>NC_140370.1:16387500-16512500 GCF_054491055.1 Hypomesus nipponensis | reverse complement strand
TTTGGATTCAATGTGTTGGAATTGGTAGATTTTCACTTGTTATTATTCAATTATTTGTCAGTTGGCCTCGAATGACCTCACATTGGAACCCAGATATAAGAATGACACTTGGAGGTCAGGTGAGGGTCGATCCTGGAGGCAACGCCATTCTTTCACTTGGCATGAACGCGAATCGAAAGTTTGACAGTTAAAAGTACGTTATATAATACTAGAACTAGGTCCAAGCTTATATCTTAACTGGCTACATCCAGTTGTAGTACTTTGCATTGCTTATACCTCCAGTTCAACTAGGTCTCTATAGGAAAAGGGAGTGGCTAAAGGTTGGTTAGCAGCAACCCTGTCGAGTGCTTCCAGCCACTGTGGGCTGACATGTTATGATGCCTTTGTGCTCAGAAGACTCGACTGTAAAGCGATTCAGCCAAAATGAGACACGCAGCACCAAGTAGCCATCCAACATCATCTTACCATCCTTCATTCCCTATCTAGAAGGAGGAACAGAAACTGCTTTCACCCAAGTCTCCCATCTGCCAGCAACTTTCTACTCAGAAGCTGTTGCTCATTTCTGTCTCACCTTAGAGAACCCCGCAATCCGCATATTTTAACAACTATTGATTTCCCCAATCAATCATTTTAAGAAGACAGGAGAAAAAGTGATGATTGTGGAGGGGAGGGGAAATAAATGAGAGAGAGAGAAAGAAAGAGAGAGGATTCCTGAGAGTGTGATGCAGCTAACTACAGTGCTGATGTCTCCATCTGATTAGGTAAGACTGAGGTGTCTGAGAGCAGCTGAAGAGAGGCCCCGGCCACTTCCTGCCAAATAGTGAGCTGGCCTGGTGGAGGCAGCTACTTCCTGTATTGTTACAGTGCTTAATGGGGATTAAGTTGACGCTGTCATGTTGTTACTGGCGGCCATTACCTCATGCAGAGAGGGAGAGAGAAGCTCAAATCTCTGACTGACTACACCACATTCAAGCATTGCTGTTTGAATCTGTATTTAGGAAATGTCGTTTTATCACCCTTGATTGATAATTTTTTTGCATTTCATTCACACAGTGAAAATCTACCATACTTAGTTCCTTTCTCAGAGGCATGACGAAATATAATAACATGAATGTCCACAGACAGTTTTTTCTTCTTCTTTTGTAATCTCTTTAGATATATTGAGTATCAACGACACAAACATGGTTTCCATGGGTACTACCGGGACCGTCTCCTACAGATTAAGTCTAATCCCAGACTAAAGACATCTCCAACAGGGAAGTCATCTTTCTTTCCAAACTGGGAGACTCAAAGATTGGTGGAGACATAGTTGTAAACCAAAGTGGTTTTCAGGGTGTTAGAGTATGTTGTATTCAGTTCTATGGGCATATGTGAAGCCCTCTGTGACATTGCTTGCAAAAAAGTGCCATAGAAATAACTTTTCATTTGATTTGTATACCAAACCAGTGTCAGAGTGCTAGAATTTGTCGAATACCAACCCTGGGTCAGGATGTTAGGGGATGTTAGGGGATGTTAGGGGGTGAGAAAGGAGGGAAGTTGAAGACTAACAGATTAACAGTTTGGGAGCTACAACTGGGCTACAATTTCCAGGTAAAAATCTAAAACTGCACCATACCTATATCTTTTTCGTTAATTTTGTAAGAATGTGTTTAGTTAGATGTGTGTGTGTGTTTGTGTAACACCAAGATGAACCCGGCAGCAGTGAGTCAAGAGCAGTGGGACCCGCCCCTCAAGGCAGGGGTCAGAGTTCAGTCAGATGACAGAACAACTCCTCAGCCCGCCATTACAGTTAGGCTGCAGACGTCATGTGACTACTGCTACGACCCCCCTCGACATCCCCCTCCCACCTACACACACACACACCTATAGATGGTGTGCACGTACACACACACACACACACACCTATAGATGGTGTGCACATATGTGTGTCTCGTTCCAGTTCTCTTATTCGCCCATCCAGAACACTTCCTGGTGTCTCATAACAACAGTGGGGCTAAGACACTGAAGCCATTAGGAGGAAGTGATGATGATGATGATGATGATGGCGATGATGATGATGATGATGATGATGATGATGATGATGATGATGATTATGGCGATGAGGATGATGATGATGGCGATGATGATAATGATAAACATGACGATGGATTCCTCTTAATGGATATCCGCTATCAGAAAATAACGTGCTCTATCAGCTGAGCTGAGACACTTCCAAGCACCAGCCTGTGTCAGGATGCAGTGTTAACAACTGATCTGAGTTCAGCTGTCTTTGCCCCTGTCTGTCTATCACCGTGGTGCTGTACGGAGCCAATCTGACTCTGAATCAGATGTTACAGGTACGGGTCAGCCGAGACCCGGGGCCGCTGGCATGATGCAGCGCTGCCCAGTTTGCCCTTCACTGGTGGTCAGTGGTTTTCGTGAAGTGCTCTCGGTCGCCCTGGAGTGTTGAAGCGCGCATGCCCACTGCGGTGACGCCGCGGCTCCATGTGTGTGCTGAGGCGCATTATTTGGCAACCGAGGCGGCAGCGGGGAGGGCCGAAACGAGAGGGTATCCCCAGGATTTTTAAAAAGCAACGAATAATCGGAGTTAATCGTCGCCAAATTCCCCTTGGACAACCGCCGTTTACGGACCAGTGTCGAATAAACCGAGTAAGTTGAATGGGTTGTACCTGAAGTTTTTTTATGAAGTAGATTGAGGGAAGCCTTTTATTGGGATTTGTCGTGAGCCAGCTCTTCCTCCACCTATCTATGACGATAGAGAAGCTGATGGGCTGTTGAAAAGTAACACTTCACCGCAGAGCAAAAGACATGTTTGGGCTCTGGGAGGGGGGGTGCCGACGAGGTCTTATCTCGTGGCATCATTGTTGTGTCTAAGACGCGTACTTTTATTTCTCACTTATTACAGAACTCTGTTTCAATCCTCTACAATTTTGGAATCGATCGATCGAATGTATTTAGCTTGCTACCGCTATCGCCATCGGTCGGCTGTCGACAAAAAAGTGTCTATCAGCGCTGTTGGGAGTTGAAATTCTTTTAGTCCAAGCTAGTGCCTAGCAACCTGGAATGCTTACAACTACGTTTACTTTATGGTTACACACAGGGACGTAGTCATTTGTTGTTATTATTTCTTTGGGCCATCTCCCTGAGATCAAGGCAGCCTGGGCTAATAGTCCTTCCTTGATGATTGGCTCGATCGGGGTCCCGGGGGTACCTGCGATGTTTATGTTGTTGTTGGTTGTTTTTACCGTGAGTTCAATTTTTAAAGGGGTGAGTTTGGATGGGACTATGTCTGAGACAGGAATGGTGTGTTTGAGCACAGTATTTGTTCCTGGTTTGTTCCCGATGGCTTCGGCTGCCAGTGACGGTTCTAATGTTCCAGAGCGAGCTTGGTCTGGGTAATCTTCGTACTTCTGTGTGACAACCGTGGTCTTCCTCCTCTTAAAGCGGAACACACACACACAAACTCTTCCTCGCTGCTCGCGTACACACACACACACTGAGCACTCAAGCAAACTGAACACAGAGAGGAGAGCACACGCACACACTACTAGAGCCACCAGCGCAGCGCTCCGGTAAACGTACTAGTATTACGTTATTTTATACTGCGCTTGTGCACAGGTGAAAACATGACATTGATTGTGGTCACGGGAGAACTTTCGGTTTATTAAAATCCGCCGTCTCGCGTCTGCTCGCATGTCTCAAACTACGTTCAGCTTACTCACGTTGGTCTGTGCATCTATAATTGACTGCACACCATGTACGCGTAGGTACAGTATATATGCCATGCTCAAGTGTAGAGACGTTGCTGGTGTCATTCGCTACCTTTTGAGAAGATGTGTTTAACATCCACTGCTGTGCAGCATAGCCCAAAATCATGGTCATTCTCAATTAACTATGAAGACGCTTGAACGTAGTTTTTCAGTCGTTGGCTATATCATGGTTTAAGGGTGGTCTCCCAGTTGGAGATTTGTGCACCTATGGCTCGTGTTCGTGTTCTGGAATGAGCCATCAGTTGTTCTTTGGGACAATGGCAGTGAAGGCTATTCGCGTTGCCACATGGCAGCATTGATAAGTCATCAAACAACCTCAGTCTTTAGTTGAGAGGACCTCAGAGGTATGCTCCAGCTGCCAGACGAATATTTGAGGTATGGCAGTTGTTTGTAACCTGTGTGCGTGTCAGTAAATGTGTCTGTGAGTGTGTCTGTATGTGACCCCACAACAGACACAATTTTCCAATGGCAACAGATATCCATCCAGCTCATGACTACACGATGATGTTGACTCACACACACAGTGATCCCAACCCTCGGCCCCTTGCAGTCCACACATCCACCTCTGTCCAAGTCTGTCCGTGCGCCAGACCAACGTCAAGGCCCTCTGCTGCACCTAGCTGGGCCCAGGCTGGTGTTGTGTGAGGGGCTCTGGCAGAGAGGGTTAGCTGTTGGCCACATTGTGTTCAGTGGTGAGGTGAAGCCTGAGTCAGGCAGCCTGCTGGAGGCAGCCTGCTGGAGGCAGCCTGCTGGAGGCAGCCTGCTGGAGGCAGCCTGCTGGAGGCAGCCTGCTGGAGGCAGCCTGCTGGAGGCAGCCTGCTGGAGGCAGCCTGCTGGAGGCAGCCTAGGACGAGGCAGCCTGCTGGAGGCAGCCTAGGACGAGGCAGCCTAGGACGAGGCAGCCTAGGACGAGGCAGCCTAGGACGAGGCAGCCTAGGACGAGGCAGCTTAAGACGAGGCAGTTTAGAACGGAGGCAGCCTGGGACGAGGCAGCCTAGGACGAGGCAGTTTAGGACGAGGCAGCTTAGGACGGAGGCATCCTGGGACGAGGCAGCTTAGGACAAGGCAGCTTAGGACGAGGCAGTTTAGAACGGAGGCAGCCTGGGACGAGGCAACGTAGGACGAGGCAGCCTGCTGGAGAAGTGTGTGTACAATGCAGGTAAAAAAACTGTCTAATGAAAGTTTGATTTGATTTTGAAGCTCTGCCTCTACAAGCTGTGGACTGAACTCTGCTGGTCTTGTCAGAGTCCAGGAGCTGGCTGTCAGGTTGGTGGGCTCGGCCCTGCTTTTGAGCCAAGGTGGAGAGGAGGTGATAGAGATGGAGAGAAGAGAAAGAGGTAGCATAGAGAGAGGGAGAGTGATGGATGAGGAGAGGTAATAGCAATTAAGGGAAGATAGTGAGAGAGACAGGTAGAGGTAAACAAAGTGACCTCTAGCAGGTCCAGAAACTGCAGCTCCTGACCTGCTGGACCCCCCACCCTCATCCCCTCACCCCCTCACCCCCCCTCATCCTCGCCTCACCCTCCCACCCACCCTCATCCTCGCCTCACCCCCCCACCCACCCTCATCCTCGCCTCACCCCCTCACCCCCCCACCCACCCTCGCCTGACCCCCACCACCCTCACCCCCTCCCCCCACCCATCCTCGCCTCCCCCCTTCACTCCCACCCTCACCCCCCCACCCACCCTCGCCTCACCCCCTCACCCCCCCTCATCCGCCTCACCCCCACCCCCCCATCCTTGCCTCACCCCCGCCCCCCCACCCTCACCCACCCCCACCCCAGAAACCTCCACCATGGCGATAACATCTCTATACATACAACATCTCCATATACATCCACACATGTTCCTAGATGTCTTTCTAAGGAAGAACTTAACCAGCCCGAGGTGCTGACAGGTTGACACACACCAGCTCCACGTTCAGGCCAAGGACTTAACATGTACACACACACACACACACAGGAAACAGACTAACATGTTCTGGCGGTAATCAGACTGACCAGCAGGCAGACAGAACTTGTCAGCTCGCTAACAGTGTGTCTGTCTGACATGCACACGGTCTTTCTGCCTGTCTGTCTGGTCACCTGTCTGTCTGTCTGGTCACCTGTCTGTCTGTCTGGTCACCTGTCTGTCTGTCTGGTCACCTGTCTGTCTGTCTGGTCACTTGTCTGTCTGGTCACCTGTCTGTCTGTCTGCTGAGATAGACAGGTGACCAGACAGACAGACAGGTGACCAGACAGACAGACAGGTGACCAGACAGACAGACAGACAGACAGGTGACCAGACAGGTGACCAGACAGACAGACAGGTGACCAGACAGACAGACAGGTGACCAGACAAACAAAGCTGAGAAGGATCATTGTCAAGCTAGTAGTTAGAAGCCTGTCCCTTGTCATTAGGTGGTCTGCTGTAGATGAACTCTTTACACAACCTGGTGTTCAGGAGGTGGTTTTGTGTTCACGTGTATGTTCTTGTGCCCGTGTGTTTGCCTGTGTGTATGTGTGTGTTTGTGTGTGTGTGTATTCTTGTGTGTGGGTCTGTATGTACTGTAAGTACGGGTGCACACTTACTTGTAAGTGTGTGTGCATGTGCACGCTTCTGTCTGTCTGTCTGTCTGTCTGTCTGTCTGTGTGTGTGTGTGTGCGTTCGTGTGTGTGTATAAGAGCAGCCACCGTGATGAAACCTAACACCTCCCGGCCATGTAGGTGGTGACCTTCCTCTCCAAGGAGGATCCTAATGAGCACCCGAATGTGGACACAGTAACCCAGATCAGCGCTGACCCAGGGTCTGTGTGTCTGTGTCGACCGCCCTGTCCGAGGCCGCTGTGCTGGAGGCTAAGCTGATCCTAGGACAGCCGTTAGGGAAGGGTGCTGTAGTGACAGCAGAAAGTCTCGCTGGTTTTATCAGTGATGTCTCTATCTCTGGAGGGGTCTGTCTGTGTTCCAATACTCCAACATTCCATTCAGCCTGGCCTCCCTCCCTCCCTCCCTCCCTCCCTCCCTCCCTCCCTCCCTCCCTCCCTCCCTCCCTCCCTCCCTCCCTCCCTCCCTCCCTCCCTCCCTCCCTCCCTCCCTCCCTCCCTCCCTCCCTCCCTCCCTCCCTCCCTCCCTCCCTCCCTCCCTCCCTGCTCCCTCTCCCCTTGTCTGTCTCCCTCCTCTCTGCTTTCTCTCTCTCCCTCCGTCCTCTCTTTTCTTCCTTTCCCAGCTCCTCCCACCTCTCTCCTCTCTCCCCCCTCTTCTAGGCCCTCCCCTTCACCCCCCCGCTCACCCCCCCCTTTCTATTTTTCATGCAAGCGTCTGTCACTGCAGAAGCTAAGCTTCCATTCCAGAAAGTAAAGGGTTAAAACCTGCTTCAGCCTCTCTCTCTCACTCACTCACACACACACACACACGCATACACACACACACACACACTAGCCAACCGGTTTAAACTGGTTCTCAGGAAAAGTGCTTTGTGTGTCCCGCTGAATCCTGGGAAGGGTCATGTGTGTCTCAGTGATGTCAGAGTGGCAGGGAAAAAAAGGAAACCTTGAGTCAGGTTTGTTATCAGATGGTGTGTGTGGCATAAGTACTGTCGAGTGTGTGTGTGTGTGTAGCATGCAGTGGTCAATACTCAGCTACCGTAACTATCAAGGGAAGTGTGTGTGTGTTGAGCGTGTGTGTCTTTGATCCAGACTAGAAGGGTTAATAAGCAGCAGAGGTTTGCAGGAGCTCCTTACAGTAGAGGCCAGGGGGAACGAGAGAGAGAGAGAGAGAGAGGTCTGTTTATTTTTGGAGTGCGTGATGGACTGTCCGACAGTCTACCCTATGGTGCATAGTGGTTGTTTATCTGACTCCATTGCTGGCCTTCTGTAACGTTGAATACTAGTGAGTGTGTGTGCGCGCGTGTGTGTGTGTGTGTGTAAGGCAGACAAGGATTAAGACCAGCAAGCATCTGGGTAGCTGGCACCAAGGTGCCTGTGTGTGTGTGCACGTGTGTGTGTGCACGTGTGTGTGTGCACGTGTGTGTGTGCACGTGTGTGTGTGCATTCCATCCCCCAGCGGCCTGACAGACAGACCCCAGGCTCCCGTGTCATCAGGCCAGCCTGATGGAGAGGACATCTCCAGACATCTCTTCCTGGGATGTTGTGTAACTGTAGTGTCTGTTTGTCTGTCAGCCATCTCTCTGTAGGTTGACGTGTGTGTGTGTGTGTGTGTGGGCCTAGCTGCTCGTGTGACCCCTGAGTCAGGTCCAAGGTCAGCCTGAGGCCTGTCAGCGGCCAGGGCAGATTGAGATGGACCTTCTGTCCAGACTCGGTAGTGAGCTGGATTCTGAACCACCATGCCTCAGAGTCACATTCACTGCTGTTCTCTCTCTCTCTGTCTCTCTCTCTCTGTCTCCCCTCCCCTCTCTCCCTCTATCTCTCCCCTCTCTCCCTCTATCTCTCCCCTCCCCTCTCTCCCTGTATCCCTCTCTCTCTCCCCCCCTGTCTCTCTGTGGTGTAACTGACCCCTCTGTCTCTCTCTCTCCTTCCTCCCAGGGGCATGTCTGAGGAGGCTGTCCGTCAGACGCGCAGCCAGAAGCGGAGAGAGAGGGAGGCTCCGCCCCCCTCCTCAGAAGCCCCTCCCACTGAGTCAGACAGTAAGAAACCAAAACTCGAGGACCCGGAGACACAGGATCAGGACCAGGATCCCACCCCGAACCTCCCCAAAGCTGTCCCCTCTCGGGACGGCCCGAGTCGGACGAGCGAGGAGGCCGAGCCGGGGGAGGATTTGGACTCGGAACCGGGCAAATTGACTTTACCGGCACCGTTGACTTTACCGGCCCCGGCGGTCAAGGAAGAGACGGACCACAACCACAAGCCGGCGTCGGAGGGCCGGACCGACGTCCACCCAGAGGGGAAGGGGGCAGGGGGGCTGCGGGCTGGGGGGCAGGTGGAGGGGGCAGGGGGGCTGCTGGCTGGGGGGGAGGTGGAGGGGGCAGGGGGGCTGCTGGCTGGGGGGGAGGTGGAGGGGGCAGGGGGGCTGCTGGCTGGGGGGGAGGTGGAGGGGGCAGGGGGGCTGCTGGCTGGGGGGGAGGTGGAGGGGGCAGGGGGGCTGCTGGCTGGGGGGGAGGTGGAGGGGGCAGGGGGGCTGCTGGCTGGGGGGGAGGTGGAGGGGGCAGGGGGGCTGCTGGCTGGGGGGGAGGTGAAGGCCACCATCAAGGTGGAGGTTCAGACTGGAGAGCAGCCTGTGGACATGAGCACCACCAGAAGGTGAGGACCTGCACAGCTTCTCATCTGTCTCTCTCTATGTCTCTCTATCGGTCTCTCTCTCTGTCTCTATCTTTGTCACAGTCTGTTTCTATGTCTCTCTATCGGTCTCTGTCTCTATCTTTGTCACACTCTGTCTCTATGTCTCTCTTGTCTCTCTCCTGTCTCTATGCCATGGCTTCTTACATCCTCGTCAACCTCTGTAATTGAGAGGACCCCCCCCCCCCTCGACTCAGGTCACTGAATAGGGTGCTCACTCTAAGGGTTCAAGGGTGGGGTGGGGTGGGGGGGAGCAAGGGGCGGTGGGAGGAGAGCGGTGGGGGGGGAGGGGCGTTACGGTTAGGGGGGCTTTATCCTGCTAACAGTCGCTCCTCCTAAACTTTGTTTGTGACCCTCCCTCCATTTTACCCCTCTCACCACCTGAACCCTAAAACACTCACACACAAAATGAAGCCTGTGTGTCACAAACCGGTTTCAGCCGGCCGTTGCCATGGTTTCCACTGTGGAAGGAACGGGGAGGGGAGTTGTCACGTGACAATGCCTTTTGAGGTCATGTGATTTCTTTGGAAGAGTAGTGATTAATCCACAGGAAGTGATGATGGCGCTAAGCCCTGAAGACATGCACACACACTCACGCACACACTCGCACACACAGTAGAACATCCTCTATTTCTTTCCAAGATGATTTCAAATGTTGATTCTGTGGCTCTATTCCAAGAATAGACATTTTAATCAGGTGGATCCACACCATGATTGTGATCATCTAAAGACTTAGTGAGATTCTGTTTGGAGTATCGACTGGGACCGACCCTGGACCGACCCAATCAGACGGGATCTGACAGGGAGGGGAACCTCCCTTCAGCCATCCAGCAGCTTAGGAGTCACTAATGAATGAGCTCTCTTCCCCAGTCTCCTTATCGTGTCAACACACACACACACACACACACACTCAGCACAATGTGTTATCGTGTTAACACAGCCACACACTCACACTGATAACATGGTGTGTGTGTGTGCGCGTGCACTGCTGCTGGGGGAGGGGCTAGGAGGTAGACATTACTGCCAACGTGAGTGATATTAAAGACTTGTGATAACTAAAACCAGAGCCAAGACCTTGTGGCCCCGCCTCCTCTCCTTTTATACATCAACATGTTGGTACAGCCCTGGAGGCTCTAGCGCCACTGCTCCCTGGTAAGGGACACGTCACAACTCTTCAAGAACGTATCCTTCCTCCTTTCAGAAGTAGATCTTGGGGGTCGGGGGTCAGATGGCTGAGCGGTCAGGGAGTCGGGCTATTAATCAGAGGGTTGTTGGTTCGATTCCCGGCCGTGCCAAATGACGTTGTGTCCTTGGGCAAGGCACTTCACCCTACTTGCCTCGGGGGTAATGTCCCTGTACATACTGTAAGTCGCTCTGGATAAGAGCGTCTGCTAAATGACTACAGATCCCTCCGCCCCAGTCTCACAGACCTTCGCTGTCCTACCAGGGCTGTTCCGTATGATACCATGGGTTCATCAGATGTTTCTATTCAAAGCAACACACATGGGGGGATTTGAACCTGCAACCTCTTGATTTGCGGTCAAGTCATCTGCTAGGTTTAGCTCCGGGGTTAGAGCATTCGACTGTATATCAAGAGGGTGCAAATACGTCACCCCGTACGTTACTTTGGATAACAGCGTCTACTAAATGAATACGTTATAGTTATGGCATTCAGTGTCACCTCTCCAATCAGGTGTGTTGTCAGGGAAGGAAACAGGAAATGGGTGAAGGATGTTGCTCAGAGAGAGTCACCTCAGATGGACACAGTGTTCAATTCTGGTGTATTTTATAATCCATTCATAATCCCGTTACGTAATGTTGGGCCCTTGTGGGGCTATCTACTGGGATCAGTCATTAGTCCTGGTGCTTTTCTCATCCCTGCTAGTGTTGGGATTCCTGGCCTGCCTTCAGTTGTTCATTCATGCATCAAGCATGAATTCACTTACCCATCCATCCATCCATCCATCCGGCATTCATGCAGCAGTCCATCCACCATCACCCCTTCATTCATTTAGTGAATACATTCATTATCTTTTACTTTATCCATTCATCTCATCATTCATTCATCCAGTCAATCCTTCCACTCTCTCTCTCTCTCTCTCTCTCTCTCTCTCTCTCTCTCTCTCTCTCTCTCTCTCTCTCTCTCTCTCTCTCTCTCTCTCTCTCTCTCTGTGTCTCTCTCTGTGTCTCTCTCCCCCTCCCTCCCTTCCTTTTGACCTGAGCTCTCTGTTCCTCCTGTGTGCAGCAGCATCATCAAGAGAGAGAAACGTCCTCCTTCTCCCGACAATGACGATGATGTCATCATCCTGTCAGACAACGACTCCCCCAGCCCGGCCATGAACGGCCTGAGCCACCTGACAGAGCTGGACACAGACCTGCTCATGGTGACACACACACACACACACACACACAGACAGACACTCTCACACACACAGAATTAGGACTCTAACTGTGAATGTCATCTTCCCCTTCTCTATCTTACATTTGTTTTTAACGTGATTTTTTCTCTTTCACTTTTACTCGTCTCCCTCCTCCGTTCTGTACACCTTCCTTTCACTCTCACCTCCCCTCCCTCTCTTCCCCCCTTTCCTCCCCTCCCTCTCTTCCCCCCTTCCCTCCCCTCCCCCTCTCCCCCCTCCCTCCCCCTCTCCCCCCTCCCTCCCCCCCCCCCCTGCAGAAGAGCAGTCCAGAGGAGAGGGAGCTCATCATCCAGCAGCTGAGGGAGGAGCTAAGGCTGGAGGAGGCCAAGCTGGTGCTGCTGAAGAAGCTGAGGCAGAGCCAGGTCCAGAAGAACGCCCTGCAGAAGGTACAGGAGCTCTCTCTCTCTCTCTCTCTCTCTCTCTCTCTCTCTCTCTCTCTCTCTCTCTCTCTCTCTCTCTCTCTCTCTCTCTCTCACACACACACGTCCATAAAAAACGCCTTGCAGAAGGTACAGGAGCTCTCACACACACACACACACATCTATCCATCCCTTCCTCACTCTCTCTCTCTTGGTCCTCCAGCCATCTGGATTATCCACTTCTGCTGTTCCTCCTCCTCTCATCCGGGGAACCATCACAGCCAACAAGGGCTCTCAGCAGGTCTGTGAACACACACACATTTACGTTTAGTCCTTAAGCAGACGCTCTTATCCAGAGCGACTTACACACACCTGCACACACACACAGATACATACAAGATACATACAAACCCCGAACAAACAGACACACATCCTGGTAGCTGCCCCCACTTCCTGACGGAGTCGTTCTCTCCAGGTGACAGGCAGGAGTGCGGGCACGGTCATCCCTCCCCCGCTGGTACGAGGGGGGCAGCAAGTGTCCTCCAAACACAGCTCCCAGGTCCTAATGCCCCCCTTGGTGCGGGGTGCACAGGTGAGCCACGGCCCCAGACCTACACCATACGTCCAGGTAAACTGCCTGGCGGGCTAAGTTCTCATTACAGTGTTCTGCGGTGCTGTTATTGTGTTGTTGGGATTTTTTCCCAGTGTTGTGAAAGAAAGTCAACACCTCACCAGTACACACTCTGTCTGTCTCCCTCACTTTCACCCTCTCTCTTTTCCCCTTTCTCCTCTCTCTCTCTCTCTCTCTCTCTCTCTCTCTCTCTCTCTCTCTCTGTCTCTCTCTCTCTCGTTCTGTCAATTCCCCCCAACCTTCCACCCAACTGTCCCCTTCTCTTGTCCCCCACCCTCTTGACCTCCCCCTCTCTCCTTCCCTCCTTCTCTCCTTCCCTCTCCCCTCTCTGTTTGTCCCTGCCAGCCTATCTCTGTGTCTCCCCAGCAGATCCAGGCCCTTCGACAGCAGCAACAGCAGCAGCTGGCTGCATCAGGGGGCTCAGGCTCCGGGTCCGGCCCGCCTCCTCTGCTCCTGGCCCCCAGGACCTCAGCCACCGGGTCCCAGGCTCAGAGAGGCCTGGTCCAGTCTGGTCTCATCAGGGTGGGCAATGTTTCCAATGCCAGCCTGCTGGTCAACATATCACAGGTCAGTCAGTGGGCGGTTGAAGTAGAAAAAGGTGGAGAGGGCAAAGGTGTATGAGAGATGTTTTTTTTTGTCTGTTAACTTTTATCTGGTGGTTTGCCATTATGGGAAGCTAGCCACCGTTTTCGTGGAAACAAATGTCACCTTAACCTTAGGATTAAGGCTTTTCCATTGATTCCATGTTTATTGCTGTGATTTATTACCTTTTGTAAAAAAAAAATCATTTTTTCACTGTACCTTATCAGGAAGTTTGTGTATTTCTTACAATACATACGTCGTAGGCTCGCATTGTTAAGGTTTTATTTTAAGGTTTGCAACCATGGTCACTTCAATGTTGTCAGCTGATCACCGCATGCCAAACAATGAGAGAATATCTTCCATCAAAGTAATTTGCGTGAAACTGAGAATGGCACAAAGAAAACTCGAGATGTTTTTCCCCCGAAAAAACGGCAAAAAGGTCAACCTGTATTGAAGTTCATTGAACTTTTTTTCTGTCGAATAATTACATGAACCTAATGAGTCTTTATTGAGCTTGCGCTAAAAAGGGGAATTATTAAATCAACTGTGTCGTTAGTGTCTGTAGCTAGCTCTTGGTAGCCTAACGTTTTTAGCTTGCGAGCCCACCAGCTAACCACTTCTCCACTAACTAATTGCCTTGTTTGAACTACTGTAGTTAGTTACAAGCCACACAGCGCGAAGTTACATATTACAATGGCTTCAGATCATTTCCGTATAGTTGCCGAAAAGTAAAGACTGTCATTGGAAATCTCTCGATCAAGGAAACTTCTGCCATTGTGATGGGGAAACGTTTAGAGCACCTTCAAGTCTGTTTTTAGGCAACGAGACAAGCCACTGAAGGAACTTTAAGTCGACTTGCAAAAGCGATACAAAATCACACGCATTGTATATCCTTGCCTTACATTAACCAGCCAGCAGAGCAGTCCCACAGAGGGAGGGCAGTTCATTTATTGTGGAGAATGAAATTTGCATTTAAAGTGGTCGATGCTCGTTAACATGTCTCTCTCTTTTTCTACCTCCCATTCCCTTCCACAAATTCTCCTTCTCTAAATTCCTTTTGCATCTCATTCTGTCCACCCACTGTGTCTTTCACCTTTTGTTTTCCCTCCTCCCTCCCTCCCTCCCTCCCTCCCTCCCTCCCTCCCTCCCTCCCTCCCTCCCTCCCTCCCTCCCTCCCTCCCTCCCTCCCTCCCTCCCTCCCTCCCTCCCTCCCTCCCTCCCTCCCTCCCTCCCTCCCTCCCTCCCTCCCTCCCTCCCTCCTCCCTCCCTCCCTCCCTATTAATGTCAATGTCTCCTCCATCTCTCTCATCCTCCATCTCTTTCAATCCCTGTTTCTCTCTGTCTCTCCATCCCTCCATCTCTCTCTCCATCCCTCCATCTCTCCTCCGCCAGGCCTCGGCCTCTAACCTGAAGGGTTCGTCCCTGGTGTCCCAGGCAGGAGGGGGGGTGTCCGTGGTCAGCGAGTCCCCGGCCAGCCGGCAGGCGGCGGCCAAGCTGGCCCTGCGGAAGCAGCTGGAGAAGACGCTGCTGGAGATCCCCCCGCCCAAGCCCCCCGCCCCCGAGTTCAGCTTCCACCCCTCGGCCGCCAACAACGAGTTCATCTACCTGGTGGGGCTGGAGGACGTGGTGCAGAACCTGTTGGACACCTTCAGCAGAGGTATGGAGCCTGAGGAGGGGAGGGTGGGGAGGTAGAAGTGGGGGAGAAGGTGGGGGAGAGGAGAGGAGAGAAGGAGGGGGGAGAGGAGAGGAGAGGAGAGGAGAGGAGGAGGGGGAGAGGAGAGGAGAGGAGAGGAGGAGGGGGGGAGAGGAGAGGAGGAGGAGGGGGGAGGAGAGGAGGAGGGGGTAGAGGAGAGGAGGAGGGGGGAGAGGAGGAGGAGGGGGGCGGGAGGAGAGGAGGAGGAGGGGGGAGAGGAGAGGAGGAGGAGGAGGAGGGGGGAGGAGAGGAAGAGGGGGGGTAGAGGAGGGGGGGGGGTAGAGGGGAGGAGGAGGGGGAGGAGAAGAGGAGGGGGGGGGTAGAGGAGAGGAGGGGGGGGTAGAGGAGAGGAGGGGGGGTGTAGAGGAGAGGAGGGGGGGGGTAGTGGAGAGGAGGGGGGGGGGTAGAGGAGAGGAGAGATACAGGTGGAGGTTACGTAGAACACAAAGTAGTACTTTAGTGATCCCTGGGAGAAATGACACTGTTAGAGCCATATCAAGACACTCCAGGTCAAGTACCGGACAATATATCCTAGGTCTGGAGAATCCTATGGATGATCTGCAGGTGTAGGGCTGAAGGTCTTTATACACTTGAGGTAAGCGTCAGATATGGTGATAGATGTAGTCAGCATACAGGAATCCAGGCTGTTCAGACGCACCGTCTCCACTTTCCATCTCTACAACGGATGCTGTTACACCAGCTGATGTGGATCATTTTTTTCATTCCCGAGTGGCTGTAATCCACATCTCTGATGTCCTCTCTCTCTCTCTCTCTCTCTCTCTCTCTCTCTCTCTCTCTCTCTCTCTCTCTCTCTCTCTCTCTCTCTCTCTCTCTCTCTCTCTCTCTCCCCACTCCCTCTCTCTTTCTCTGTCTCTCTCGCCCCAGCTAAGAACCCAGGCGTCCCCTTCCCCAGGCCCGCCCCCCGTGAGCCCTACACTTGCTCCCAGTGCAGCACAGACTTCACCTGTCGCTGGAGGCAGGACAAGGCCAAGGGCGGGACCATCCTCTGCGAGGACTGCATGACGTCCAATCAGAAGAAGGCCCTGAAGGCCGAGCACACCAATCGTCTGAAGGCTGCGTTCGTCAAGGCCCTGCAGCAGGAGCAGGAGATCGAGCAGCGTCTGCTGCAGCAGGCCTCCTCCCCCGTCAGCCACCCCTCCTCCTCCTCCTCCCCCTCCTCTCTGAAGGTGGAGCAGCTGGTGTCCCAGCAGCTGAAGCAGGCCCAGGCCAGGGCCTCTTCCCAGCAGCAGCAGCAGCAGCAGCACCACCAGCACAGCAGGGGGCAGCACAGCATCGCCCGCCACCACCACTCCTCCAGCATCAAGCAGGTGAGCCAGGCTGGGTGTTCCTGTGGCGCTGGGTAGCGTAGGGGTTGGATGCAGACGCGGAGCGTTGATAGGAGAGTTTTTCCGAGCTCTCTAATCCTCCCTCCCTCCTCCCCTCCCTGCCCCCTTGCAGAGCCCCCAGGGCCAGCTGTCGCGAGGCAGCGTCACGTCGTCGGGGGGTGTGAGGGGCGTCCCCCACTCCTTCTCCTCCTCCTCTCAGCTGCAGAGCGCCGTGGCGGCAGCCGCCTTGGTCAACCGGCCAGGTAAGCACGCCGCCCACACCCCCCGCCCCTCTGCCCACAGTTCAAAGGTCGCCGGGACGGGCGGCGCCGGAGGCGGCCTCAGAGGAGCGGGCGGAGGCAGTGCCTCGGCCACTGCATGGAGGAAACAGAGCAACAGCAGCACAGGTAGACTCACGCCTCCACCTCCTCCACCTCCTCCACCTCCTCCAGATCTCCGGCAGCACTCAGCGGCTCCACTGTCCTCCCTGACTAAACACTAGACCTGGACCCCGTCCTAAAACAACCCGCCGTCGCAGGGAGTTTCTAGAACAGTCCACAGGGGGGCGTCTCGTTTCCGTGGAAACAACGATGAGACCTGGGAGGAGAGAGCGGTGGTCGTTCACTCTCCTGTCTCTCTCTCGGGTTCTCTCACAGTCGCAGTCCCAACTTAACTCCACAAGCCCAGGGTCTCCCGTGGGGGGGAGGGTCCCCCTGTCAGGGGAGGACCCGTTACCCCTAGCTGTGCTAGCCCTGGGGGGGTGTAGGTCGCAGGGGGCAGAGAGGGGCCGGGGTGGGGGGCTTCTTCCATGCCCTTTTACAGACTAGAGAAAGACACACGATAGCTTTATAGATCCCAGCTAGTCGTGGAAGCGCCCATCTGCTCCTGTTAGAGGCAGCCGGGAGGAGGCCATAGGTTGTTTTTGGACACGGCCCCCGACTTTTTTCACTCTTTCCGTCGCTCTCTTTCTCTTTCTCCTTCATTGTCTCTCACTCTCTTTCGCTCTCTCCCTCTCCCTTTTGTTTTCTCGCTCTCTTTCCCTCCCTCACTGTGTCTCTCTCCCTCCCTCACTGTCTCTCTCTCCCTCCCTCACTCTCTCTTTCCCTCCCTCACTCTCTCTCTCCCTCCCTCACTCTCTCTCTCCCTCCCTCACTGTGTCTCTCTCCCTCCCTCACTCTCTCTCTCACTCCCTCACTGTCTCTCTCCCTCCCTCACTCTCTCTCTCCCTCCCTCACTCTCTCTCTCCCTCCCTCACTCTCTCTCTCCCTCCCTCACTCTCTCTCTCACTCCCTCACTGTCTCTCTCCCTCCCTCACTCTCTCTCTCCCTCCCTCACTCTCTCTCTCCCTCCCTCACTCTCTCTCTCCCTCCCTCACTCTCTCTCTCCCTCCCTCACTGTGTCTCTCTCCCTCCCTCACTGTGTCTCTCTCCCTCCCTCACTCTCTCTCTCCCTCCCTCACTCTCTCTCTCCCTCCCTCACTCTCTCTCTCTCTCTCTCTCTCTCTCTCTCCCTCCCTCACTGTGTCTCTCTCCCTCACTCTCTCTCTCTCTCTCTCTCTCTCTCACTGTGTCTCTCTCCCTCACTCTCTCTCTCTCTCTCTCTCTCTCTCTCTCTCTCTCTCTCTCTCCCTCCCTCACTGTGTCTCTCTCCCTCACTCTCTCTCTCTCTCTCTCTCTCTCTCACTGTGTCTCTCTCCCTCCTCCTTCTACCGGCTCTGCTTGGTGGTCTGGTTTCCTCCTGGGTGGCTTCTCTGTACCGTCTAGAGCAGCATCAGAGCCTGTGTGTGTGTGTGTGTGTCTAGGCGTGTCCCTCTGACTGACCTCTCCCCCACCCCCTCTCTCTCTCCCTGGCTGGTGTCCGTCTGCAGGAGTGACTATGGCCTACGTCAACCCCAGCCTCTCTGGACACAAGACCTTGTCCACAGTCGATGCTCGCCAGAGAGAGTACCTGCTGGACATGATACCCTCACGCTCCATCTCCCAGACAGCCAACACATGGAAATAAGAACAATAACCAACTCCCTGGCTCCACTCTCTCCTCACGTTCATCGTCAAACACCCTTTGTATACGTAGACTCTTTCCTCGACTCGTAACAGTGCAAGGGGAACCCCCTGGTGGACACTTCTGGAAATGCAATCTCTTCAATTTCCAAGAGAAGAACCCTTTTCTTTCTTGTTTGGGGGGGGGTTTATGTTTGTTTAAGTCTTTTAAATTTATTTTGAGGATCGCTGATTTTTGATTATTGTGCAAACAATGTTTTATTTCACTGGGGTAAAGGAAAAAAACTAACAAAAAGAAGAAAAATAATGGTAATGTAAGGGCTTCCTTCAGGATTATGAGTCAGCCATGATGGCTGTGATGTAGCTGATGCCGAGAACGTTGGTGTCTTCAGAACTCACGGTGACATTCTCTTGGTTCCTCACCACGGAAACCACAGAACCACTCTGCGCTGTTCCTGTGCCCTCTGTCATTGCAGACCCAGCCAAAGGATCGCAGAAATTTGGATGGGGTTTTGGTCGTGATATAAATGACTTATCGACATGAACATATGGCTTAATATTCCCCCCAAAAAAGACAAAATCTACAAAAAAATTATTATCTGGTTTTATTACCTTTTGTTTTGGTTCTCGTTATTCATGAAGAGGCGAACAGTGATGTTTTCAGTGCATCAAACCAGATGTTGCTGACTTGGAATGTGTTTGTATTTAAAGTAAGTTATTGGGTTATTTTGACACTGTCGATTTATATAGTAGTCTATACAAATGGACAGTTAATGCCAACCACTTACCTACCCCCATCTTGTCTTTGCTGATCATAGCTCCTCTGTTTGACAGAGCATGTCTTCGCCTGTAACCTTCCCACTCTAACCCAGAGCAAGCAGACAAGATTCATCTTTGTTTTCATTCAGACTTTATTAGTTTTCTGTATCTCTGTTATGACGCATCTCCAGGTCCACTGAGGATCAACAGAGTTGGGGGGGCGTTACGGGTTAACCTTGGGGGGGCGTTACGGGTTAACCTTGGGAGGGCGTTACGGGTTAATCTTGGACTACTTCTTTAATTTGACTGGCGACAGTTGTTTGGACGTGTTCGAATGACTAGTTTTTGTTGTCCAGTTCCCAGAGACTTTTGTACTTTTAGTTTCTGTTGTCTGATTGTGACGCAGTCACTGAAGATTATTTCAGGTTGTAACTAATAAATCATCACACATGTTTTGGTTTTTCTCCTTCTGTACTAATTGAATATTGTGGTTATTTCATTTGTATTTACGTTGTAAATTGTTTATTATTTTAGAGATTCACTTCAGACTGATTTGGTTTTGATCCCAATTGCGAGTTGATGTTGTGTTTTAATAAGTTTATCTCCGTACGCAAGTCTTGAATTGGAACGGTGAAGTAACCACAAAGGAAAAATGTATTCATAGGATTATTTTCTGCAAAAAAAAAAAAAAAAAAAAAACATTTTCTGGTCTTGTCTGCTTTGAACATCTGTAATTACCATATGCTGTACATGGTTTTTCTTTTCTATTTATGTCTTACATTGTTTGTAAAATTTGCATTGTGAGTCCTTCATGCAATTGCTGAGAACTATAAGAGGACAAAACCAGAACGTGAATCACAAGCTTTAATTTCACACACCGGAATCACAGATCTCCAATCAGAAGGCTCAAACCCACCTTGGTTCTATGACCACCTGGAGAGTTGAAGAGAGATGTTGATGGTTGTTCAAGGCAGACATCTTTGAACAAACCAACACCGCCCTTTTTTAGATGACATCATCATGTTCCTCGTTAACATGTACTATAGCCTCCACGCAGTAATAAAACTGTTCGTTCAAGTTTATTTGGTTTACTTTGACCCAGTCCTACTTTAAGAAATAATAAAATTATAAGTAATTTTAACCCTTTGACTTGCCGTAAATGTGTTTTATTACAGACAGCATTATTTAAGTTAGATCATGTTATTTAAGGTAAGGACCTTTTTTTTTTTTTTTTTACATGATTCGAGGTCTTCATTAATGTTGTAGTTGCAAAGAAAACGTAATGTTTTCTTCTTCCGTCGATAGAGGGCGATAAAGGGCGTTCGTCTTGGGAATCACACAAGAAGAAGTGATAAAGCCAGTGACGTCACGCTGCTCTGTTGTGGAGAAGGGTGGAAGATGGCGGCGTCCAAGGTGAAGCAGGACATGCCTCCTCCGGGAGGTTATGGCCCCATCGATTATAAGCGAAATCTTCCGAAAAGGGGCCTTTCGGGTTGGTATCCTGTAAATATATTTAGTAAACTAAAAATATTTGAAGCCGTTCACAAACTAGATGAGACGAAATTGTCTAAAAGACTGCAACACAGTCGCAGACTAGCTAGCTAGTTTCACTTAATGTTACTAAACAATCCCTTTCAATCAGACGTCAGCGAAACGGTGCACGTTTAAGACAAGTTCTAGTGACGGAAATATGTGTTAGGTGTGTAACGGTTGATAAAATATGAAAGCAATGTTGTGTGTGTCACTACGGGTCAATTAAGTTTGTGACACTACCTAGCTGGCTAGACAATCTAACACAACGGCTAGCTAACACAACGACTCGCTAACCGTTATAATAATTAGAATACCTCTTATCTAAATCGTATTCTGTGACTCCCACACACACTCCCTTGTGTGTGGCTAGTATTTATCCACTACAAACTCTAAGAACACAAACAGCACAAATGTCAGACCAAAATTGAACGAATCTGAACTGATACATTGAGTGTCAATCGTGATATTTTATCTTGATATGTTCGTTTCCATCCATCAGGCTATAGTATGTTCGCTATCGGAATTGGAGTTACGATCTTTGGCTACTGGCGGCTTTTCAAATGGAACAGAGAGAGAAGGTAACACTGTCTTAAAAATTGAAGAACAAAATAAACTCGACCTTTTCTATAAATATGATATTATTCATTGGTAGGCTCAGTGTTATATCATATGACTGCAGCTCAAGAGGTCGCAGGTTTGGATAAAAGTGTCTGCTAAATGGATACTTTGTTATAATTATAAAATCTGATTGACCGGTTCTGTGTCATGCATCCTGTTCTCAGGCGGTTGCAGATTGAGGAGCTTGAGGCCAGGATAGCCCTTATGCCTCTTCTTCAAGCCGAGCAGGACAGAAGGTAGGAATGATCCCTCTCTCTCTTTCTCTCCACACGCAGAGTAACAGTTTCAGTTCTCTTAGTTTCTCCTTTGTCTTCGACTGACTCTCTGCCCCTGCCCCTCTCCGCAGAACTCTCCGGATGCTGAGGGAGAATCTACAGGAGGAAGCCACTGTCATGAAGGATGTCCCTGGCTGGAAGGTAAACAGATGGAGACTCACTACTGCTCTCTCCCTGCCTCCCCTCTCTCCCTGCCTCCCCTCTCTCCCTGCCTCCCCTCTCTCCCTGCCTCCCCTCTCTCCCTGCCTCCCCTCTCTCCCTGCCTCCCCTCTCTCCCTGCCTCCCCTCTCTCCCTGCCTCCCCTCTCTCCCTACCTCCCCTCTCTCCCTGTCTTCCTCCTCTCCCTGCCTCCCCTCTCTCCCCCCTCTCCCTGCCTCCCCTCTCTCCCTGCCTCCCCTCTCTCACTGCCTCCCCTCTCTCCTTACCTCCCCTCTCTCCCTCTGCCAATTCACCCCCCCCCTACCTCTCCTCTCTCTGCTCCAGCCCACGATGCTCCTGAATAGTTTAGCTTTGCTGTGTGTGTGTGCTGCTGATCTGCACCCTGTGCCTCCTCCAGGTGGGTGAGACCGTGTACCACACAGACCGCTGGGTGCCCCCCCTCACAGAGGAGCTGTTTAACCTTCGACCCCGGGAGGAGCTTCTGCACAAGCGTTTCGGCTTCCTGTGGTACGTGTAGCCACGGTAACAGGCCCCGCACTGCCGTGACGCACTCCGCCCAGCTGTAAATGATCTCTATTAAAGTTTGTTTTGTGTACTTCCACCTTTGTCCCGGCCTCCTTTCTTTGGGTTTCGATGTTGAACTGAGTCTTTGGTTGAGTTTGTCTTTGTTAAAAGTGTGATTGAGCATGTTATAGGATGTGGTTAGGTTCAAAAGGAAAACAATTCAGATCAGCAATAAAGTGCTAATCGAATTCAAATATTTCATTCATATAGACCTTTTTTTTGCAAGCAATGTCACAGGGATTCACGTAGAACTGCAACCAAACCAACATGAACCCTTCGCTCGTGCACAGGCTGCTCAGCGTGTTGCCATCTTGAGAGCCCCAGGGTGGTTCTCTCCCGTTGAGCTCAGCTGGTTGGCTGTTCGACAGCCAATCAGAGCCCATGTCGACCCTCTCAAGGCGAGGGCGGGTCAGACAGCAGAGCCAGTCTTGGACACAGACCCCAGAGACAGACACAGCAGACTCTGTAGCACACGGGGGAAGAACAAAACCTTGTCTGTGAGGTCAGAGCTGTCGGGAAGTTTGCGTCGGCTAAAGTTGGCATCCAGAGAAGTTATTTTGTGAAGTTCTCATACAGCAAAGCTGTCATCTAGAGAAGTTACCATCCTGTGAAGTCACCATCCCGTGAAGCTGTCATCCCGTGAAGCACGCCCAGTCCTCAGGAGAGCCATGAGTCGGAGTTCTTCAGATGTGGAGGAAACTGTCAAGGAGCCACTTCGCTACCTGAGGTAAAACACCGCCACACGCACCCTCCGTACCTGACAGGTGAGTGTGTCTGCATGGCTCAGTGGTAGAGTATTTACCTGCAGAGACGAGAAGTCCCGGGTTCAAATCTGCCTCTGTCTGACCTGCGTGTGTTGGTGAAACACTCCACACTCTTGAGTCTCCTAGTTCCTGTGAAGGTGATTGTTTCACACCTCCCAAAACTGAGCAGTCATTGTGACGTAAGCCAATGGGTCTGCAGGTATGGAATTCAGTCAAATATGTGTTGTTCTTAAATCATGTCTTTGTGTTCCATATGTTTACGTTCTGTTTTGTAGTCGGCGTGCGGTGAGTCCCTCTCTCTGTGTGACATTTGGGAGCAGCAGCTGTCCTATCAGGCGAGGGCCCCAGTGCTCACTCCCCAGGGAGTCCACCTGAAATAGGACGGTTCATTGATTACCCCGTCTTCAAATTTCTCAAAGAAAATCACTTTGTTCGATTCCCATCATCTGTACCCGATCACTAATGATGCACGTTTACGGATGTGTCTCTCACAGATTACACTGAGTTGAATGTACGTTAGTGACAGGGTTGAAAAGGAAGTGCCTGGAATGTTCTCCTGACCTCCATGGGGTCCACCTCCTGGGTCCCCTGCCCAGCACCAGCTGCTTCACTGGGGCTTGGAGTCATCAGGGGAGGTCCCCTCGAGGAGCCCTGGAGGTCAGGGAGCTGGCTCAGCAGCTCTCATCCATAATGGAGGAGCTGCTGATTGGCTGAGCTGTCTTGTTGAAAGTTCAAATCCTCACTTCCTGGTTGCCAGCAGGGGAGGTTATTGATTGGGCAGCTGTATAAGCATGACCCCCACTGAGTTTGCATCTTGAGGATACTGAAAGGGTTGTTCTCTATGCCCCTCCCACCAACTCCAACACCCTATCAGTAAGGAGGAGGCTGTCTCCATGGAAGCGGAGTTGTTAGGAGAGTATCGCTATGGGCAACAGCAGCTGATGGAGATCTGGGGCCACGCCTGTGCCATCGCCATCACCAAGGTAACCCTTCCTCACTCCTTTTCTCTTTCCTTCTCTCTTTCTCCTCATTTCCCTCCCCATCCTCTCTGTCCCTCTCTCTTCCTCTCTCTCCTGTGTTCTGGGTGTACCCCCCCCCCCCCCCTTAGCCTTCTCTCCTTCCCGCCCGCAGGCCTTCCCCCTGGGCTCGCTGGAGAAGCGACAGGCTACTGTGCTGGTGGTCTGTGGTCCGGGCCAGAACGGCTGCATCGGCCTGGCCTGCGCCCGACACCTGCGCATGTTTGTAAGTAACCAGCCGGCGCGCTCCAATTCCAGCGTGTTTAAGAGGTGGAGCCATGTCGGGGTCCTCTGATGAGATCGCTGTTGTTGTTGTCATGACGCAGTTCCGCTCCAGAATTCCGCTCCTGTTCGATCTTGTGTTCTCTCAGCTCTCTTTCTCCCATTCTTCATGTTTCTGTGTTTACCCTACCTTCATCCTCCCCCCCCCTCTCTCCACCCTCACCCCATCTCCTCCCAGGACTACATCCCCACTGTCTACTCTCCCAAGCGCTCCCCCATGGCCCTGCACCAGGACTTCAGGGTGCAGTGTGAGCGAACCGATATCGCCTTCCTTTCCTTCCTCCCTAACGAGGTGAGCTCAAGGGGGCGTCTAACTCCCCAGGGTGACCCAGCAGGGGGTCCAGACAGGGGGACCAGTAACTGCTGTCAGATCTACTGCTAACTTCCTGTCAGAGCTGCAGTACTGTTCCTCACGTGACCCTTTTCTCTCTGCAGGTGCAGCTCATCAACAACGCCTACAACCTGGTGGTGGACGCCATCTTGGGTCTGGAGACGGAGCCGTCCTCGGAGGCGGAGCCGTACGGTAGCATCCTGTCCTCCCTCCGACATATCAGCATCCCCATCGTCAGTGTGGACGTCCCCTCCGGTACCGGCAACCGGCTGCTGCTCCTGTCGCTTCCTATTGGCTTCCTATTGGCTTGTTTTGTATTGCTGTGCGGCGTTCTGTGCTATGCTGGTGTGTGCTGTGACACGCAGAGATGGCAAAAGTGCACATATGCTTCACTCGTTACGGTTGCCACCTATTCTCTTTTTTGAACGAATTGTCCATGTTTTTGTGAAAATGAATTTCTCAATTTTCATTTTATAGTTTTAAATATAACGTCATTTGTAATTACTTTCCACCGCTCTTCTATTTACTTCTGGTTATGTTCAAACATCCAATTATGTATCTGTAAACGGGTAAAACACAGCAAAGATTGCCCATGGGTAGCCTACTTTTATTTGCCAGGTAGCAAAAATACGAATGCTTAGTTAATTCCCATCTCTGGTGACGCCTGTCTGTGTTATTCATCACCTTGTGATAGCCAATGTTTCCGTGTGTTTTGACGGAGTGATATGATGTTTGTGTTTTGTGATGGTGTATCATCGGGACATCGTTCTAACATGCATATTCCTGATCCGTGATGCCCAAGTGATGTTTCTTTCTGATCTGTTATATAACCCTAACTTATATTCAGGTACCATGTCTGGTTTCTGGTTTCAGGCTGGGAGGAGGAAGAGGTGAACACGGATCGTTTCAGCCCCACCGTTCTCATCTCTCTGATGGCACCAAAGAAATGCGCAGCTAGTTTCAGTGGGACTCATTATCTGGTGGGACGACTTCTTCCCTACGACATCCAGAGGAAGTACGATCTCAACCCTCAAGAATACGCCGGCACCGACTGTCTGACCGAACTGGAGTAGGACGACACAGCCTGTAAACTGTAGTTGCTCAATGAGTTCTGTTTGATGAGTAAATCTGTAATATACTGGTTAAATCAGTCATATTTCCAGTTAAAGTTTGAAAAAGTTTCAACTAGCTGTTTAAACCGGACTAGTCAAAAGCCCAGATATGTCAGTTGTTTAAATTCCCAAATTAAATTTAGATAGCTCCATGTTTTTCAATGTTTTTATTTCGCATAAGCAGACATTTAAGACAATATTTACATCAGACAAGTTTTTTGGTTCAAACCAAGAATCCATCATTGTTTCCCTGGCATCATGCCAAGTCACCCATTTTGTAATTTCTCTGATGTCATACTACACACGACCACAAGGGGGCAGCACCAAACATCTGCCTGGGCATTTTGTATGGACCTCCATGTTAAAATCTCACACGTTACATGGTCAACAATAGCCAGAAGCTTCACAGCAACACCAGGAGATACGTGTTTTTAACAACTGAAACTGACAGAATTAAAGATGAGCAATTAGTTGAAGAAACGACATTTTCTAAAGATTTGCCTAGTGTCGCTACTTTGGATTTACTTTCTTAGTCAGTAGTGCCCAACCTGTCAATCTCCTTTTGAAAGAAAAACAAATTCCTGAGTTAAAGGGAAATAGTCTTAAACAAGGCTGATCTATGAGTTATCCTGACGGCCATATGTAACGGGACATGTGTACCAGGCTATATGCTAGCCTGTATGGGTAGCTGTCTGCTTACCAAAAGACAGTAGTGAAATTCACCTAGTTGTTAGCCAGGAGATGATGTTAGCTAAATACTGGATAATTACCATTCATAAATATGTGTCAAATCTCTGATTTCACACTCCTAACTCACTCTGACAGTGCACAACAGTACAAAGGTACAGGGAAAACATGACATGGTTTTGAGGAGAGATAGGTTTCGTTAATGAATATCATGTAAGGCAATTTGGGAAATGGACCGGCCCGGGATTTGATCTTTTTAGTACTCGCAGTCACAGGGACATTGCTGCAATATTGCCCTGCAGAGAAGCCAAATTAAACAAACAAAAAACATGTAGAACCAATGTCTCTCCTGCCCATCTCTCAAGTCAGGACATAAGTGAGTACTAGGCCCCTGGCTTCTGCTACTGTTCCTGGTTGGGAGGTGACCCCAGGGGAGGTGACCCCAGGGGAGGTGACCCCAGGGGAGGTGACCCCAGGGGAGGTGACCCCAGGGGAGGTGACCCCAGGGGAGGTGACCCCAGGGGAGGTGACCCCAGAAGGAGGCTCAACCATGCACGTGTTCCACATCTGAGAGATGAACACAGGATTCTTCTTCCTGTTCCACCATCATGAGTGAACAGAGCTCTACGCTGGGTCTCTACAGACACGCTGCTCCGAGTCTTCAGCCTGGACTTCTTCCAGCTTGAGCTTTAACCACGGCCCCTCGCATCTGAAACAAAGAGTAATGAGAATTAATGCATGACTCAAATGTGACAAAGCCATGACAGAATGCATCAGCAGAGCCTCTGAATCTCTTCCAGGCTCAGACTCCAGGAGGAGGTTTCTATGGGCTTACAGTCCAGTGAACAGAAGACTCGCGTGTGCAGGTTAGGGTCACTAATGCAATCTACCAACTTCCTGCCTGATCTCAGATGGAAAGAGTGAAGGAGTTGAGGATGAATTTTAGGGTGGTGGGAAGGAAGTACAATGCATTTTAAAGTGTGGTAGGGAGGAGTTACAGGGTTTAAAGTTTTAGGAAAGGATGCAGTAGAAACACAGACCAGTGACGTTGGGCCAGCCCTACCTGCTGGGCTGGAAGGGAACCCTAACCCTGATGCTCCGCACACTGGCACGCCACCACATCCTCCCAGACAATCACCTGGGATCCCCTGAACAGAAGATAGCAGCCAGTCAAAACAGGTACAAACACACACTTCCAAAAAGGTTACAGGCATGCAGTAAGAGTGCTCAACCTACGTTCTTCTAAACAAGACTACTCAGTACTGATGTGACCGACTGGTCTGAGCACTCGCCCAATACAGGTATAACTGGAGAAGAGGATCAAAAACAATAAAATAATAATTGCTGAAGCAGACTGGTTTAAGAGGCCTGGCCGGAGGAGGGTCAATTGAGAGCGTCAGGAAGGTTGAATTTCTTCACTGGAGGTTCGAAACACATGAAGAGACCTGAACTAGCTTGATGAGGGTGATGGGTGAGTACAGGGCTGGATCCTAGAAATGTCCTTCGCTAGTGGACCTGAGGAGCCGGGCCTCTGCATCTTCAGGTGCTCTTCAGCCATCTTGCAAAAGGAGTTTCAAAATAAACACAAAAGGTGTGGGGGGGGGGATGTTGACTGAAGACTGAATTGGAAGAGAGGGTGGCGAGGGATGGGGAGTGCATCTAAGAACACCAGATATTAAATGAACACAAATGGAAGCAACTGAGTTTGAAGAATATGAGCAGGAGAGCAAAAAGGAATTGGTTTTTACCTCAAGTGAACAGGCCTACTGTCTCTGAACCTAGGCAACAGAGCAGCTTTCACATCAGACGAGCACTTGGCGGTAGCAGGCGCAACACTTCACACTCCTTCAAGGACTCCTAGGTTTACGTAGCAGCTGAGCTCTTGAACGCAGCGAAGCATTAACACAACCACTGCATCCTCTGACAAACACCAAGCCAACAACCAACAATGTAAATCCTGCTAGGGTGTACGTCGCCCCCTGAGCATGGGATTGAGTCAAGTTTCACATGGCTTGTTTGAGATGTCAACGGATTGACTGGAACTGTACTTCTGACCAGCTTTTTCCCCACAAACCAAACACCACCATGGATAACCAGACTGGATTATCTTGTAACTACCATCCTCACTGGTTGACTGCATTCGACCCTGTTCAGTAGACAGTACCACTCACTGGTGGTATTGGCCAACACTAGACACCTTTGAGGTAGAAAGGGAGGCCATTTAGTGGGCCCTGCATCAGTTTGCAAATTATCCTTAATTTATTTTATGTGGTCAAGTTTGAATGACAAATCCAATTGTTTCCTAATAATACTATTAATATGACTTAAGTTCAACCCCTACAAATTACTTTTGAAAGGCACAAGGAATCAGAATATTTTGAACAAAATCGCTTTAATAGGCTCCATGAAGCCAGAATTGACAAAAAATAAATCTTCAATGTTGATGATACAAAGAACAGAAAGTACAAAATCGTTCCCATGTGGAATTATCATATTGGGCAGAGAGAGAAGTAACATTTGACGTTGATCTTTTCTACAGTTCAGTCCATCATAACAGCACATTTAAAAATGCAAGAAGTTGAGCAGAGCAAAAAAAAAAACATTGAGAACCAAAAGGAACAAAAAAAGAGATACCTTTAGGTTGGCTGTAGCACGGTGAATTTTACTACTTCCATTTAACAGCCAACCTCTTCAGGCGTGTGGGGTCACCAGTCTGAAAGGAATTCACTCTTTGTGGAAACGGCACACATACAGGACCCTCAAGTAAGTCAACAACTTTCTATTAGATGCCGAGGAGGAGGCTTTGCTGCCTAGCAACACTTAAGGAATGTATAATATATCTATAAAATCCAAAAAGTACATCCCCACCCGCCAGCTTTCTAAGTGGAATCTTTTCGCTCTGGTTTAAAACGTGGCAGGAGGTAGGTCACGGACATGGTCATAGAAATAAAATAGAGGAACTGAAATGGTAAACAGGTCCCAATGGACGCACGCCCCCAGGTAAGGGGAACAGGCCAGGGGGAGATGTCAGTGCTAGGTGAAAACAGGGCGAAGGAACGTCGAAACAGCAGCTGTTTCAGGGAAACAAGCGCCTGTGAGCAGGAATGGGTTACTTTCCACCAAAGTTAGCATTTGACGGGACCAACAAGACATTGCTTTTATCATGTAACCAAAACGAAAGGCTGAAGGAGCATGTCTCACCACACAAGACATCGAACTGGATCTTTTTTTTCTCTGTTTTTAACTTTTAAACATGGTTTATAAAGGAATGGCCGAAACTAACTTCAAGGTGCTCGAGCTACTGGAACACAGAATAGGACTACAGAAAAAAAATCAGGTCAATAACACAACATGGACATATTTCTTGAGGAGCGCATCTGTTTTTAAATACAGCCAGCCAAGGGATGATCTTGAATCAGGGAGGATTTTTACTCGTGTGAAGCTGAGGACAAGAAGCGGGTACAAGTAAGGACACTGAAAGTTGGAAGGAACATTGACAATCCCACTGCTACACCCACTACACACCCTTAAAACATCTGGACTTTAAGCAGAGGTAGGTGGAGTCTCCCTAAATGAACAGTAACCCTTCCCCCCCAAAAAAGCCAAATGCCTTCGGGGGAGATTGAGGGCCCCTATGAAAACCTTAAAACTAACATCAGGTGAGCCAAGAGGCGTGGCCTGTCGTGTGTGGGGGGAGGGGCATCTTGTCATACATACCATAGCTGTCATAGCCGTCTCTGTAGGAGCCGCCCGACCGGTCTCCATAGCCACCCTGGCCCCTAACATTGAAATGGGAAATAGAGAAAAAGAGTAAGGTCCTTGAGCACTACTCGCATCACTGAAGCTTCTGGGCAACGCCCGTTATTTACAAAAATCTCACTTCTCAAGTCCACACTTGATTCATTTACTTATACTGTGCATGTTCGTTATAGTCCACTGGTTAAATAAAAAATAAAAATAAAATAAAGAGTTCCAACATGGTCTCAAACATCCTCAAGCTCACCTATTGTCCCTGTATCCGCCACCGCCGGAGGAATACCCGCCACCTCCTCCACTCCTGTAGCCTCCGCCGCCGCCGCCATATCCTCTGTCTCCACCGCCGCCGCCATAGCCCCGGTCGCCTGAATCATAGCTCCTGCTGCTGCCGTACCCCCTGTCTCCACCACCACCATATCCTCCACCACCACCACCTAGGAAACCAGATCCCAAACCCCAGGTTTAACAAAATAATTCACGTGCACGGAAATGTGTAGAGGTTGGTTTCTCTCTCTAAAGGAGGGCGTAGCCAGGGAGCAAATGGAGATCAAGGGAAATCACACCATATTGCAGTACAGCCAGCCCTTACCTCGTGAGTAACCACGCCCACCTCTGCCTCCACCATATCCTCCTCCCCCACCATATCCGCCGCGTCCTCCTCTGTAGCCGCCATTGCCTCCGCCGCCGCCACCTCGGCCTCCACCCTTTCCTGCCTCGTCCACACGAATCGTCCTGCCATCCACGGTCTGCAAAAAAAGAAATGTTTAATTTAATAAATTGCAAATATTAAATACAGTGGAAACAGGCTCTTGATTTAAACCAATTAGACTGCTTATGAAATAACTGAATGTCATTTATGGTATAAATAGCTTTAAATGGTCAAGCCATAGACTTGTTTAGTCATGCTAGTATGCAATGCTAGCAGTACAGAGTTCGGCCACCACGTGGTCGTGGTACAATGGTTCATCCAATACCAACATGGCTGGTTGTCGAGGGCCCGATGTTGGCGCCAAGATCTACTCACTTTTCCGTTCATTTCGCCCAACGCCTCCTTTGCGTCATCGGCATTATCGTACTTGACGAAGCCAAATCCACGAGACCTTCCTGTGTCTTTGTCTCTGATCACATCAACTGCGGACAATAAGACGTAAATGATTATTAGGAAATGCAACTGTATATACAAAAATAATATCATATAGGTGTCGCCAGTAAATCATTCTGTGGTGTTTACCTTTTGCAATGTTTCCATACTTGGAGAAAGCCGCCTCCAAAGACTCTTCGTTTGTGTCGAAGCTCAGGCCACCGACGAAAAGTTTTCCTTCGTCGGACATCTTTCTTTGTCTGTGACAATAATTGAATTAATTCGATGGTAGCCCAAAACAAAGGGTTTTACTTAAGAACGTTGTTTTAATATCCAAGAATACAACATCCATGTTAGTAATCAAACCACTTGGAAATAAAAAAAATAAAAGGCCACGTAGTGTTTGAAGCTGAACAAAATTACGTGCGATTCACTTCTACGCACTTGTAGCCGATTGTGGTATGCTAGCTTGACGTCGATGGATTGTAACGATTGTTGACCAACATTAATACAGACATACTAAAATATAAACTATAGTCAATATAACAAACATTGTGCATAATAATCTGGGGTCTGCAACGGTAGGGTCGGATTAGCTTGAGGCTAATGTTCAAAGGAAGGCCAGATTGAAGCGCCATTTTATATCAAGACCACGTTGTTGGCCTAGTCCGCCACCACCTGGCCTGCTGCTAAGCTAATGCTACATAGCCAGATGTTATTCAATATGAACTACCCCACTATGGCGTCGAAATGGATTGGTACTATACAATGCGTTTAAGAAGCATAGTCATGTTACAGGATAACTAAAATACTGGTGTAGTTTCGTTTTCTAGGCAGTTATGCAACCTAGCTTCCTTGAAAAAAAAAGCGATTTTCCAGGAAGGCACGGTAAATCCTACATTTACAATAGTAGAAAATAATCACATTCTGTGACGAACGAATAATTGGACCTAGCGTCTAAAAACGCATAACAATATGTTGCATGCTAGTTGGAGTAAAAAAAAAAGACATAAGAAACCGAATAAATTCTTACCTTTAGCTGGCGGATACGAAAGCGGCTGGTGCTCAGGGATGCACGTCGAAAGGGAAGACTGGGTGGCGCGCTCTGTTCTTGAGGGTGCGTGGGGAGTATTTAAATGACTTTGAGAGGGAGGGACTATGGACAACTTGAATAGACCAGATCAGCCTTTGCCCGGTGATTCGTTTGAAATTAAAGGTTTCTTGCAAGACAACAGAAAAAAAAGTTCATTATAATTGCAGATTATAAGAAGCCGAGAACTGATTCTGGGTTTACTTGAGAGTAAAAATACATCGTAAATATTTTTTTAATATAGTTAGTTTAGTTAGTTTTTTAATAACTTTCTTCGGTTTGTCCTGCTCTACAGAACCACGGTTCTGTAGAGCACAATTCTGTAGAGAATGCAGCAGTTAACCCATGCCAGAAAAAATATGTTTCTCACCTCCATGGTCTAGCCTTAATTTCGGGAGCCTTTTCGTTTTTAAAAAGTTTTTTAGGACATAAAACACATTATTAAGAGAATTTTCTGACTTCTTCCTCATCCAAACTGAAGGTATACACTCGAAATTATTAAGTAAAAAATATTTTAAGAGAGGCATACATTTTGATTGTCAGACAGTTCAGTTTGTTTTGGTCATCATTCATGCGTGTGTCATTTTCATGTAAAGAGTCTAAACTAAACCTAAACAACTTTATATACTGATACTTTTGTTTACAAATACACCATACATGAGCTAATTGAAATAGTAGGCCAATATCACAGAAAACAACATGCAAAATGAACGTCTTAATGCAGACTTTTCTATAGACGTATACCTTGCTGCAGCTCATTGTGCTGGTCTAACCAGTGGTGGGACTGAGTTTACAAATACATATGACATTTTATTCAGCTGCTGCTTTTATCCAAAGAAGCAACGTCCAAATATTGCAGATAGAAAGGGTTACGGCGTTAGAGACAAAGATGAGAAGGGGAACTAGCTGTGGCTGTGTCGCAAAGCTTGTGTGAACATGAACATGTGGAATCTGCACACAAAGAAGTCTCCATAAAGCCATTTTGAATTCTGGTGTCCCTAGGGCCCCCTCCTCTCCACCCCGTCATTTTGAAAGTCAAATTGGGATGTGTGAGAGAGAGGGGAGCGTGGTCTTTGTCTGAAGCTGTGACATGCATAGTGGGGCCCACCTGGATGGAGTGAGCCCTCAGGTTTGTCTTTGTGTCGATGCGAGGTGTTCCCACAGGGGTGTGATTCCAGAAGATAATATCAGGCCCCCCTCCTGGAGCAACAAAGGCTGTGACCATCCCCCCCACTTCACAGAATGGAGAGCAAACCCAAAGTGTTGAAGGCTGGGCCATTCACAGTCTTCTCCTAATTGTCTCTGGGAGTCAGGAGTAGAACAACCGAGACTGGAGACTTGATCCTCGTTTAAATAAGAAGACAATCCAGATTGCCCACAGAAGATGTGTAAGAGAAAATAAAAACCTTCTCTACGTTCTCTGTGTTGAGATCCTACACTTCTGTATTTCCACTTGCACCGTTTATATGTGGCTTTGGATAAAAGCGTCAGCTAAATGAATAATATGTATTGTAAGAATTGAAACCATAACAACAAATGTAGACTGGATTAATTGGAAAAAGGGCCCAGAAATCCTGCAGCCTACTTGTATTGTTGCTAAAGATTGAAACTTAAAAACAGTGAAGAATACTCCTCAGCTCTGAGACTGGAGACTTGAGCCTTATTTAAATAAGAAGACAATCCAGATTGCCCACAGAAGATGTGTAAGAGAAAACAAAAACCTTAACCTAGTAGACAGCAGTGATCAAGAATTGTTTACAGTGCTATTATCAGGGCGATATCAATTGATTGAGTTAATTTGTATTTTTTTTACGCAATGACTCAAATAAAACTCCAAGGTTGTGTTGTGACGTTTCTAATCCAAAATGGCGACAGGCTGTCTTTCTGTTTGTTTTCAAAACAGAGAGGGCAGAGATCCCAGAGGTTTTCAGGTTTAAGATTTAACTTACATACTATACTGTTCATAAGAAATTCTCTCATAGGATTTGTTTATTTGATATCACTCTCTCACACCCTAACTTGGCTTTCAAAGCCACGTTCTTTGTGTGTGGTGTTTGAGATCCTACACTTCTGTATTTCCACAAGCACCGTTTGTATGTGGCTTTGGATAAAAGCGTCAGTTAAATGAATAATATGTATTGTAAGAGTTGAAACCATAACAACAAATATAGACTGGATTAAATGGAAAGAGGGCCCAGAAATCCTGCAGCCTACTTGTATTGTTGCTAAAGATTGAAACTTAAAAACAGTGAGGAATACTCTTCAGGTCTTGTGGAGAAACTCTCACCTCCCCTCTCCTTCCCTCACCCATCCCCTCTCCTTCCCTCACCCATCCCCTCTCCTTCCCTCACCCATCCCCTCTCCTTCCCTCACCCATCCCCTCTCCTTCCCTCACCCATCCCCTCTCCTTCCCTCACCCATCCCCTCTCCTTCCCCCACCCTCACCCCATTTACATTTCTGGGGTTTATTTCACAGGCCTGCGTAACAACAAATAGCCAGACACCTTTGTTTGAATGATGAACTGATGAACTAATGATTAGTTCATCAGTTCATCATTCAAACAAAGGTGTCTGGCTATTTGTTGTAATCTGTGTTTACGCCCAGCATTTCATTCACGTCTGTCATAAGACACAGAAACCTCTGAAGCCACAAGACTGTCACACATACCAAGTCATCACTGTAGAGGGCAATGTTGTCACATCTCCCAACTCAACAGGCACATGGCCGTACTTCCGACCCAGGTTCAGATGGTTTTCTCACAGATACAGATACACAAACGCACATATTAGAGCAGAGAAGACTGCTGAACGAGGGAGTTGATCGATTCACTAAATACTGAGATGGTTCCGGTTAGTCCTGATCAGAGCCCCTTACAGCATTGTGTAGTGTGTAGGATATAGTATGCAGTGTGTAGTGTGTTAGATATAGTATTCAGTATGTAGTGTGTAGGATATAGTATGTAGGATATAGCATGCAGTGTGTAGTGTGTAGGATATAGTATGTAGGATATAGTATTCAGTGTGTAGTGTGTAGGATATAGTATGTAGGATATAGTATTCAATGTGTAGTGTGTAGGATATAGTATGTAGGATATAGCATGCATTGTGTAGTGTGTTAGATATAGCATGCAGTGTGTAGTGTGTTAGATATAGCATGCAGTGTGTAGTTTGTTAGATATAGTATGCAGTGTGTAGTGTGTTAGATATAGTATGCAGTGTGTAGGATATAGCATGCAGTGTGTAGTGTGTTAGATACAGCATGCAGTGTGTAGTGTGTTAGATATAGTATGCAGTGTGTAGTGTGTAGGATATAGCATGCAGTGTGCAGTGTGTTAGATATAGTATTCAGTGTGTAGCGTCTATGTGGCTGAAAGGTTCTAAACTCTAGGCATTTATGTCTGTTTCTGGACGAGAGAGAGAGAAATAAAGAGAGAGAAATAAATAGAAAAAGAGCAATAAAAAAAGATAAAGAGAGATTAAGAAAGAGACAGGAGACCAGTGGAGAAGAGAGTTGAGACATTTTGTTCCAGACAAAGCCTGATGCCACCCCCGTCTGTCCAGTGTGGACTACACACACTACACACACTACACACACACACACACTACACACACACTACACACACTACACACACTACACACACTACACACACACTAGACACACAAACACACTACACACATGCACACTACACACACACACTACACACACACACACACTACACACACACTACACACACACTAGACACACAAACACACTACACACATGCACACTACACACACACACTACACACACACTACACACACACTACACACACAAACACACTACACACATGCACACTACACACACACACACACACACACACACACACACACACTACACACACACACACACTACACACACAGACACACTACACACATGCACACTACACACACACACAGACACACTCACTCACACTACACACACACACACACTACACACACACACACACACACACTACACACACACACACACTACACACATGCACACTACACACACACAGACACACTCACTCACACTACACACACACACACACACACACACACACACACACTACACGCTCTCAGAAGCTTGATTGCCGCCCCCGTGTGTCCATCTCGCCCCACCATCCTGACTGTCTCACAGTCTAGTGACACCGCCAGTCTCTCCGCGCCCTCTCGCCTACTCTAACACACCAACGCAGAGCACGCAAAAAAAACAAAGCTACCGCCGTTACCATGGAAACCCCTCATACAACAGGAGGAGAGAGGATTCTGGACAGATTAATAATGTTACCGGCCCGATCTCATAAGGAGTGTGTGTGAGGGGGGTTCTTTTGTGTGAGCTTCCCGTTATACTGTATGTTTTGTTTACTCTGAGTTTGACTTTTTTCTTTGGTTGGATGACTGATCTCTGTATGAACGGTGTAGTTTCATAGAGTTGTTGCTGGCAGGCAGATGAGAGAGGCATGTTAAAAGAGAGGTAGAGAAGGGAGAGAGGGAGGGGGGATGGAAGGGGACAGGGGGAGGATGAGAAAGAGAGAGAGACAGATAGATAGAGAGAGAGAGAGAGAGAGAGAGAGAGAGAGAGAGAGAGAAAGAGAGAGAGAGAGAGAAAAAAGGGAGGAAAGAAGAGAAAGAATGGGTGACGGTAGAGGAAGTTCAGTGTCTCCACAGTGAAAGAACATGCAGCACAGGTGAACCAGAAATGACATTCCGAGGAGGATAGTGTTGCCATAGTGACAGTTTCATGTGTAGGAGCCGTTTCTCTCCAGCAGACCGTGATGTGCGTGTCATGTCCTGTTTTCTCTCTGCTCTATCTAAATACATATCCTTTCAAGGTATGATATAAAACGAACAAAACATTTTTTTTTAAAGCTGGCAGCCCCTCACTGAATGAATACCCAGAATGAAGACTTGGGAGTTAAGCACTGCTGTACTGATACTGCTCTCCTCAGAGCTGAGAACGGCACATGTCCTCAAACAGCTCAAAGTGAGGTGCAGAAACACAGACGCCAACTTCACATGTTTGACTCCATTACTGTCAGTCAGAGGGTTATGCACATCGTCTGGGTAGCGAAAAATGCCCAAAGTTTCCTTACAGCTGAGGGACAGAGAACATCCACAGTGAATAATACCTGATTAATATTAGCACAGTGTGGGAAGCCCAAAATAGCATAAATAACTGAATGCAACACCTTGGTTTGTGGCATGATTAGCCCTCGTGATTCATAGTGATTAATAACACTTCGTGACTCTCCAGCACCACGTTGAGGAGGGAGGGTCTTCAAAATCAACCCCCCCCCCACACACACACACACACACACACACTTTGACGACAGCCGAAACACCTTAACATGATCACCTCAGACTAACTTCCAAAACTGAAATGGAAACTGTTTATTTTAAGGGCTTTTGTTGGCTTGTGTGACAGCTAGTGTTTCAGTGGGCACGGATCCACATTAGTCAGTGTGCCACGAGCTGGTGAAGTGAGTTTTTGTGGGGAGAGAGGGGGGCTGGGGAGGGGTGTTTTGTCGTGTCTGTGGGAGGTGAAGTGTGTGTTCTCTGAATGTGTTAGTGAGAGGTGAAGTGTGTGTCTGAACGTGTGTGTGTTGTGTTGTGTAGGTTAGGGGGGAGAGCGTGTGTGTGTGTGTGTGTGTGTGTGTGTGTGGGAGGTCCAGAGAGAGATGAGTCCCTATGCAGCCTGCCCGGTCCACTCACGGCTGGTCAACACCAAGGACAGAATAATCACAGCCATGATGTTCACCCACACATCCACTCTTCTCTCGTCTGAGTCTCCTCTGCCTTTTTTACCCGTTTATCATCAGTCTCCCTCCTATCCAGAACTCCACGTCTGCGCGCCAACATCATAACAGCTCCCACGTTCTCAGTGTTGTCAATTAACACAAAATAAATATTTTACTAAGGTTGTGTACAAGATTCACTTCAAGTTCCGGTAAAGAGACTTAGAGACCAGCGCTGTGTTGAGAATCCATCGTTGTTGCACACTCGCAACTTGAGAAGACAAAGAAAATTGTTGAAAATAAATCGACATAGATTTTAACAAATATGCTATTGAAGGCCACCAGATCATTAGGCCTGTTAAAAATTCCAACTTGTCACTAATCAAGTGAGCGTGTGGTTCTAATCACAGTGATACACACACCACCCCACTTCCATCTACAGACCCCCACCTCCTGAAACCAGGGAACATTTCCAACTGGAAGTAAATTATAGGCTACTCTACCAAGTGTAACCAAGGGAGATTTGAATTCCAAACGCAAAAGACCACACACACACATAGTCAGCTGGCACAAAGTGATTATTTCAACGCGTAAGTGGCCGTCTTAACTCTCGAGGAAGTTAATGTGGTGCCTCCTGCTAGTCCTTTAACTGGCTGCAAAACCTTCCTAGGCTACCGGACTAGCCAAGCAAGTCTGTTAAATACTAAACTCACACTTTTAGGACCGGACCTACGTTTTGACTGTACTGTTACTGATTGTTCTATGATTCATGGGATGGGTAAAGAAGTGAAATTAGTCTTTTAAGTTCATTCACAGCTACAGTGACAGTTGTGTAGAACTTCACTTGCTCTACAATAAAGATGAGTTTTTTTTACGAATTGTGTGATGATTTGTACTTAGTAAGCATACTTAGTTTAGGGTGAGGTAAAAAATAACTTTTAACCAAGATTAATCATAGCATAGATCAATGTGATACATTCAACTTTGCCAACTAGGCTAACAGCAGTTTGTTGGTAAAGGTGAAAAGTTTCATGCTTCTCTACGGCATTCAAACTTCCTGTCCCTATAGGGTCCAATCTCCATGTGTAGGCGTCTTCCAAACACGGCAACCGGGAAACAAGGTCAGACAAGTGGCCTGTGTACTCTGAAGAGACCATCAAATGAGACCTTCAAAATTAGAAGTAAAGCACTCCTTTGTGTAATTTAGCTACCCGAAGTGCCTCTTCTGAAAAATGAAGAAAAATATCACAACAAATTCAAAATGAATCTTTAATAAATCAAGTGCAGGTTCTCAATTAAAGGGCTCATTTTGATTGCACTCATTGAGGGCTGATGGAACATTCACCCAGAGCGTTCAGTGAAGCCATTCCAGGCATGGCTGAGGCACGCAGTCAATGCAGCCGTTCTCAAATGCTGGGAGACCGATCAACAATCCCAAATCTGATTGGTTCCTCAGGGCTGGAAAGTAATCAGCTTTGATAACAAGGAAAGGGGTGGAGCCACCTTCTTTAAAAAGGCCCTTGGTTAGGCAGGAAAACGCAAGTCTAGTTCTTTGTTGTGTAGTGATGGAGGGTTCAGGCAAATGGTGCCTTTCGTTAGCAGTCCTTATCGTGGTTGTCAGTGATACGTGGGCGCAGAGTGAAGGGTGGCTATGGACTCCCCCGGAACCAGACGCATCTTCACATCTACAGCTGCCGCAGGATTCTCTGCTGTCTGATTCAACTCCACAACCCAACACACCCCAACGACCCCAGAGGTCTCAGTGGCCCCAGAGGCCGCAGAGGATAGAGCCAAACCAGCAACCTCGGAGACCCCAGCGGCCCCCGCAGCCTAAGGTTCCCCCGCAGCCCCAGGAACCCGAGTGGCCCCAGCCCCAGGAACCCCAGGATCCCGAGTTGCCTCAACCCCAGGAACCCCAGTGGCCTGGGCCCCAGGAACCCCAGGAACCCCAGTGGCCTGGGCCCCAGGAACCCCAGGAACCCGAGAGGCCTCAGCCCCAGGAACCCCAGGAACCCGAGTGGCCTCAGCCCCAGGAACCCGAGTGGCCTCAGCCCCAGGAACCCGAGTGGCCTCAGCCCCAGGAACCCCAGGAACCCGAGTGGCCTCAGCCCCAGGAACCCCAGCAGCCCCAGTGGCCTGGGTCCCAGCACTCCCAGGAGTCTGAATACTCCCGGGAGTCTGAAGTTCCCCACAAGCCCACGGTTCCCCAGGTTCCCCACAGGCCCATGGTTCCCCACAGGCCCACGGTTCCTCAGGTTCCCCACAGGCCCACGGTTCCTCAGGTTCCCCACAGGCCCACGGTTCCTCAGGTTCCCCACAGGCCCACGGTTCCCCAGCAACCGCAGTGGCCCCAGCAACCGCAGTGGCCCCAGCAACCGCAGTGGCCCCAGCAACTGCAGTGGCCCCAGCAACCGCAGCAACCACAGTGGCCCCAACAACCACAGCAACCACAGTGGCCCCAGCAACCACAGCAACCACAGTGGCCCCAGCAACCACAGTGGCCCCAGCAACCTCAGTGGGCCCAGCAACGTCAACAACCGCAGCTGCCCCAACAACCACAGTGGGCCCAGCAACGTCAACAACCGCAGCTGCCCCAACAACCACAGTGGGCCCAGCAACGTCAACAACCACAGCTGGCCCAACAACCACAGTGGGCCCAGCAACGTCAACAACCACAGCTGCCCCCGTGGCCCCAGCAACCTTGGCCCCAACAACCTCCATTGCCCCAACAACCTCAATTGCCCCAACATCGGTGGCCCCATCAACTTCAACAACCTCAGATGCACCAGAATAGCCTGCAGCCTCGAGAACCTCAAGCGCCTGAGTGGGTTCAGTGGGCTGAGCAGTTCACCAACATGCTGCAGGATAGCCCCGACACTAAATGTGCCGTAGATATCAACACGAGGATAACGTGTGGAATGCCTGATATTACAGTGGAAAAATGCCAGGCCGTTGACTGCTGTCACGATGGTCGCCAGTGTTACTACGGGAAAGCAGGTTGGTGGGAAGAACTGGCTGGGGGACTGGGAATTAGGGTATGTTTCTTCCAATGGGTTTGGCCACTACCTTTTTAGTGGTAGGAAGGCCATGATTGGGTTTGTCTATCATGCCCACTGGCCATCTTTGGTTACCTGTCATCTTTCTACCCCAGTGACTGTGCAGTGTACCAAAGATGGGCAGTTTGTGCTGGTGGTTGCCAGGGATTCCACCCTGCCTACCCTGGATCTGGATTCCCTTCGCTTGCTGGGAGGAAACGACGCCCCCTGCAGTCCTGTTGATGCCAATTCAGCCTTCGCAATCTTCCAGTTCCCTGTGACTGAATGTGGCACCACCATGGCTGTGAGTAGTCAAGCCGTGCCCAAGCAACCATGTTGCTTCTTAAAGATGCTCAGTTTACTGGTCATGAGGAATCAAGAGCCCGTCAAAACGGGAAGTCTTCTTTCAGATCTGTCTCAGATTTGTTCTGTGTATCCTTTAGGAGGAGGGTGGTTTTGTGATCTACGAGAACAACATGCTGTCCACTTACAATGTTGCCGTTGGCCCCAGAGGATCCATAACCAGGGACAGTCATTTTGAGTGAGTTGTGTCAATATTTTGCTTCAGACCACAAACGGACCTTGCTGGTGGCGAAGGGCTGTTCTACCCTACCCTGTTGCCAGAACAACCAGATGCGGGCAGTAGCTTGTAATCCCCTCCCTATAGCTGCTTAGTTCAGAGATTCAGTGGGTAAAGGGAACCTAAATGTGTGGGGTTTTGACAGCCCTTTGATTTGGCTGACTACCTTGACAAAAGCAGAGGCCCTGTAGATGAATGTCTTGGTCTTCCAGACTGCTGTTCCAGTGTCGCTACTCCAGCTCGTCCGTTGAGGCGGTGGTGGTGCAGGTGTTGCCGATCCCTCCTCCGGCCTCCATTGCTGCCATGGGAACCCTGAGAGTGCAGCTCAGATTGGCTAATGGACATTGCCTCACCAAGGGCTGCGTGATTGGTAAGTGGGTGTCAGCCCATGGTTACGTCTCCATAGGAACTCTTTTGTATGCGGGTCTGCTGTGAACTATGATTCTTGTGTAGTTTAAACGCCTAGTAGGATTAGTTCACTTGACACTTGTTCATCCAACATGACCTCACAATCTTGATAAACGTCAGTTTTTTGTTGGTGACCGCATGGTATATGTGTAGCACTGCTAGTCAGAGCCAAATCCAGTTCGGCGGGGTCCAAACCTCAATGTAAAATCATGGCCCAAGGCTGTTTTTAATATTGGACAGATGCCACTGGGAGGAGGTATTGTAGGAGATGGTAAAAGGCAATATTAAAATTTAGTTTGTTACCAAGGTTGTATTCTTGCTTACCTCTAGTTGCAGCCCTGCTATTAAAGTAACCTCCGCCCTTCTGTCTCCTGCAGTGAAGGAGGCCTTCACCTCCTTCTACTCCGAGGCTGACTACCCCGTGACCAAGGTGCTGAGGGAGCCAGTGTATGTGGAGGTTAACATCGTGGGCCGGAATGACCCCGGCCTCGTCCTCATGCTGGACCGATGCTGGGCCACGGCCGCTCCCAGCGCCCTCAGCACGCCCCAGTGGGACCTCCTGCACAACGGGTAGCTAGGCAACGAGAACAAACGGAAGCCTTCTCTCCTCGCTTCCCTTATGGGGTCATGGGCTTCTGTCGTATTTGCACTTTTTTAAATCCCATCGTTTTGTGGTTTACTTTTTGTTTAAATTGGATCAGATTGGTAATTGGATCAGATTGGTAGTTGCAGTTTTCAAGGACTTTATAGTTTGTCATTTAGATTGTTCATCAATGAAGTCATTCTGGATGAACACTAATCTTGAACTCCACCCCCACCCCCCAGACTTGGCCTTCTGACCTCACACCCCCTCCTTCCTCCAGGTGTCCCTACCAGGATGACCGCTACTTGACCACCCCAGTTCCTGTGGAGGCCTCTTCTGACCTGCCGTACCCCAGCCACCACAAGCGCTTCATCCTGAGGATGTTTACCTTCGTGGACCAAAACACTCTCGTCCCCCTGAAGGATACGGTAACAACCTGCATGAGAGTTTCACGTTACTTTGGAAAAGGCACCTGCTGAATCGTGTGCCTCATGCCGTATTACAATAATTAGATTTTATTCCAGTGTTGTAGTCTACTTGGTAAACCTTAGTCCTGTCAGCATTTGCTCCATGCACACTATGAGCAGTGATGTAGGGCTGGGTGGCGGCTTGGTGAATTGACATGCCCACTTTAATACCAGACTACACAACTTTATTAAACTGAACACCAGGGGTCGTAATCTGTCCTAGACTAGACCCACGAGTCCTAGTCTAGGTCAGACTCCCCCCCCCCCCCCTGGACTAGTACCAGGGTCACATCTTGATGGACTGTGCTGAAATGTACAGTGTGGTGACTCTTCGGCACCAAGGATTTTTTTTTTTTTTTTACTTGTCTCAAGTTGTCAGTGCTGCAGTATAAAAGTACAATTCATAACATTGCAGTGTTACATGATTTACATTGAAACCAACTTTGAGAATGTGGTTCTGTGACATTGTGTCCTGTCTCTGCCAGATGTTCCTCCACTGCAGTGTGTCTGTGTGTCACAACACCGCTCCCGGCTCCTGTGTTCAATCATGCAACAGGAAACGTGAGTCAACGTTCTCCCCCTGTACTGCCCTTTTAAAAGCCCCCCCCTCCAAAAATAAGGCATATCGAGTTTAAGGTTACGAAGTATGCTGTCTGATCACATGGGCCAGATGTAGGCCTACAATTGCAGAGTACAATTGCATGAAGTTCTTTTACACTGACAACATTGAGCTGATATAGCCTTAATTTTAAACAGTGCAATAATCTATCTTTATTCTAGTATTTGTTCAGTCAGAGCTGACTTCCTGCTTGTCTCCTACAGGGAGGGAGGTGTCGGCAGGTCAGGAGGCTGGGAACCATGTGGCTCTCGTATCCAGTAGGGCAATCATTCTCCAGTGACTCCCCTGCATGTTATGAGAATTGTTTTTAAAAAATTAAATAAAAAATTAACTTGGAAGCAAATGTTTGAGTCACGCTTCGTCTCCCTGCGAGGTGTGTTGTCTTGTAGATGTTAAGACGCGCTATTAAGCTTGAACCTTTTGACAGTTTGGGAGTGGCAGGATGATGATGCCTGTTCCTCCTAGGCCCCTTGCACGACAGTTTCCTGTTCCGAGGGGCTGTCCAGCTGACATCCTGGATTAGGAAACTCTTTGATGCCCGTTTGAGCCCCTGGGTCAGACTGTCACTGGAGGCTGGATGGTGACATTGAAATAAGACTCCTACTCGTTTTCCTACTAGGTTTAATTTCAATTCCTAAACTGATTAAAAAACAGACAACATTGAAATATTGCATCAGTCAAACATTTTGTTTTCTACAGTGTCTAACTACTATATACATTTGACGAGACATGCATGCTTAAGGCATTAATTAGTCACGGGACACCAACATTCATGTACGACAGTGCTTACAAAGATGAGTGCGTCAATCTGATGGGACTTGAGCCCTGTCCAGGTTCTCCGGCTGAAGCACATCTAGCTGTCATCCGACAACTGTTGGATGACACTGATCCACAGCACACGATTCTATGCTACATGTTTTCAGCGACACTACCCAAGTCGACTCACCAGCGGCTGCTGGACTTATTAAATGTGTTCGTGTGGGTTAGTTGCACTGCTTCCTGTCGGGTCAGAATCAGTTTGTATAGAAGAGGAAGTGGGGAAAGTCACGTGTGGCACGGTGGAGGGGGCGAGTATGGAAGCTCCTAGTGCTTCCTGTCAGGGAGAACCTTACTTCCTGTTTCATAGGCTCCTCGGCCGAGAGGACAGTTCCCTGTAGAGCCGCAACAAGTCTGATTCCAGAACAGACATTCAAGGATGGCAGAGCTTGTCTGCCGTCTTATCCACAAGTCTGGTGATTATCCGATACCTTTTCTTCCTTTCCTTTCTCACTTCTCTCTACCGCACGTCCCTCTGCTTTGCTGCACACTTCTCTCTCTCTCTCTCCTTCGTTCTCCTCACGCCACCACCAGGTCAGAGGTCAGCTCCGGTTTCCACGGAGACCCCTCCATAACCTCGTCCGCTTCCGTGTCGTCCTGGGACGTCCCCTCGCTGCCTGACAGGCTGCCGTTGCTGTGGCGCCGGGCCGCCTTGCGTTGCCCGGGCAACCAGGGGTGGCGTAGGCGCTGGGAGTAGGGGTGCGCGGAGGCGTGTGAGGGGTGCGCGCCGCGCCGGGCCCGCCTGCGGAGACGCCGCTGGTACATCAGCAGCTGCAGGCTCTCCAACTTACAGCGGAGCGCTCGGTTCTCCTCGGAGGACGTCGGCGTCTGGGGACAACCTCCCTCACCTGAGGGGAGGAGGGGGGAGGGAAAAGAGGCGAGAGAGAGAGAAAAGTCAGTTTTGCAATACCAAAAGCACAGTTTAAATGCCCCTATGCATGCCTTGTGTTGTTTAAATTAGCTTCCTTTTATGGCTGATCTATTCAGTCATTGTTTACTCGCACAAGAGGAGGAGAGAGTACGGAAGAAGGGGGGGAAAGGAGAGGATGTGGGAGAAGGGGAGGATGTGGGAGGAGGGGAGGAAGAGGAGGGGATGTGGGAGAAGGGGAGGAAGAGGCCATTGGAAGGGAAGGGAGCAGGCACGCGTCTGTTTAACTGTTTTTCAACAATGCTTCAGGGACTTCGTTTTCAATTCATGTCACACAGGATTGTTCGGTGACTGCTAATGTCCTGTAAGTGACTGTGCGGTTACCATGACACCCTGACCCAGAACTCCTCAGGTATCTGGTGATTACAACATCATTAGCAAGTTTCCACCCTCACACCCTCAGTTAAAGTGCAGAGTAGGCCTCATAGGTAACCCACATAGAGAGAAAGGTCACACTCCCATCACTGTGTGTGTGCATGTGGCTTGTGTGTGTGTGACTAATTCAGCCTGGAGTACCGGCTCTAACTGCCCTAACACACACACAACCACACGCATGCAAGCGCACACAAACCAGCACAGAAAACACACTAGTGACTTGGAAACATTTAAATGTGTAGCCAATGGCAGACTGACAATCAGCAGTTCACGAAAGAGAGCAGAGTATCAGTTTCCTGATAATACCCTTACTCCTTTCCCCCAGATTTACTATGAACTCTGGTGGCCATTTTGGCTCTGGTTTGAGGAGACTGTTTCCAAAGAGTATGGAAGCACAGCCAATATAAGTTATTTTCTGTTTCTGCCTAATCCAATATAACTTGAGTACCCTTCACGATTGTGGTTCTACTATATAGCAACCGGGCTGCTCTCTACAGATGTTCTCTACAGCCAAACTTCTAGAATTTACCACCAGCAACTACGTTTAAAACATGGCCGGCAAACCCTCTCCAGATGAACAACTCACCTGTGTGTTTTGCTGGGGGGCTGGCCTGCTGGAGGTGTGGCCCCAGGCTGCTGGTGGTGCTGGGTTCTGAGGTAGCTCTGGAGGGGGTGGGGGCGGTGGCGGGGGGGTTGGAAGTCAGGGGGCAGGAGGGGGAGGCCGGGCCGGGGCCGCGGAGCTGGCAGAGGGAGGCTGGAGCCCCCTGGTGGTGGCGTGTGGCGCTGAGCAGGTCGTTGAGGATTTGGAGGATGGTGGCGATGCCTCGCCTTGGGTGGGAGATGCCGCTCTGACTGACCGGAGGCAGGGTGCCTGGGGGGAGGAGGGGGAGGAGAGGAGGGGTGGAGGGGGAGGAGATGGAGGAGAGGAGGGGTGGAGAGGAGGGGTGGAGAGGAGGGGTGGAGAGAGGGAGAACAGACGGAAAGTAGGCAAACGAGAGGGAAGGACAGAAGGACAGAAAAAGAGAGGGACAGAAGGACAGAGGGAGAGAGGGACAGAGGGACAGAGGGACAGAGGGAGAGAGGGAGGCATGAGAGAATCCCAAGATGGGAAGAGGGAGAGAGAGAGAAAAAGGAAGTGAGAACACATTCAACACGCGACTGTGACAATCCCATTCTGTCTCAGTGGAACACCCTCTGGTTCTCCTGTTTTCTTAACCAGTCTGGAGGCTCACCTGAGAAGGTTCCAGAGAAGACCCCGGGAGAGTGACTGACGAAGCTCTCGATGACCGCTCCAGGTTCTCTGCCAGGAGTCAGAGGAGAGGCGGAAGAACAAGACTCCTGCAACACAGGGTCCAAAACAACTGGTCAGCTATGACTGATACAATTGTCAATTGTACAAAAGTGCCATTTAATGAGCACATACTGTATATTGTTGTTTTTACAGTCAGGGTCAAAAAAAGGATTCAAATACAAGAGTTGTAGTTGACTGGTCAGATGAGGTGTGATTTAATCATCCCAACGTGATCACATTTAATTAGCTTGACCCTTTTTTTTTTTTTACAAGCGAAAGCACAGAGAACTTTACATTCGCCAATTTGTGTGTGTTTCCCTGTATTTACATTTACATCAATGCATTTAGCAGACGCTTTTATCCAAAGCGACTTCCGAGAGATGTATGTCTGCATGTGTCTGTGTATGTGCATACATCTGTGTGTGTGTGTGTGTGCGCGCCTGTGTGTGTGTGCGCGCCTGTGTGTGTGTGGCGGGTGGGTTGCAACAAATGTCAGTTTGTGGGGGTGAGAAAACCAGGGAAACATGAGATCCTAGTTTCTGTTTAGGCCTCCTGTGTTCCTGTTTCTGTTCAGTTACAAACCATCCTTCCTCCTAACGCCATGCTACGCGCTATGCTTTACCCATTAATACACATTCACTCTATACTAAAGCACCTGTACTCCTTCCTGAGAAATTACTGTATTGTCATAGGCAGTACTATCCAGTACCATCCAGTACCATCCAGTACTATCCAGTACTATCCAGTACCATCCAGTACCATCCAGTACCATCCAGTACTATCCAGTGCTATCCAGTGCTATCCAGTGCTATCCAGTACTATCCAGTACTATCCAGTACTATCATGCTATCCAGTACTATCCAGTACTATCTGGTACTATCCAGTACTATCCAGTACTATCTGGTACTATCTGGTACTATCCAGTGCTATCCAGTGCTATCCAGTACCATCCAGTACTATCCAGTACTATCCAGTACTATCATGCTATCCAGTACTATCCAGTACTATCTGGTACTATCCAGTACTATCCAGCACTATCCAGTACTATCCGGTACCATCCAGTACTATCCGGTACCATCCAGTACTATCCAGTACTATCTGGTACTATCCAGTACTATCCAGTACTATCCAGTACTATCTGGTACTATCCAGTACTATCCGGTACTATCCAGTACTATCCAGTACTATCCAGTGCTATCCAGTACTATCTGGTACTATCCAGTACTATCCAGTACTATCCAGTACTATCCAGTACTATCCGGTACTATCCAGTACTATCCAGTACTATCCAGTACTATCCAGTAGTATCCAGTACCATCCAGTACTATCCAGTACAATCCGGTACTATCCAGTACTATCTGGTACTATCCAGTACTATCCAGTACTATACAGTAGTAGCCAGTACCATCCAGTACTATCCAGTACTATCCGGTACTATCCAGTACAGTATTAGAGCAGATCCTCAGGTGTCCTCACCTCTGGGTATGGAGCAGCTGGTGTTGGGCTGGGGGGCGCGGGGCTGGAGCCGATGACATGAGGGGGGCAGAGAGGGGCGTTGGCGGGGGAGGGAGGAAGACAGGGAGGGGGGCCGTGTGAGGAGAGAGGGGAGGGGGCCGGGGAGGACGTGTGGGGGTGGGGGGAGGCCTGGGGTTGGGGTGTGTGAGGGGGAGAGAAGTCGCGGAGGGCGGGGCCTGGGTGAGGGCGACGGATGACAGGGGTCCTGTGGAAGGGGGGGAGGTGGTGGGCACCTGGGAGGTCCCAGTGGGAGACAGGGGGTGGGAGACGCATGAGGGGTGCGTAGGGGACGGGTACGGCCGGGCAACCCTGGAGGACCCAGACTTCCCAGAATGCACCTTGCCCCCGTTGCGGTTGCCATGGTGCTGTTGCCCAACGGCGTTCTGCGAGGCCAGCTGGAGCTGCACGTACATCAGGTGAGCTCCGATTCCCAGCGCCAGGGTCAGAGGGGAGCGTCCGGACAGGAAGTCACTGACCTGCAGGCAGAGACAGGAGGAGGTTTGGTTTCAGCGGGTCGTCTTAACAACTCAGGAAGTGGCCGTGGGTGTATTGTGTGTGTGTACACGCTCATGCAGGCTAACCAAAGTGTGAACTGACAGTGGGGCATTTCTAAGAAAACAGCTCCCGTCAGCTCAACCACACACCCACACACACACATTCACTGAAACACACACACACCGAAACACACACACAGCTTTATAGCTCACACAGAAGTGAAATGAAGAACTGGGTACACACACACCTGCACACACGCAAACACACAAACACACTGACTGATACAAACACACACACACACGCACACATCACGGCCACACAGGAAGCAAGCTCCTTCGCTCTTTCAAAATAGCCCCCTGATGTTGTACGAGACAAGACAACTGACCTAGAAAGTCTGCAGCAAAGCATCGCTACAAGACGGGCATCCGTTAAACGTACACAAACAAAACACTCAACACATAGAACCATCTCACCGCCGAGGTGAAATAAAAAACATTGACAGAAAGACTACAATGCAGCTGTGGAGGGGGGGGGGGGCTGCACCCAACATGCAGCTGTGGGGGGGGGGGGTGGTGCACCCACTCACCTGAGTTTCTGTGAGGTTCTCCAGAGCCTGGATCATGGTGTGGTCTGTCCTGGGAGGCTGTGGCTGGAACAGACAAGTGTGGAGGAAAGCACAGATCACCCAGACTGAACTGTGTGTGAACAGACTGCACCCTGCTCTGGGACACTGTCAGAGAGAGAGGCCCTGCACAGCCCAGAGCGGCAGGGTCAGAGAGGCTGTGCCCAGGCCCTGCACAGCCTAGAACGGCAGGGTCACCAGGACTCAGGTCTGACACAGACACCATGTGTATATGTATATGTAGAATACAATTAATAGTCAAATCAATATCCTTTAAACTGTTTGTTTTGTTTTACTGCCTGCCTACCTGCCTGCCTGCCTGCCTGTCAATCCAACCATGCATCCATCCATGAAGTTGTGTGTGGTTCTGTTTACCGTTAAGCCCGCTTCCACGGCAAGCACCAGTGTCAGCTTGCTCCCATCTGAGACTCCCTGGTCCACGAGCTTCCCAGCATTCATCTGCCTGCACGCGCCAGAGAGGAGGGGGAGAACCAGGATTAATAAAATAGCGCCTTACTAGGCGACCACCCCTGCTCGCTGACCAGTCCATTCTCACCACGTCGAGACTGGCGTAGATGTGTGGAAAATACGTGAGGATGTAGTATGTGTAGGTTTGAGTCTCGGATGGGATTGGTATAAAGCGGGTCAGAATTCCCGTCCATACGGCAAGCAGACGGTGATTAATAACGGGGGTAACTCACGTTTCCTTGTGCAGGAACACGAGCCTGTCCTTGGGTACTCTAAGTCTTTGAGAGAGACGTCTCCTCAAGCCCTCGAGCGTCTCTCCTTGCGGCACGGACAGTTCGAACCGGCTGCCGGTGGTCGAGCAGATAGATAGCCTCATCGGGGACTCGCAAGGGACCGATCCGAAAACCGGAGACCTTTGGGGAATGAAGCTCCGAGTGCTGGGTTGGTGACGGTCCATTCGCGGCGCGGGGATACCGGCAGACGGGCTAACAGAGCGGGCGGTACCTAGAATCGTATCTGATTATGAACGACCAGTCGATGGTCCCAGTTTAATGTCTTCTTTTAGGCTACGCTGAAAGACACGGAAGATAATCCTTTCGTCTTCCAGATCGCTGAGGCTATAGCAGGCGAGTGCCTAAACGTTGAACAACGCAATACGATATTTTGCAAGAGGCTTTAATTGAGGATAGTTCACAGATACACAGTGAAAAGGATAGCCATAGACTGCAATACTGTGCCTCTACGTGGCTACCTCTCCCTTCTGTCTCCGAACAATGTAAACTGCACTGCACTGTACAATGCGTAAATGTCCTTATTTAATGATAGTGAATTCAGCCCTCCTACCTAAGTAGCCAATCAGTGAAATACATGAGTAGAGCTGGTGAACTCTGTCCAATCGAAAGCCTCTGTTTGCTTCCCACATGCGGAATGGTATCCGCCCCGTTTTCTGTACCTTGGGGCTCTTTACCATTCATAAAGTATGGTGACGTAATTGGTCGAGCAACGATGTTGTATATTTTATTACATAGCAGATTCAATGCTGCAAATCATTTACAACTACACAATAAGACAGCCTGTCTACATTATGGCAACATCACACATGCTAGCGTCATCCGATGTCGTTTTTGATGTCTAATGTAGGCTATACATTAGTATTAGGGTTAATGTCGTGTTAGATCGTTCATATTCCGTTGGTAAAATCTACCAATCGTGAGGCAAATCCCAATGACAGTACATCAACCATTTATATTCTATTCCATTCTATTCTAGTGTTGTAACCCGTGTCTGCCCGTCTCTGTGATGTTTAGTATGCCGATCACTGGACATCACTGCAACAACCCAGCATCACAGCAGCAGCGGTCACGTGGCGAGAGCGAGCGGCTCGTCAGCGTAGTGTAGGTGACGTAGGCGGCAGAGAATCGCTGCTAGATCCTGTCTCCCATCCTCTACTAAATATAGCTACACCCCCGCCACCCCCGCCACATCCAGACTGCGTCATCCTTCAGTCCCTTCCTACCTGCCTCTCTCCCTCCCTTACAACCATTCACTCACTCTTCTCTCTCTCTCTCTCTCTCTCTCTCTCTCTCTCTCTCTCTCTCTCTCTCTCTCTCTCTCCCCGACACATCTCTATTAGTCTCTCTATCACATCTATTTTCCTCACCTCTTCATCCCTCCAACTTCCTTTGTTATATTTAAACCAACAGGCCCTGTCCTTTTCTGAATCCACTTTCAGTCTGTTTTGGTTTGCTGCCAGGGGTCGTTCTGTGTCTGAGAGTGTCTCTCTCTCTGTTGGAGTCTGGCTATCTTGATCTGATTTCATATCTGTTTCTCTCTCTCTCCCCCTCTATTGTTATCTCTCTCTCTTCATTGAAGCAGGTGATTAAACCAGACATCTCTCTCCCTCTCTCTCTCTCTCTCTCTCTCTCTCTCTCTCTCTCTCTCTCTCTCTCTCTCCCTCTTTCTCAGTGCTATAGAACTGTTTTTTTTGTAACAGGAACAAAGTGTTCTCTGCTTCATCACAATGGTGGGTTATTTCAGTCAGAACAGGGATGGTGGTGGAAATATTTCATAGATGGCGAAATAAGGAACAGACCCCAAATGAAGAAACTAAGCCCTCCTCTTCCTGGTTACAGTACATACTGTGTAAGGCTGGGCCGCATGGGGGAACACCACATTCCAGTCCACCAAGTCTGAGGAATTCAGCAAGAACGAATGCTGAGTCTCGAAAAGGCTGGAGTCTCTTCCTCTCGAGTCATCTCAAGTCGCCTCGCCCTCAGGATAGGTCCTGGACGGGGGGGTTCCAGAGGTATGGGATGTGAATGCCGACAACTGCTCACCTGCACCCTCCCTCCCTCCCCTCCCCCCCCCCCCTCCCTCCCCCTCCAAACCCCCCCCCCACCCTCCCTCCCCCCCCCCCTCCCCACACCTGAAGCTTCGCTGCACCCGACACGGAATGAGCTGGTGTCCGGAGGGCAGGAGGAGACGGAGGCGCGCCCAGAGCGGTTGTCCGCAGGATGTCCTGTTCCCTGGGGCGCGTGAGGACGCTGCTCTGACGTCAGGAGAGACAGAACACACTCCGCACTCCCCCGTCATTCCTCCCATCAGACTCTAACTCCCACAACCCCCCACCCCAACCCACCCCCACACACACACAGCCCCCTTCCCGCCCCTCCCTCTCTCTCTAGCTCTCCCTCCCTCTCTCTTGCTTTCTCTTCCCAGTTTTCCGAACGCCTCATCCCTCAGGAATGTTTCACCTCTTCCCTGGGAATTCCAGAGGGTTCCCGGCAAAACTCAGAGGAATTTTTGTTTGCGTACGAGTCTCTGGTGCTGCAGGCTAACAGCCAGACCGGGAGCTTCAGAGCGTCAGCTAACACGATACCTCAAGGCTTCCACTCTGGATGGAATGGAACTGTGAGAATGTACAGACAAAGAGGTTCTGGAATGTTCTGGAACCTCTGTGCTTATTGTTTACTTTAGCATGCAAACCTGACACTGTCGACCTAGCTTCCTCACTGCGCGGGGAAGACTGAATCAGGGGCCTACACCAGGGGTAAATAGTCTATGACCATAGATGAGTTGAGTACAAATGAAGATGTTAGGTGGCTCATTATTCTGTGTTTCCCTGAAGGGTCAACACAGTTTATAAATACGTTTTTTTTTTTTTTTTTTTCATCAAATGTATTTATAATCTGTCCACTGGGTTCAACCATCTGCTGTGAGTCACGTGCTGTTCACACTACACAGGCCGCAGACCCCAAAATACCACACACACACACACACACACACACGCCTGCAAACTCACTCCCATGGTCATACGCCCACACACGCACACACAACGGTACTACATCGATGTTTGGATTGACACTGACACTTAGTAGGTTGGGAGACGGGTAGTAGCTAGTTGTTACCAGAAAGCATGACTAACAAGTCTGTGGAACAGGAAGTGAAAGTTCATAAAACACACTTGTGAAAATGTGAAAAGTTTTCCTTTTTTTTTTACAATCTCTCAAATTTCACATTGGTTCCCACAAAAATGAGCGTGTGTTCTCTCACACGACCAGCTTCCAGCTGGTGTCTACTCAATGGGCTTTAATTGTTCTATTCTAGAAAGTCTAAAATGTCCTTCTATTAATAGACCTGTAGGAAGCCGAACATTCACGGTGTTTAAATAGGGCACTTGGTGGATGGGGAGGGCGATATCAGATCTAATTCTTCTCTCACAGCTATTTCTGTTCTTATGCTAATTCACGAATGTGTCTATTCTGGTCAAATATATTAGGCTACTGTGATTTTTGGTTCAGCCAAAGGGAACAGTAATCTCAATTGAAAACTGATGACTGCTTTGAGACAAACAAGTCTTATCTAGGCAATGGCGAGCAAACGTGTTCCCATCGAGCAGTGAATCAGTTTGAATATGGGTCTTCACATCTAGATTGTTACAAACCACCGAGACCGAATGTAAACGTAGCCTATACGATTAATCTTTAAATTCAATGATAGACTTGTGTTGGGTTTAGCCTAAACGTAAGAAAATACCCCAACTGGAGCGATTGTAGAACATTGTTTGTGTACGTCACGCTATTAACACGGAGAGGCATGTCTTAGTTTTATCCAACGCACAAAACACCCAAACATTAGATGCAGGCTATCGTAAACATCTCAACAGACTTTGTACACATAATAATTTTCCTTAACTCTGGGTTACGTTTTGTTCCAGCGACACAATACTGACACCGTGTGGCTGTGGGTCAGGATTACATCAAACACTCAGCAACATCCGAGCATCCTCGTGGCGTTGATGAACAGATGCTTGGATGTTGCTGAGCAATAACGAGGATAGACAACGGTGACGAGAAATTATTATTTTTGATAGAAAATGTTGGCACTGTAAACGATCAAGATAGAAAATGTGAATGAAGAAGGCCTACCCATCAAATCTCGCCCCCCGCACCCTACGCCCCCATTCCCTCTCTCTCTGTGCCGCTGTCATATCCACCGTCAAGTTCGGTCAGCATCACGTGGTTTCTCGGTGGCTGGCAGTAGGTGTGTCCTATCGCGTGCAGTTTCATTCATAACTACGATCGGCATTTAAAGCCCAAATCAATGCGGACGAAGGCTTTTGCTATCGGCTCCTGATCCAGCCCCCATCGGCTCCAAATGGACTGTGAAGTGGCCGACAATCAGGTGAGTCTTCCTCTCTCCCTCCGACTTTGTTAACCTACAGCCTCAACGCAGACAACGAACGTTTTGATGTTCTTATAAATTATGATTCTATGGATTAGTTACTAATCTTGCCATGACATCACTGCTTCTCACCGCTGGTAGGCTAACAACACGCTTAGTGTGACACTGTAGTCTACTGTAGCCTACACTGTAAAACACGTTTCCCTTAATCATACACCCTCCAGGTCAGCAGTTGTCGGTAATAACCGAGCGGACGGCAGATACCGCCGCGGCCAAGTTTAACTCATGAATACAGTGCTTACTAAGCGCAAGGAAAATAAGTATTTTAATTAGACTACAGTTAAATGATGACATTTATATTGTTTTCCAACTACAAGTCTTTGCCATTTCTTGTGTAGGGTATCTCTTGTGGAGTGCGCAAAAATGGGACGGTTGTTTTGTGGATCAGCGGTTTATAGAAAGAACGGAAGGATGGTGAGGCGCAACACCGCCTTGAGCGCGACGCTGTAGTCAGCATCTTCAGAACCGGAGGAGAGAGCGAGCTTGCGCCCACGTTAAAGGTGCACCGATTCCAAGACTAACCTGAAGACAGTAAGAAACTTGTCTATGCTGATGACTTTACTTTGACATGCCCTTTTTATTACAATCTGTCCTCGGTTCCGTTATGGTATAGCGCACGTCGTCACCAGTGTCCACAAGGAAAATAGAATGTGCTAGAATTCGAGGAAAGCTTTGACGGTTGCGCTGACTGTCTCGGTGCCAACGGCGCTGCGTCGCCAAACCCCAGGGAACACACACCCAACGTCAGATGTGTCACAACTGGCAGGTTCTATAAAAGCACCAAACGCAGAGGTGTAGGTTCTCTAGCGGCTTTTGGTGTGTTAAAAAAATAAATACAACTATTTTAGTGTGTGTTGATATGAGTAAAAATACGCTAGACAGCCAGTACATTGTCATGGATGAGACTGCGGACTGTTTTAAGAAACCTTCTGTCACAGAGGGGCGGTTTCAGGGCTATGCTTGGGGTGTGGGCCAGTGAGTGGAGGAATCTGATTAAACCTTGTGATTAAAACTCCAGGCTCCACTCTGCTGTTGAACTGGCTCAGAGTTAGAACTCCTACCCCAGGACAAGCTGTCCTGGGGCTGTCCTACCCCCCCCCCCCCCCCCCCCCCCCCCACACACACATACACATACATATACACAGACTCTGCTCTCCATGAATACAGAATGACTTACAGTGGTTAAGCATGTGGTGAAACATCACAGGAAGTCATTAAATGTGTGTAATGTGCCTAATGAGGGGTGCATGCATGAGAAACAACGCTCTGTGTGTGTGTGTGTGTGTGTTTCAGACTGTGTGAGCATGTGTAGGTGTTTGTGTCTGTGTGTGTGTGTCAACGTGAGCGTTTGGCTATGTGTGTTTGTGTGTGTGTTTGTGTGTGTGTATGCGTGCGTGTCCTCCATTCAGCAGTGGGTTTTAGCTTGGCAGCAGCTTATATGAATGAAATAGACGCATGCTAGATGCATGGTTATGTGGGGGTCTGTGAGAGGTGTTACATAAAAGGTGATTCTCACATGGGGTGGGAATGTGGGGCGCTGATTTGAGCATGATTCTGACTGCTGTAAGATTAGAACTGTACGCTGCTTATTAAGGGCAGCTGTCTGTCTGTCTGTCTGTCTGTCTATCTGTCTGTCTATATCTGTCTGTCTCTATCTGTCTGTCTCTCTATTGGTCTGTCTGTCTGTCTCTGTCTGTCTCTCTATTTTTATCGGTCTGTCGGTCTGTCTGTCTGTCTGTATTTATCTGTCTGTCTCTATCTGTCTCTGTCTGTTTCTCTCTCTCTCTATCTGTCTCTGTCTGTCTGTCTGTCTGTCTCTATCTGTCTCTCTCTCTGTCTCTGTCTCTCTGTCTCTGTCTATCTGTCTGTCTCTATCTGTCTGTCTCTCTGTCTCTGTCTGTCTCTATCTGTCTGTCTCTCTGTCTCTATATGTATGTCTTTATCTGTCTCTGTCTGTCTCTCTCTCTGTCTCTCTCTGTCTGTCTGTCTCTGTCTCTATCTGTCTCTCTCTCTGTCTCTGTCTGTCTCTCTCTGTCTCTGTCTGTCAGTCTCTCTGTCTCTTTGTGTCTCTCCCTCCCTCTCTCTCTCAAACACACAAAGCGACACACACACTCACACAATAGCCTATTTCTGATCACTCAGGCAGATTATTTGATGTGAGTGCAGTAGTGTATGGGCCAGATTACTGTAGGCTGTACTGTAGTCATATAAGCAGCACCAGGAGAGATGGTTGCTGTCACAGACACACCAGGCTTACTGCCTCTCTTCCTGGGGAGGCCTCCACACACACTGGCCTGCCTCAGGGAGGCTTTGTGGAAAATGTTGGACCACAGGAAATCAGATTTTAATCCTGTCTCCTCTCATCCTCTCCACTCCTCTCCTCTTTCTCCCTCCCCTTCCCTCCTTTCCTCTATAGAGTTGACTCACCCTGTGCTGGACCATGAGCAATGACTCGCCTGTACTGACAAGTCTGACCAGGAACTCCACTGTGAGTACCAACGCTTCCTCCATACTCATCCATACACCCCTCAACAACTCATCCATACACCCTCTCTCTCTCTCTCTCTCTCTCTCTCTCTCTCTCTCTCTCTCTCTCTCTCTCTCTCTCTCTCTCTCTCTCTCTACCTACACTCACCCTTACACCCTTTATCACCCTCTTTCTACTCATCCATGGCATCTGTAGCTTTTAGGCTTGCAGCTACCTGGCTAGCAGCGTCCTGGCTAGCTGAGTCCTGGCTAGCAGCTACCTGGCAAGCTACATCCTGGCTAGCAGCTACCTGGCTAGCAGCGTCCTGGCTAGCTACATCCTGGCTAGCAGCGTCCTGGCTAGCTACATCCTGACTAGCAGCTTCCTGGCTAGCAGCTACGTGGATAGCAGTTACCTGGCTAGCAACTACCTGGCTAGCAGCTACCTGGCTAGCAGCTACCTGGCTAGCAGTTACCTGGCTAGCCGCTTTCTGGTTAGCAACGTCCTATCTTTCAGCATGTAGGCTAGTAGCTTCCTAGCTATCAGACTGTAGACTAGCCTGCAAGGCTGAACTGCTCACACTGATTACATGTATTGTTCTTACTGTTCAGCTGAGCTGGTAGAAACTGCAGATTGAATCGTAACGCGCGCGTGTATTCTTGTGTGTGTGCATGTATGTGTGTGTATGTGTGTGTGTGTGTGTGTGTGTTCGTGTGTGTGGGGGGGTGTTCCTGGTGTGATAAAAACAAGAGCTCTATAGGATAGATTGTTATTGTTGTTCCATTGTGATTAACGTTGACTGGTTTATACTTATTACACACACACACATACACGTACACACACGTACACACATTCACACACAACCCCTGAGGGCTCAGACTGGGCCAGGCTCTATATAGGCCGCATGTGAACATGACAGGTTACTAATTAAAACTCTTTCACCACCTGAGGTCAGAAGAAGCAAGATCAGGGAGAGGTGTGTGTGTTTGTGTGTTAATGTCCACCACATCATTCAGTGAGGCATCCTCTCGTAGTTAAAGAATAACGACCTGACCTGACTTATGTTCCATTCAAGATATTATCTCAGAGCAGCATGTTGAAGGCAGCTAACCTTTGTCAGCATCAGAAAATGTAGTTTTAAAATGTTTTCCCATCTCTACAGCGCACTAGAACGTGTGTGTGTGTGTGTGTTCCTATCAATGTTGTTGTCCTAGTGTAGCCCTGCTACAGGGCTGGTACTGGAGAGTGTGTCACGGTTTTTCATAATTCAAGCAGCTCTGTGTGTGATTGAAGTTGACAGTTGCCATGGGGTTAAATTGACGAGTCATGTTCTGGAACTCAAAACGTCCTGTTCAAAGCTTGTTGTAAAAGTTTAAGCAAGAGTCCAGAATGCATAATTTTTCTTTGCGCCTTTCTCTCTCTCTTTTAAACACAAAAGATGAGTAAACCGGAACCTGTTGGGTGACACAGATGTCCCAGTATTGAACAAGATATCTGAAAAGAATAAATATTGTTTATAGTATATATGTGTTTCCTTGTCATGTGCTAATATTCACCTATTGGAAAATGACAGATCTCTATTCTCTTTAGCAGTCAAAACATACCAACAGCTGTGCGTTGCGTGGTTAAAAAAGTTACATGAGCCATCTGGTGTCATTTCTTAAGATAACGGTCATTCTTTATCAAGACGGTGTGGAGAGATGGAAGGACACAGGCCAAATATAGGTCGTTATTTCCCCCAAGCGAAGGAAGCCGAAAAGTGTCTTTTTAACCGATAATTCCCTTACGTCTTCATCCTTCCTACGTCATCCCTGCCCTCCTCCTCCCCTCCTCCATATTTAGCCTGTGGAGGCACATTTCCCCTCATTGAGGAGAGCAGGGAAATTGAATTAGGAGTCTCATTGACGTTTAGATAAGCTTTCCCAGGCTCACTTAGCACAGACAGAGCTTATTTATCAGACAGAGCAGAGAGCAGAAATGTAACGTGTGCGTTCATGTGTGTCTGTGCGTCTAGATGTGTGTGTGCGTGTGTGTCTGTGTGTGTGTGTGTGTGTGCTTACAGATGTGTGTGTGAGTGAGGAAACGGGCTCAGATCGTTTCTATGTTAAAGTGGCGTCTTATTAAATACCTTCATGCTGAGCTGACAGTGTGGTGTGAGTGAGGCATCCTTCATCATCCCTCCCACCTCCTCCTTCTACTCATTTTCCTCCTCCTCCTCCTCCTCCTCCTCCTCCTCCTCCTCCTCCTCCTCCTCCTCCTCCTCCTCCTCCACCTCCTCCTCCTCCTCCTCCTCCTCCTCCACCTCCTCCTCCTCCTCCTCCTCCTCCTCCTCCTCCTCCTCCTCCTCCACCTCCTCCTCCTCCTCCTCCTCCTCCTCCTCCTCCACCTCCTCCTCCTCCTCCTCCTCCACCTCCTCCTCCTCCTCCTCCTCCTCCTCCTCCTCCACCTCCTCCTCCTCCTCCTCCTCCACCTCCTCCTCCTCCTCCTCCTCCTCCTCCTCCTCCTCCTCCTCCACCTCCTCCTCCTCCTCCTCCTCCTCCTCCTCCTCCTCCTCCTCCTCCTCCACCTCCTCCTCCTCCTCCTCCTCCTCCTCCTCCACCTCCACCTCCTCCTCCTCCTCCTCCTCCTCCTCCTCCTCCTCCTCCACCTCCTCCTCCTCCTCCACCTCCTCCTCCTCCTCCTCCTCCTCCTCCTCCTCCACCTCCTCCTCCTCCTCCTCCTCCACCTCCTCCTCCTCCTCCTCCTCCTCCTCCTCCTCCTCCTCCTCCACCCCCCCCCCCCCCCCCTACTCTTCCCAGCACATTCCTATGTCCTCTATCTCCAATTAAAACACAAACAGGAGAGATCAGGTGACCTATCACTCCTATCATCATCTAGCTAGCTGGTAAAACCCCCCCCCACAAAAAAAATGTACTTCAGAACGGAGTCACAACACATTACAACCCGTCTTGAACCAGGTCCCTGACTCCCTGTCTACTTGTTTCGAACCCCAGGACTTGCCTGTGTCTGCGGGCCGGGTGGAGAACTATGTGCTGCTGCTGGTCATGCTGTGCGTGTTCGCAGGCGGGACGTTGGTCCTCCTGTCGCTGGTGCTCCTCTTCTGTCATCGCTGCTGCGTGGGCGGGCGGCGCTACTCCAGGTAGGAGGAACAATGTCAGACGAGCACTTAACAACATCGACACAGGAGACACAGTTCTGGTCCTAGCACACCCCCCCCCCGGGAGTGGAAATCGGGGTGCCGCCCCCCCAACCACAACACGGACATATGACGTGGCGCGGTTGGCGCCCTTTGCCGGTAGTGCGGGAGGGTTAATTAATGGATGCACTTGGGAAAATGCCGCCCCCCTCTTCATGCTTCCCCAGACGGCTGCCTATGTCGCCTGTAGGAAGGACCGGCCCTGCACACAGCTAAGATCCAACAGTTAGAGTACAGATTCAACAGGGATCACGAGTAGTCACTAGACCCACACAGCTAAACCCCTCACCCCTGGAAATGTGAGTCCCAAACAGCTCAGTGTGTATGGGCTCAGCCCGGCTAAGTCTGGGAGTCACACAGCATTTCTGTGGGCATTTTCATGAGCATGTAATTTTGATTAATGGAGTCTGCGGAACTGTACGCTCGTTTCCTCGTCTCAGTCCTAATTGAGCTAGTGTTCTTCCACCGGAGGCCTTACAACATTAGCTGGAATGAGCGAGTCTGTGTGAAGGAAGGGATTAAACCCTTGCGGTATTGAAGTGATTATGATAGATCTGGATTAGCGCCCGGGGTAGGAGCACTCTAAAACTGATGTAAGTGGAAAAGGTTTTTTTTTTTTTTTTAAAGGGGAAGGAAACATAGGAGACAGTTGGAAGGAATTCATTTTCAGACCCTTCTCTCTTTCTTCCTCCATCTCCTCCCCCTTTCTCTCTCTCTCCTCCCCCCTTTCTTTCTCTCCCCCTCCTCTTTCTTTCTCGCCCCCCTTTCTCTCTCTCTCTCTCTCCCACTCTCTCGCTCCCCCCCCCCATCCCCTTCCTCTCCACTCAGGGCCAGTGATGACCCTGAGAAGACAAACACAACCTATGTGGAGGACTCCCAGCCTACTCAAGGTAGTGATGGCCTCTGGAGCGGTTCACATCATCACGGGGGAACACGCACATTCCCACACAAACACCTTTTCTTCTTCTCTCAGAAATCACGATACGGCTGGACGAGTCCGACGCGCTCTCGGTCTCCAGTTGCCATGACGGCGAGAGCGAGCGCTTCCTGTCTGCCGGGCTGACGGGACGACGCGTCTCGTTCAACGAGTCGGCGCTCTACGAACAGGAGAAGAAGGAGCAGGACAAGGGACGAAGGTACGGGATGATGACATCATCATAGGGGGACCACATGGCCGGGGTGACTGGATGAATCGATCAACCAATCAATGGATGGATGGATGGATGAATTGACGAATGAGTGAATGAATAAACTACTGGGTGAACTGATGAATGAGTGAGTGACTCATCTTCTTACCGTCCCAGGTACACCCTCACCGAGGGGGACTTCCACCACCTGAAGAAGGCCCGCCTCACCCACCTCCACCTGGCCGCGCCCCCCTCCGCCCTGAAGATCCTCACCATCATGGAGTGCGAGTCTGCAGGCAGCAGCACCGTCAGCATCACCCAGACCCCTCCTCCCAAGCCCCACCTGGACATCTACCAGGTAGCCCAGCTCACTGCTCTCTGTGCAGGGGTTCTCATGGGTAGTCTGTGGGCTGGCATCTCTGTGCAGGTTTCTGTAGGGGGTCTGGGAGTAGCTTGGTGGAGTGTTTGCTTGCAGAGGAAGAGACTCCTGGTGCAGTCTTCAGGGAGGAACAGAGGACTCATTTTCTTGTTCCCCCACCTCTCCCCCGCCCCCTGTGTCCCCCCCCCCCCAGCCCACTGAGAGGGGACTGTTGTGGAAAGGCCAAAGTCCTAGTGGAGGCCTGCCTGGAGACCCCCACCACTCCATCATCATGGGCCCCACAGCCCTCAGACCACAGGCACCTTGCTCCAGAACTGTGAGTCTGTCTCTCTCTCATACACACAAAGTGTGCAAGCGCTTTCACAAAACACACACATTCCACGACAGCCGTCTGCTGCAGTGGTTCCACTGAGTGGCAGCTGGTTGATTGATGCGGCCCCTAACACCTGTGGTCTCCTAGCATCTGCCTCCTCTACCCTCCCTCCCTCCCTCCCTCCCTCCCTCCCTCCCTCCCTCCCTCCCTCCCTCCCTCCCTCCCTCCCTCCCTCCCTCCCTCCCTCCCTCCCTCCCTCCCTCCCTCCCTCCCTCCCTCCCTCCCTCCCTCCCTCCCCTCTCCTCTCCTCTCCTCCCCTCCCCTCCCCTCCCCTCCCCTCCCCTCCCCTCCCCTCCCCTCCCCTCCCCTCCATCATATCTCCCACCTGCCGTCTTTCCTCTTTTTATTTTTACATTGGATCTTCCTCCCACCTCCTCTCGTCTCTAAATCGACTCCATGTCCCCTGATCTCTTCTGACAGTTGGGGACCGTTGGGGCCAGCAGGGTGGTAGAGGGGGAGAGGGAGAGGGGAATGAGAGGAGTGAGAGGGACGCCTCTCGCCCCCGGCCAGACGTCCGTCCTTCAGTTCTTCTCCAAACTGCGGCGCCACGCCAGCCTGGAGGGGGCGGGGCCTTACTTCAGGAAGTGGAAGTTTGACAGCAGTCATCGTGCCGCCAGCCTGGACGCCAAAGGTCAGGAAGTGTCCTGTCTGCTCAGTTTGTCTGAGGCGGCGAGGGGGTGGCGGGTGTCTCATGTAATGTGCATAATGCATCTGACAGGATGAATATTTAATTATTTGTGTGTGTACATGTGTGTGTGTGTTTCTCCCAGGCTCTCCTAAAAGGAAGCCGTTCCACAGACAGAGAGCAGCCAGCGACACAACGGAGCAGACTGGGGAAGACTCCTCACCCCTGGGGGAGACGAGGCCCCTCCCCCCTCCCCTGCCCTCCAGGCTGGGTCCAGCTGTCGCCCCCCGCCACCCCGCCCTCACCCTCTATCTCCAGCAGGTACCACACACACACACACACACACACACACACACAGTCTGCCTCTCTGCCTTTCATCTGGGCTCTGGAGCTCTGTCTGAGTAACAGAGTTCTGAGTTCTAAATCTTACTTTTCAGTCTTTTACTGACCTAGCGTTTGAACTGGGTTCTAGTTCTAGAGTGCTGTAATCTATTAAATCCAGTGGTAGAATGAACTGGGAGCTCCTTAGAGATGTTTGATTGATGTCTCTCTCCCTCTCTCCCTCACTCCCTCCCTCTCTCTCTCTCTCTCTCTCTCTCTCTCTCTCTCTCTCTCTCTCTCTCTCTCTCTCTCTCTCTCTCTCTCTCTCTCTCTCTCTCTCTCTGCAGGGTGGAGGTGGAGGCGGTGGTGGAGGCCGAGAGCAGCTTATCCAGAGCAGTGAGAGAGGGCCCCCCTCCAGGGCTGGGGGGAGAGGTTGGGGCAGGGGCTGGGGGAGAGGCTGGGGCCAGGATAGAGCTGGGGGGAGAGACTGAGACAGACACAGCAACAGACCCTTCAGACACTGTAGAAGTCTGGGTGGGGCCTGGAGAGAAGGGGGTAGAGGAGGACGGGGCCACGGCCGGGCTGGAAGGCAGGATGGAGACCAGCAGGAGGACGGAGGAGAAGCCAGCGGAGGCCCTGGGGGCAGGATGGAGGTCTGAGCCAGGGCCAGAGCCAGGGGCAGCCGGGGGTATTTCTGACTCCGGGGCTGGGGCTCCCGCTGGGCTGGAGGAGCCCAGGACGGGGGCCAACCGAGGGGAGGACGGGGGAGCGGAGGGGGGCCTGGGGGCCGAGGCCAGGAGGGGGTCGGATTCCTTCTGTCTCAGTCGTCAGGAGAGCTCGTCGCTATACCGGGACATCTGGAGCCTGCGGGCCTCTCTGGAGCAATACGCCTCCTCGGACCAGAGCAGCACCGACAGGGAGTCGGTCCGCAGCGACGCAGACAGCATCTGCTCGCTAGGGGGCGCCGGAGCGCGGGCCGGCCTGGACAGCTGCCTCTCCCAGGACCTGGACGACGAACCCGAGGGGGAGCCGGGAGACGGGGGAGACAGAGGGGCTGATGGCAGGGAGGGGGAGGCAGGGAACGGGGGAGGGGGAGGGGGGGGGGAGGGCGAGGGAGGTGGCAGGAAACTTCTTCAGATGGACAGTGGCTACGCCTCCATCGAGGCGCCGTCGAGGGCCCCGGAGGAGATGAGGTTGTTCGGGGCCCCGGGGGGCCCTCGGGGGAAGACGGCGTCCGAGGGGGGCCCTCGGGGGAAGACGGCGTCCGAGAGGAGGCTGTTCTTCACCAGCTCCGGCAGGAAGGTAGAGCTACGTCTGTTACTGTGCCTCCCTCTTCCTCCTGCTTCTCTTCCTGCTCCTCCTCCTCCTGCTTCTCCTCCTCCTCCTGCTTCTCCTACTTTTCCTCTTCCTGCTTCTCCTCCTCCCGCTTCTCCTCCTCCTCCTGCTTCTCCTCCTCCTCTTGCTTCTTCTCCTCTTCCTTCCACTCCTTCTCCTTCTCCCCCCCCCTTCCTTCTCCCCCCCGTCCTTCTCCTCCTTCCCTCTCCTCCTGTAACTGTACCAAACTCTACTGTCGCACTTTCATCACTGCACAGACTGTCACAGTGTTTTGTATTTAATCTTACAATTCAACAACGCAAAAAGTTATGCCAGTGAGCGCTGCCTTGTAGTGTGTCCCAGCGCGTGTGAAAACACGCGGGATCTGACGGACCGACGTGATGTGTTTTGTCCTGAAGGGTTCGGTGTGTGAGAGCTTCGAGACGCGGTTTTTCCAGGAGGAGCTGGAGGACGAGATCTCCCTGGGGGAGGGAGCCCAGATCCCCCCCAGGGAGGGAGCCTCTGAGCGGGGAGACCAGCCAGGGACGAGGCCCCCTCCTGGTTCTGGACAACAGACCCTCACTCTCCACACCCCCTCTCCCCCTCCTCTCGGACAACCCCAGCAGGCTCAACCTCAGCTGGCCCCCCCCTCTCTGATCAAGCCCCTCTCCCCGGCCTCCCCTCACCGCCCCCGTCTGCGTCGCCGCGACTACAGCATCGACGAGAAGACGGACGCGCTCTTCAACGAGTTCCTCCGCCACGACCCTCGCTTCGACCAGCCCGACTCGCCGCTGCGCTCACGCCATCGCTCCCGCGTGCACCTGAGGAAGCAGTGGCAGAGACACAAGCAGTACAGCGACCCCGGGGCGGGGGCCGGGGGGCCGGGGGCCGGGGGGGGCAGGTACTCCCCCTCTCTGGAGAGGCAGCGGTTCACCCCACTCCGGAGGGGGGAGAGCGCAGGGTACCCCCTGGACACGCGCTACCACAGCACCCTCTCACGGATCGCCTCCGCCGCCGATGAGGAGGCCAATGAGGGGGGGGCTGGCGAGGGGGCAGCCAATGAGGGCGAGGAGGGAAAATCGCTAGCCAGTGAGAGAGCGACGGGCGAGGCCACAGGAAGTAAAGGCTTGGAGGGTGAGGGTGTTTCAAAAGATGGTCGTGAGTCAACCAATGAGGACAGAGACCTTGGGATTTCAACCAATGACGACCGAGCCAGGGGGCCACCCGAGACATTCATTGGACAGGCTGGTGGGATGGACCCCAGAGTGGACAACAGAAACAACAACAGCAGCCAAGCCATCCTATCAGAGAAGGCCTTTACCCCGACCCGTCCAATCACACAGAGCCTCCCTAGAGCCCTCTCTCCAACAGACACTCATTGTCACTCTACCAGGCTCCCTCACCTCCCAGGGGGCAACCGCAGGCCAGGCTTCCTCATTCAGCGCCAGAGCAGCCTGGAAGACAAGCTGGCTGGTACCCTGGAGGACAGGCTCTACGCTGGGCTGAGGAGAACAGGCCAGAACCAGGCTCCGGGCCTAGGCCAGCGGGAGTGCGTAGGGGTTGTGACCATCTCCTCCTCCCCAGACCACAGCCCCGTGTGACCGACACCTCTCCCCTCAACCCTCTCTCCTCCCACCTCTCCTCTCAACCCTCTCTCCTCCCACCTCGACCCTGCCCCCTCAGCCTTCCCCTCAATTCAAGATGTTTTGTTTTTCTACGGCATTTGAAACTCGTCCACAGTGAGACCGTAGCCTTGTGGTGTTCCAATAGACCGTAGAAGCAGCAGAGACAGTACACTGACTGTGTGGTTCATAGAACAGCATAGGACTCCCCCACCTTCATCACTGCCCTGCACCGACCACCTCTCTCCCCAACCCTTCTCTCTATCTTGCATCTTCCAGTGTGTTCCATACAGACTTTTGATTTCACTGTGACGCCAGGGAGAGATGCCAGCCTTCTCTTCTGGATGTTGAGGATTCTTTACCGTCGACTTTTGTCTGCTAACGCTACAGTTACTCTTCATAAGACAGGGAAACCAGCCCATGCTGGCTATCCCCCTGGAGATTTCTATGAGATGTAGAGAATGTTTTGTTGGGCTTCTTCTTTCCCTGCTTATGACAGTCTGAGTTCTCTCCTTTTTGCACCCCACCCCCTCCCCCGCCGCACTAGCGTACTTATACGGCATGCTGTGTGTAAACCATGTGAGTGACTACTGTACAGTTTTAATCAAGCAAAACAAAGCACTTTGATGGGATTGAAGGTTACGTGACATTTGTCTCATTCGTTCTCCTGATTTCTCATCCTTTTGTCGTCATCCTCAAGTGTCCTTCAACACCTCAATCATCATTCATGAGTATCCTCATCCATGAAGTACAAAAAATGATTAAATAAAAACATGTTCAGTCATACAACTGTGGTTCCTGGGTTGTAGGTAGCTTGTCTCCTTGTCTTTCTTTCCTCCTTCCTAGTCTTGTTTCTGTGTTTCACTATCTTAGAATATCAAATATATAAATTGTATGTTTATTTTGTACTTTTATTATCCAGCCTGCAGGCTGTTGAAGTCTTTAAAGGACTGAGGACTGTGGTAAACAGTTGGTCCTTGGAGATGGCCTCAGGTAAATGCAGATAAGATCCAGCCTAATAACAAAGATATTAATCAGTTTTGGTTTGATATTCACATATTAATTTTGGAGCTTCGTCATTCACCTCTTTCTTGATAGTTATGTTATTGTGTTTTATAACGTGGCCTCTTTGGCCTCTTCAGCTGCGCTGAGAGGCATGTCAGCTCTGATTTGTGCTGGTCCACTTACCACCATACCCAGGGGTTCTCCTCGTGCTGCAACTCCTGCTCGTGGAGGAGGGGAACTCCGGAAGCTTCCATCAGCCTTGTGTGTGTGTGTCTGAAGTCTGATGTCACTCCAGTAGGCTACGTCAACGACACCCCCACCACCACCTCCAGATCGATAAACACATGACGACACTGCGTGGACAGGGAGTTTGCACACGCGATCCCCCATGAAGTGAGAAATGAGAGTTGGGTTTAAAAATCATTTAATTGATTGGTTGAGGCAATTTATCGATCTTCCGTGCAGTGCACCAGTTTTTATGGTTTTATTCTCTGTTTCATTCTTTTCTGACTGGAACTTTAATGAGCAGATGTTTTATAGCCTAGGCCTAATTGTAAACGAATGTAGCTTAGGTCCTACTTAACTTTTTTGTTGCGTATCCAATTAATAGGGTTGAAATGGTAGGCTACAAGGTTCATTAATGTCTTATTTGAATTTAAAAAGCGTTTCATGCAAATATTGTATTCAATGTTAAACCTCTACATATTCCTGTGTGACTTCGCTTTGGAGTTGTGCTCGTTGTTATTTTACCAAATTTAGATTCTGTCGTGTTTCCTCTGTTCAAGGTGTCGGCCTTGAACTGTCATACATCAAAAATAGGCTATCTCATATAAAATCTTCAGAATAAAAACACCTTACAGTTGCTTGAACGGCTATAAAGGCCTATTTCTTTCAAATATTCGGACAAAATTAACCCCCATCGTAATTTGTGTTGTGTAAATTCAAATCCCACGATGTATGTGGTAAATCATAATTTGTAAAGAAAAAATGTCATACGTAGGCTATTAGGCTACACAACCTCGAGGTCCCAGATGTTTCATAAAGCCTTGATACGCCTAGATCCTGTGAGACCAACCAGTGTACACAGGGAAATCAATTTGAAAGGTTAAAAAACTATGTAAATTGTGTGTGGGTTGTCTACACACTGCTTCAAAGGCAGCCATAACCTGGAATACATCATCTTTTTTTTTTTTTGGAATACATCATCTGACGTGGCCTTTTGCTTGGTATCTGCGTAGGCCACCGTCAGGCACTGGTCACCGTTATTCACCATAAACCCAGTTATCATTTCGGCCTACATATTTGACCTTCTCAAAGGCAGCGCTTCTTTAAAATACATTTCACACAGCATCGTCTTCCACGGTAGTTCTCTTTGTTATTCTTTCTGACGTGGGCAGCGTTTATCTCGCGCCCTCCCTCGTCGGTGACTCACCTGCTCTCTGATCTATTTTCTGCCACTGGGCTGACGGCGAACTGCGTAAGGAGGGGGGGCGGGGCTCGCAGAGACATGATTGGAACAACAAAGGGCGTCAGGGAAGCGGTGATTGGTCAGTTTTGCTGATGAGCTAAGTGGTCATCAGTGGCACTGATTTCTGCGCGTTCCAGCGCCGTCAGCGCTCAGGGGCTCGAGGGGAAACGAGTTTGAAAAAACAAAAAGGAAATTTTCGACTGAAATGTTATTCCTTCCGAATAATCAGGTAACCGTTTTGTACACAAATATAAAGAATCAGTAAGTCCTAGTGTCTTGTGCTGCAGTGTTTAAATTTGTCGCAGTTATGGGTTTTCTCCCAAACCTTTGAGAAACCAAGTGCTTATCTCGGTCAAGCTAAACTACCCAAGCCCCGTTTATAACCTGCTCTTGTCACACTGCTACATCCGTATGTCAGAAATGTAGGAAAGAGGCAGACATCTAGAATGGTTTGGTTGGGATGTGTTTTATATAAATAATAGTTAAAAAATATTTATTGGAAAGGAAAAAAACAAAACAAAAAAACTAAACGGAAAAAAGATAAGGAAAAGCCCAACTCATAAGAGGTGGACGTCAAGGCAGTCTCACCTTCAGTTCCCTTTCCCCAAACTCAGTACAGCATGCAGGTTCCTACATCAGCTTCATCACCACCATCCTCACCACGGTTTAAATATAGAATTATTCATATTCTTTATCGTTATCAACATCATTCTTTTTTACACATCACAATGTGCGTCTTTTAAAACTGCAGTTAGGCAACTGTAAAAATTAAAGGTAGTCTAAGAACTAGGAAGGGAGGAGGGAGAGGGAGGGAAAAGGGAGGTTGACGCCACAGCACAAGCCCATGACTCCTTGTTGACGCTTGGAAGGAAAAGGAGGGGAGAGAGGTCAGACAGTCTCTTCACACCCAGTGTCTTCAGTCTTAGAGTAAACACGGTACTCCTTTCCTCCTCCTTCCTTCCTCACCCTCCCTCTCTTTCTGTCACCAGTCTTTCCTCCTTCTAGAGTTTGTGTGGTTCAGGAGAGGTGGGCATGAGGGTAGCAGGGGTCTCTCACCACAGCACAGACTCCAAAACAGAAGGACGGGAATATATACCTGAGGGAGAGAGACAGAGAGAGAGAGAGAGAGAGAGAGAGAGGGGAGAGAGAGAGAGGGAGAGAGAGAGAGAGGGGGAGAGAGAGAGAGAGGGAGAGAGAGAGGGAGAGAGAGAGAGAGGGGGAGAGAGAGAGAGAGGGAGAGAGAGAGAGAGACAGAGGGGGAGAGAGGGAGAGAGAGAGAGAGTGAAGGGGTGGGTTAGTTTAGCAATGTACAATTAGTGAGTAAAAACATGTTTATGATTTACAGAGAAAGCGATAAGCTATTTAGGAGGACCCTCTACCATTTCACAGCCTCAAAGCTTGTGTGATGTTTCAAACTACACACACGCACACAGTAATTAGACGTCCCCCAAGCCACCTCCTAGATAAAACTGAATAATGTACTCTTCCGTGGAAAATAAATAGGTGGTTGTATAAAAGATGGATGGGTAGGGAGGGAGAGAGCGAGAGAATACAAGAGAAATGCACAATTTGGCATTCGGCAAAAAAGAGAAATGGAGAGAAAGAGAAAGGAGAGGGAGAGAAAGGAGGAGAGAGAGAAACAGAGATTAAGTAGAGGAGAGAAAAGAGAGACTATATCCTGCCTGCAGCCCCCTCATCTGTACAAGGGTGAGTCATCACTACAACACATGAATACAGAGCCTCTCCCCAGCACTGCAACTAGCAAGAACATCACCATGTCTGTCTGACTGTCTGTGGGTCTGACTGTCTGTGGGTCTGACTGTCTGTGGGTCTGACTGTCTGTGGGTCTGACTGTCTGTGGGTCTGACTGTCTGTGGGTCTGACTGTCTGTGGGTCTGTCTGTCTGTGGGTCTGTCTGTCTGTGGGTCTGTCTGTGGGTCTGTCTGTGGGTCTGTCTGTGGGTCTGTCTGTGGGTCTGTCTGTGGGTCTGTCTGTGGGTCTGTCTGTGGGTCTGTCTGTGGGTCTGTCTGTGGGTCTGTCTGTGGGTCTGTCTGTCCTTGTCTTTCCATTTTATCGGTATATCTGCATGAGAAGAGCTTGCAGAGCACAACTGTCTCATTAATAATTCACTATCACTCAGGACACACACGCACACACCTGGAGGTTAACAACCAGTCCCCCTCCCCCTGCTCACCAGGTGGGGTGAGGTGGGGTCATTGCTGCTTGCAGGTGGAGAGCTTGCGGATCTTGCTGGCGGTGGAGCCTCCTTTGCGTGAGGGGTTGGAGGAGGAGGAGGAGCGGCGCTCCGTCTTGGACTTGCTGTGCGGCGAGCCGCCCTCGGTACCGTTCACACACACCGGCCTGGCGGCCGCACGGCTCCGCTCCACCTCCACCAGGTCCTCCTCCGCTACCTGACCTGCATGCACACACACACACACGCACGCCATACGTGTTCAAACACAGTTTAAATACACACAGGTATGTTCTATTTCTGTGGAAACACACACGTTAAATACACACAATGAGAAACTGAAAACAGGCAGATAAACCACATATCCTCTCTAGATGAAAACATGGTTCGTTGGTAAAAACATGTTTTGAATGAAGAAACGTTCTAAAGAAAGAGGCCCTCAAGGACAGAGCACAGACTCCAACTGCCGTGTGCGTTTCTCTGCGTGTGCGTTTACGTGTGTGTGTGTGTGTGTACCTGGCACAGTGAAGTCCTGACTGTAGATGATGTGGTGTGTGTGTGTGTGTGTGTGTACCTGGCACAGTGAAGTCTTGACTGTAGATGATGTGGTGTGTGTGTGTGTACCTGGCACAGTGAAGTCCTGAGTGTAGATGATGTGGTGTGTGTGTGTGTACCTGGCACAGTGAAGTCCTGACTGTAGATGATGTGGTGTGTGTGTGTGTACCTGGCACAGTGAAGTCCTGACTGTAGATGATGTGGTGTGTGTGTGTGTACCTGGCACAGTGAAGTCCTGAGTGTAGATGATGTGGTGTGTGTGTGTACCTGGCACAGTGAAGTCCTGAGTGTAGATGATGTGGTGTGTGTGTGTGTGTGTGTACCTGGCACAGTGAAGTCCTGAGTGTAGATGATGTGGTGTGTGTGTGTACCTGGCACAGTGAAGTCCTGAGTGTAGATGATGTGGTGTGTGTGTGTACCTGGCACAGTGAAGTCCTGAGTGTAGATGATGTGGTGTGTGTGTGTACCTGGCACAGTGAAGTCCTGAGTGTAGATGATGTGGTGTGTGTGTGTGTGTACCTGGCACAGTGAAGTCCTGAGTGTAGATGATGTCATCCTCCGTGTCGTACAGGCCGTCCTCGTCGTCCTCCTCGGTGTAGCCGTGCAGATCCTCCAGGTAGGGCACCACCGTCATGCTGCGCCACGCGTCACGACCCTCCGCACTCGCAGGGATGGGCACCGGGGGCTCCGAGGGGGGATGTTTCTTACGCACCCAGCTGGGGGGGAGGGGGGGGGGGAGGAGGTGGAGAGGGGGGGTGTAGGAAGAAGGGAGATGGGGGGGAGGGAGAGATGTAGGAGGTAGGTGAGGAGGAAGAGGAGGAGTGTTGGGAAGTAGGAGAGGGGACAGGAAGAGTGGTGTGGAGAAAGGGTGAGGGGGGTAGGAGAAGGGGTGAGGGGGGTAGGAGAAGGGGTGAGGGGGGTAGGAGAAGGGTTGAGGGGGGTAGGAGAAGGGGTGAGGGGGGTAGGAGAAGGGGTGAGGGGGGTAGGAGGTAGGAGAAGGGGTGAGGGGGGTAGGAGAAAGGGTGAGGGGGGTAGGAGAAGGGGTGAGTAGGAGTCACTGTCTTCTCATTTGTCCACCCAGCTCTCACTCCCTCCGTCACTGCATCAATCTCAATTAACTTCTGTGAAGCTTCTCTGGTATGAATTTCAAAAGGGACACGCATTTGTTCAGTAAACAGGCAAGTGATTGAAAATCTCTTTTTCATCCCCCTTTCCCTCCCTCCCTCCCTCCCTCCCTCCCTCCCTCCCTCCCTCCCTCCCTCCCTCCCTCCCTCCCTCCCTCCCTCCCTCCCTCCCTCCCTCCCTCCCTCCCTCCCTCCCTCCCTCCCTCCCTCCCTCCCTCCCTCCCTCCCTCCCTCCCTCCCTCCCTCCCTCCCTCCCTCCGCAGAGGAAGGTCAAGCATCTCTTCCTGAGAGGACGCCTCCATCCTATCACCATGGTAACTGGGGCCAACCACAGCCCTCAGAACTTGTTCTCAAACACTCTCCATCTCCCCCCGTCTGTCTCTCTTCATCTCTTTCCCTCTTTATCTCCCACTCTCTCAATCCTACACAGTAATGAAGACAGAAAATGGATTTCAGCCATTCCTCTTCTACATTGTTCTCCCTCTCTTCCCTCCCTCTTCTACTTCCCCTCTTCTTCCCTTGGTCTTCTCCCTGTTATCTCCCTTCCTTCCTTACTCCCCCCTCCTCTCCCCCCTCCCCACCCATCTCTCTCTTTACATTGTCATTTAGCAGACACTCTTATCCAGAGCGACTTACAGCAAGTACAGGGACATTCCCCCCCCAGGCAAGTAGGGTGAAGTGCCTTGCCCAAGGACACGTCCCTTGGCACGGCCGGGAATCGAACCAGCAACCTTCTGATTAATAGCCAGATTCCCTAACTGCTCAGCCTTCTGACCCACTCTCCCCCTCCCCCCCGGGAGTGGAAGTTAGCCCTCCTTACTTGTGCTGTCTGATGTGCTGTATGGAGAACCGCTTGACAGGGTCGTATTCAAGCATTCCTGGAGACCGGAAAACACAAACATCAACGTCAATTATTTACACAATGATTTATCAGACCCTTTCATCCAGCGACGTAGAAATATATATGTACAAATATGTACAAAGGACAGCAGATCTAGAAGTGCAAGAAGTGCTCCCCAGGTCTCCAGTATATCGGTCTGTAATGCAGAAGCTTGGACAGGAGAAGACAGAAGCAAACAGCAAGACTGTCAACCTACTCTGGTCCACTGGGCTCTCTGAATCTCACTCTCAGCCATCATTAAGAAACCACTACAAAAATATACACACACACACACACTAGGAAATTGAAGGAAATTGAGTGTTAACGCACAGCTGTAAAAACCCTTCACTCAATGATGTGATATCAGCCAGCCGTCGAATGGGTTAGACAATGTGTGTGTGTTTGTTTGTACCACCCCGGAGAGCTGGAGATAGAAGGGCTGGGAAGCGGATGAGATAAACCCACTGTGTGTGCGTGTGTGTGTGTATTCTCCGTACACCTTCTGTGCCGACTGCAGCCTATTTTAGAGCCTGTAATTATGGTCTGGCTGTCTCAGGTGATGCGTCACCACACACAGACGTCATACACACATCGAATGCTGTGTGTGTTGCTCTTACACACACACACACACACACACACACACACACACACAAATCACTGACCTCAATAAACTACTGGATGTGTGTTCTAATGTAATAAGTAAACGAGGACAACACTGCTGCTGCTGTGTGGGAAATAATAAATAGCCCGCAGATGTTTGGTGGAATTTTCTAATGCTGACACTCACACGGAATCATGACGCCACCTACTGGTCACTTGTGGAACCACAAGACATCGCAACGGTTACGGAACAGTTGGTCTTAATGATGCACAGCAGTGGTCCTCAACCCTGGTCCTCAGGGACCTCCTGTCCTGTATGTTCTAGATGTTTCCCTGCTCCAGCACACCTGATTCAAATGAATGATCATTACCCAGCTTCCACAGAGCTTGATAACAACCCATTCATTTAAACATGCAGGACAGCGGCCCTCGAGGACTAGGATTGGAGAACCCTGATCTAGAACATGCAGGAAAGGGGGGCCCTGGCAACCAGGGTCGGAGACCCCTGCCGAAGGGAAACATCTCAGAGTCCTGGGGGACACTGAGTAGGACACAGGAGATTTTGTTTTCCTTCAAATAACCGAGGCAGACTTCTTGTTCAGTCCCTCACCAAAGCCCCCAGGGAGAATCTCCATCGCTACAGTCTCTGTTAACAGTTACGTTACATGACCGGATACGGTGAACACATCATATTTTTTTTCTCCCCCTCATTGAATGGTCATGGTGAGGTAACAAACATGTTCTCTTATTAGTTTTGTAGGGATAACAATCTTTTGTAATTGGAACAATTGTAACTGTAAGGAACAATGGTGGCTGGTCTTTTGTAACTGGATGCTTTGCGGTAACAATAGCGGTAGGTCAATTGTAATTGGTGTCTGTTGCGGTAACCGTGACGGCAGGTCTATTGTGATCGAGTGCTTTGCAGGCAACAACAACGGAAGCATCTCAACAGCGATTGGTTGCTGTTGCGGTAACCGTGACTGAGGCTGCAAAGTGATTGGTGCATTTCACCTCTCAGCAGGTCTGACAGAAGGGGCCCACACTCCTCCGGGACGCTGTAGTCTCCCTTCCCGATGTTCTCAAACAGCTTGTAGATGTTGTCCCCTTCGAACGGGTACAGGCTCGTCGTGATGTTGTAGCTGGACAGGAGAGGGACACACGGGGAGGGGGTCAAACACAGGCACTGTTCTGGGGAAGGAAACAGGGGCGGACCAGGGCTGTTGGTGGAGCTGTCACGAACACGGCAGCAGGCTCAAAAGCAATTCTGATTTGAACCGTTCAGCTGAATAATAGAGGATTGTGATTGGTTGTGAGCTGCTTGACTCTACAGGAGAGGGAGTGGAGGGACCTGGGTTGCACTTCTTCCTGTGTGTGTGTGTGTGTGTGTCCTACCTGGTCAGAGGGAGGATGTGTGTGTGTGTGTCAGACTCACAGCGTCACTCCGGCCGACCAGATGTCCACCTTGAAGCCTGAGAAGGTGTCCAGGCCGTTGGCGATCTCCGGGGGCTGGAAGGCCGGGGAGCCCTGGCTGGTCCTGCACGTGTCATCCTCCGCAAACGGATGTAGAGCCTGGGGGAGAGAGAGAGGGTGAGGGGGTGAGGGGGGTGGAGAGAGAGGGGATGTAAAGTGACGAAGGGTTACTGCGTGTGTGTACACGTGTGTGTGTGTACACGTGTGTGTGTGTGTGTACACGTGTGTGTGTGTACACGTGTGTGTGTGTACACGTGTGTGTGTGTGTGTACGCTCACCTCAGCCACCCCCAGGTCAGAGATCTTGAGCGCTCCGTCCGTGGTGAGCAGGAGGTTCCCAGGTTTGATGTCTTTGTGGACGATTCCCTGGCTGTGCAAATACTCCAGACCATCTAACAGCTGGCAGAAGTACCTGGGAGCATGAGATCAAGGGGGAGAAGGAGGGAGAGAAGCGGTGAGTTTGACAGAGAGTGAAAGAGAGAGAGAATGTGATTTGGGATGACAGGGGGCAGAGCTATGAGGGTTCATATTTCTGTTTGATTTTAGAAGAGGACTGAATGATAATGAGCTGCTAAAGTCTTGCAGTCCATGCTGCCCTGTCTGAGCACACGCTCACTAAGGCCCAATCCCAATACTCCCCCTTCCCCCTTAGTTTACCCTTAGCCCTCGAAACTGAGGGGTAAGGGCTACATATCCCAAAGAAATGGGACGCCACTTGGTTACAGGTACGTCATCTAGCACGTATCAATATCTCCAAAGCAAGTAGTGTTATGCACTGATATTAAACTAAATTCGCTACTAATGGAGTTTACTTAAAACTGTAGACATGCTAGTCAGAGAAATGCAGGACTGTTGTGCAATTCAGCACTGTAACATTAGCGTACCAAACTAGCGATTTTTAGAAACATTTCAATTAGGAAAATGGTTGCAAATATATATGTTCAGGACTGAGTATAACACAAAAAAAGACTGTCAATTTTTTAATCAATTAATTAAGCCAAAAATATTACATTTATGGGACTCTGGATGATCTGGCCGCCATTGTTGCCGGTCGCGCAGTATTCACATAGCCCTAGGTTTCAAGTAAGATCCTGATCTTACTTGGTTTTAAGGGGTGTATTCCCCTTAGTCTTAGCCCTACCCCTAGCTCAAAAAGAGTATTGGGACACCACTAGCTCTCACAGGAACGTGCAAAACTAAGGGGAAGGGGTAAGGGGGAGTATTGGGATTCGGCCTAATCATAGCTCAGGAGGGAGGGAGGGATATGGATGTTGAGAAAGAGGGAGGAAGGGAAGGGGGGTAGAGGGAAAGAGGTGTAGAGAGAGAGAGAGGTGTAGAGAGAGAAAGAGAGGAGTGAGAGATGACTTACCCATGAGCTTGAAATACTGGAAACCTTTTCTCTGGGACGCTGTCCAGCATTTCTTGCATCCCACATACGCAATACTCCATCACCATATACGTGAGAAGTAGAGTCAAGGGAATACACAGCTTGACACCCATAAAGAGCACAGGCATGTACACACGCACAAACCAAACAGACGCGTGCGGTATGCGAGAGGTGGGGTTCTACAGAGGGAGCAGACACTACAACACAGGCTCCAGGAGGGAGCAGACACAGGCTCCAGATTCAGGGGCTGGCGGGCGTGTCATCTCAGCCACTGTAAAGGCGGCAGGAGAAGAGGCTTGATGAAGACTACTGAAGGGTCGGGGGGAGAGGGAGAAATGAATAGAGAGAGAGGACTGCACAGGATGAGTGTTGCAACGAAAAGACAGAGAGAGGTTGACGGGAATAAGAAAATGAGAGAGGAGGGGGCGCTTGTAGAGAGGTGGGGGACAGGCTTGCACAAAGCAGAGAGACAGGGGATGGAGACAGAGAGACACAGACAGAGAGAGAGACACAGACACAGACAGGGAGACACAGACAGAGAGACACAGACAGAGAGACACAGACAGAGAGACACAGACAGAGAGAGACACAAACAGGGAGACACGGACAGACAGAGAGACACAGACAGGGAGACACAGACACAGACAGAGACACAGACAGAGACACAGACAGAGAGAGACACAGACAGAGAGACACAAACAGGGAGACACGGACAGAGAGAGAGAGACACAGACAGAGAGAGAGAGAGACACAGACAGAGAGATGCCGACAGAGAGGTGAAGGAGTGGGGACAGTGGAAGCGCGGGGATGACGCAGTTCGAGCTGCTTAGTCATGAATGCGTCAGAGGGGGCTCCACTGATGTAGGGGTTGAGAAACACACACACACACACACAATCATCTGCGTCAGAGGACGCTCCACTGCTGCACGGTGAGAAGCAAACACACACACACACAAAGAAACTTGACTGGAATGGTAACATTAAGGATATATTTTCTGCTTCTCCTCGTTATACAGCACATCCACCAGGTGGATAACATTTTTGTGCTGGAGTCTTCTTAGCAGCTGAATCTCCCTGGAAGACACACACACACACACGGTTACACATGATCGATCGACAACAACACATGATTCAATGACGCACTCGTGAGCACATCCTGAGTGATGTCCTGGGGTCATATAAGTGTTCAGGGTGACCCAGGGGTTTAAATCAAAGTGCCATCTTCACCGCCAAGCCTATACAGAGCGATTGACACCAACACCGTCACCACACCACCAGGTTCATCAAAGCCTCATAGCTGATTGGGTGGCTGAGTTAAGCTTCCAGCTCCTTCCAGGGAATGATCCATGAACCAGGAGGATGACGGAGGGGGTATGGAGTGCTGGGCTTGCCTGCTCCCCGGGAGAGGAGGGTTTAAATCAGCCTTGTACCACGACAATGCCCCCTCCCTCCCCCTGCAGACCTCCATACATCCACACCCACTTGACAGCTTCTGCTAGACCTGCACAGTGCACACTAATAAAGTTGACTACTGTACTACACAGATAACATGGCTGCAGAACACACAGTCACACACAGACAGGCTGGGAGCCGGGGCTGGATAAACGTCCAGGGCAGAAAAACTTCCGTTGGTCTCTCTTCTTCCTTCTCTCTCTCTTCCTGACATTTTTGTTGATGGTTCAGTGCACATGGTTGGAGTGTCTGGCCTAGCATAAAAGCCTTGCAGTCCCTGTCTGTCTTTCACTCACACACACGCACGGCTGTGCCTTTCTGCCGTCTCAGTCTGCAGTCACATGCTGGCCTGGTCCTCTGCTTTCTCCCCAACGATTACTGCATCACTTATGACAAGAGACACACTCAGCCGGCACCCTGCTACACACACGCCGGCCAGCTACATCCCAGGACTGATAAAAAGACATGCCACAGGCTAAGACAGGCCCCAGTAGATTATATCCAAACACAAAAAGCCTGAGAGAGAGACAGAGAGAGAGATACACAGAGAGACAGAGAGAGAGAGTGGAGAGAGAGACACAGAGAGAGACAGAGAGAGAGAGAGAGAGAGAGAGAGAGACACAGAGAGAGAGAGTGGAGAGAGAGAGACACAGAGAGACAGAGAGAGAGAGAGAGAGAGAGACAGAGAGAGACAGAGAGAGAGAGTGGAGAGAGAGACACACAGAGAGACAGAGAGAGACAGAGAGAGAGAGAGAGAGAGAGACAGAGAGAGAGAGTGGAGAGAGAGACAGAGAGAGACAGAGAGAGACAGAGAGAGAGAGCGAGAGAGAGACACAGAGAGAGACAGAGAGAGAGAGTGGAGAGAGAGTGGAGAGAGAGACAGAGAGAGACAGAGAGAGAGCGAGAAAAAGCATTCCAGTTTGCTTTCACCACAGTGTTCCCAGAGTTAACCCCATCCAGTGTGTCCCTGCAGTCTGTCTGGAGCTGGCTGGATCACATATCACCCTGCAGCAGGATGCGGGCCGAGGGCCAGAGAGAGGGAACCTCGACTGGAAGCACAGGGTGTTCCTTCTGCTCTGCTCCACCCCCACCCGCTGAGGCCTCCCGGGCAGGGTTAGTGGTCTAAGCCAGCGCTGGACAGGTAGTGGACGGCTGGGGGGCTGGGCAGGTGCTGGTGAGGCCTCTTGGGAGCTGCTGAGTTGGGTCATGTGACCCCCCCCCCCAGGTCAGAACCGTCCACCTGCTTAGAACTGGCAAAGTGCACATGCTCCGCTCAACCTCCAGCACCCAGACTCAGGTCATACCTCGGTGTGTGTGCGTTTGTGAGAGGGTAGTCTCTGTGTGTGTGTGTAGGTGTGGTCTCTGTGTGTGTTTGGGTATGTGTGTGGTCCGTGTGTGTGTGTAGTCTGTGTGTGTGGTTTGTGTATGCTTGTTTGGAATTCCAAACAAGGTCTCGGCATGCTGGAGGCGTTGCCCGGCAACAAGAGAGGCATGGCTCAATACTAGTGTGAGCATGCCCATCTCCGTGGCAACGCTTTGAAAGCAGGAAGTGTTAGCCAGACAGGAATGCTTTGCTGTGAAAGAGAGGAGATGAGAGCCTTTATAAGGCCGGGACACCTCCCAGGAACAGAGACTTGGGACCTCCACAGCCCTGTCACACAGAGGGTTCCCTGATACTAGCTCCACCAGGTCCACTTCTCTAGCCTGGTCCCATCTTAGCTCCACCAGGTCTGAGACAAGCAGGTCTAGGCGTATACCCACCCTAGGCCCACATGGTCTGAGGGCTCAGACAAGCAGGTCTAGGCGTATACCCACCCTAGGCCCACAAGGTCTGGGGGCTGAGACAAGCAGGTCTAGGCGTATACCCACCCTAGCCTCACAAGGTCCTGATGCAACAACAGTTCCTAGAAACACTCCTGAACCTGTGTCAACATTTCTTTGAAAGGAACACTCAGACGGAGAGAAAGACCAAATGTGAGAGACAGTTATAAATAGAAACAGACAGAGACAGACAGAGAGAGACAGAGAGACAGAGAGAGAGACAGACAGAGAGAGACAGACAGAGAGAGGGGGGAAGAAAGAGATGGAAAGTGAGAGGAAGCTCTGAAACTGCAGCAGAGCCCTCTCTAAACAGAGTCTGTGTGAGTTAATTTGACAGTTGCTAAAGCTCTCCCTCTCTATATATAGCTGAGCGCTGGCCTGGGGCTCGTCACTGAAAAATATTTAATAAAGTTGATTGTGATTAAAAACTCTGCAGCTCCTTGGGAAGAGACCGGGAGACGGAGAAAAGATGACGACGCCTGTACAGGTTAAGACCAGGACACACAGGTGAGACAGGACAGAGAGAGAGACAGGACAGAGAGAGAGACAGGACAGAGAGAGAGACAGGAGAGAGAGAGACAGGAGAGAGAGACAGGAGAGAGAGAGACAGACAGGTGAGAGGACCGAGAAAGAGAGAGACAGGTGAGACAGGACAGAGACAGAGACTGGTGAGACAGGACAGAGAGAGAGACAGGACAGAGAGAGACAGACAGGTGAGACAGGACAGAGAGAAACAGAAAAAAGACAGATACAGAGAAAGACATATGCGTAGAGAATTTGACAGGAATATGAGAGAGGGAGAGAGACAGAAAGAGAGAGGGTGAGATACAGAAAGAGAGGGAGAGAGACAGAGAGAGGAAAATGGAGAGCCACAGTCAGAGAACTACTTAATCCTCCCATTAGCTGTATTGATTTCATAGGACCTGCTCAGACAGTTATGGTGACGGTCAGTCCTCTAGAGAGAATAAACATTAACATGGCGCTAACTCATCCATCTGACAGGACAGCATGCGAGCACCAGATGACTTCTAGACTAGTCCAAGCAGCAGGAAACACATTTAAGATCCAGGAGCCAGAAAACACACAACATGTAAACAAAGCAGAATGGTGAAAACTGTTTTTCTAGTCGAAGGACAGAGGATGATAAAGAGAGAGAGAGGTGGATGTGGCGTGTTTAAACAGGAATTAAATGTAAACACAACCAACGGCCATCAGTTGTTGTTGTGTACTTAAAACTGGAGCATGATGGAATAACCTGTGATTGGACAGCACACAGTGACCCCAGAGCAAATACTGCCGAATGACTGTCTCTCTCAAATCGGAGAGATGTCTGATAAGTATCTTGGGTAAGTTGTAACTTCCTGTTTGGATAAGCAAAAACTCCTGTGATTTTGGGCTGCAGCGAGCTATCAACTCCTCTTACGACATTAGTTAAAACGCAGATTATAAAAACCAGATTTGTCCTTTAATCTAATCTGATGCTTTGTGGATTGGGAGTTAATCCAACAGTTAAATCACCTGGGGCAGTCATCTGAGACCAAGTGGTAATGTCCTGTTTTGATCACCGCAACTCAAATGCACAGAAAAATCTGCATGAGTTAGCTCCTGTTTGCTGACTTGTATCTGTTGTACTGTGATCTGAGAGATGTCTACAGGCTGTCCACACTAACCTTTAAAACAGTGTCAAACCCAGTACTACCACTGTGTATAATTGAGCACTTGTGCTTGGCGAAGCGTGGCGGTCTGGTCATGTAGACAGACAGAACTTGTCAGAACCGTGAGCATGGAAAACTGACAGAGGAGAGGTAGAGAGAGAGAGAGAGAGAGAGAGAGAGAGAGGTAGAGAGAGAGAGAGACAGACAGTGAGAGAGAGAGAGAGAGGTAGAGAGAGAGAGAGGTAGAGAGAGCGAGCAAGAGAGACAGACAGAGTGAGAGAGGCCACAGGGTGTTGATACGACAATCAGAGATGATTAAAAAAGATAAAGGGGAGAAAGGCAAAACTGAGATGACCAAAGAGACAAAGACCTCAGACAAGAAGACCACAGTCCACATCGATCCCTCCCTCTCATCATCCCTCCTACCCCCTCCCTCCTACCCCCTCCCATCATCCCTCCTACCCCCTCCCTCTCCTCACTTCTTGACGTTGGCCTCTCCGTTGGGGATCCTCCTCAGCTTCTTCTTCTTCAGGATCTTGACGGCCCGTCGGCAGAGAGTCTCTGAGTCCAGCATCTCCTTGACCTTTCCGTAGGAGCCCTCCCCCAGCAGGTCGCCCATCAGGTACTTCCCAATCAGCTTGGCCCTCTTCCTGCGGGGCTGGTAGATCACCTCCGTGGAGTCGATGCGGTGGATGAACGTGTCCATCCCCATCAGTTCGTTCTCCGTCAGGTAGTCCAGGTGTTCCCCCATACTCATAGTGCTCAGGTGGGGAGATCTGGGGAGTGGTGGGGAGATCTAGGGAGTGGGGGTGAGGCCTGGGAAGTGGTGAGACCGGGAGGGGAGGGACTATAGGTGCGGGGTGACTTGCTGGGGGTGACTGGCTGAGGGTGAGTAGATGGGGGTGGCTAGGCCTGGCCTGCGCTTCCTTCTGGGCAGGGTTGAGGAGATGGCATGTGTGGCGGGGGGGGGGTTAGGGCAGTTATCTCAGAACAGCAGGTGCAAGTCCAAGTGATGCCTCTTATCTGAGCTGGGACTTAATCTTGTCCTTTGATGGAACCGGGACAAGGCGGTTCAAGGGAAAAGCCCCAAGGGACATCAGAGGGGGTATAACCAAAGTTTAGTGTCAACACACACACACACACACACGGTATAGGGGACTTCTGGTCACATGTAAACATGAGGGCAACCCGAGGTGGGCTCACAGTATGTCTTCCACAGAACTCTCACCAGCCAATACCCCGTAGGGTTAGGACCAGTCAGTGCAATAGTCTGTCTGTGTTTCTCTCTCTCTCTCTCTCTCTCTCTCTTTCTCTCTCTCTCTCTGTACTGCTGACAGGACAGGTGCAGAGGAGAGGATGGGGACTGTTGCCTAGAGATTACACGTCTCCACTTAACTCCATGTAACCTCCATCTGTGATGTGATTGGAGGAGACTGTGTCTGGCCGAGGTAGAGAAGACCAGTCCTGCTTCTGAATCCAGCACAGCATTTCTGTCGAAGGTCCTATCCGCAGTGCATAGTCGACTTCAGGGGCACAGCTTGGTGCCAACGGCTGGCTTGATCTTTAGTCCAGATTCAAGCAAAGCAAAACATTTTTTTTTTTTTTTAAGAGTTCATGAGATCCTGAAGTTCTTGTGAGGTGACTAGAGTGACCAATCGTTAGTCATTCTCCTAGTTTGTCACCCGCCTTCTGTTCCTCACCATCTACGATGAAGAATCACACCGTTAGAAGTGAGATACTTATTCGACACGCTTTAATCCTTAACACTGCTACACGCATGAATTTCTCAACAAACATGTCCAACTCGTCCATTGAAAATAAGACAATTACAACAATTGCATTTCCTAATGGTTGTGTCGCAAGCCAAATGCTGGCTGCTGTGAGACACCGCTCGTGTCGCACATCGAAAAGACTGATGCCATTCTAGCAGCTATCCAACTACAGCACTCGCTTATAAGCTGTGGCCAGCTAGCTAGCGCTGATTTGCTGGCAAGACAACGTAGCTAACACATGAACTATCAGCTCCACGAAATTAGCTCTAGCTAGAATATAAAAGAGCCGTGTAGTGTCGGTGGAAAAAAAAAAGACAGAATCGGTAGGGCATGTGGATGCACTCATCAGTAAAGCGTACTGAAAGCTAGCCAAACCCAGCTTCACAAACAAGCCAGCTAGCAACTACTGTAGCACCAGGGCTTAAAATATAACCCAGCAACCAACGTTAAGACTGCTACTTGCTTTTAACTCCTAGGCTGAAGTTAAGAGTAACATCTGCTACGCTAGCGGTTAGTCAATCACATGTAGAACTATGTTGCCAGAAAAACACAGTGACAGTCTTCCGACTTGGCAGCAATTACTATTTCAAATATAATCTGTACCTCGGCGGTGGCAATCGGCCAGTTGGCATGGAAGCTCGCTACTTGTACGTAGTAGCTCGACCAAGGCTAGATAACATTAGTTAGCCAAGTGGCCGTGCTAGCTTCGGCTCAGTACTCGTAAATCAATTTGTTTTAAGTAATTTAGGCTGTACCGTGAGGGCCCAGCGAGAAAGTTCGTACAGTAGTAGGGACCAATCGTAGGAAACACACCGTTTCAAGCTGGCCAGTACAAATTTCAAACCTAGCAAGCCTGAATAGCCGTGAGACAAATCTACACTGACTATTTATTATATTATTCATAAATGACACATTTTAAACATTCAGTTAAGATTAGGGGGAGCCTACAATCGCCCCTCACATAGACTTAAGAAACCCCGACTAATTAACTCGGAAAGGGTGCCCACTTATTCATAGCAACACCGGCAACGCAGTACACCGCGGGGTGGCCGTGTAACAACATAAAGCATTTCACTTAGCTACACCAGTACTGACTACCCTGGTCGCTAACTAGCTAGCTCAACTAGCCTATGTAGCTAGCTAGCTGTCGGCGTTCTATTGCAGTGAATCTCACCTAGCCACCCAGACGTCTGGAGTCTTCGAAATGTGTAAAAGTCCTTTTCATTATCATATATTTTTGTGCAGTGTATTTGTAACTAGCTCGGTACTGATATTAGAGGTCTGCTATTCTGGTTTCAGCTGCTACTCAGGTTGACGCCATCTTGTTTACCTCCCCCCTAAGCTTCGCACTGAAAGCCAACCTCTCACGTTAATGCGTCAACAGTGAACCGAGTTTTTTTCTTCCTTAACACACGTTGGCCCTATCAGGGGGAAGTTGATGATCTTTAATTTAATACAAAGTTTATACATTGTATTACGTTCGGCGATCAAAACTACCACCTCTTAAATTTGACCACGGTGTTTAAAACCGTAAAGCAGTTATTGTAAAACTGCAGAACGTTTAGCTAACTAACACTGTCGCAGGTGACATGATTCTTGACACACAGGTGCAAACAATTTAGTCAAGTTGTAGATTATTTGATGACACAAAGGGTTGTCCTACTTTGGCATCTGAACTGTAGCATTCGTTTTTTTCCTCGAATAGTGAATATTTGCTTATAGTATAGCCCATTGATAACGTCTCCCTGCCTCTGTAATATATTTTAGGCCGTTTAAATGGTCATTGTACATGCTAAAGAACTGGGCCAGATTTCAAAACCCTTTCAGGTCACCGGTTGCAGTGACGCTGGTCTCTCTGCCAGGCAACTGCCCAAGCCTAAATTATACTAATTTCAAATTAGCTTCACACACTAAAAGCATCCTGCTATTCCCCCGGAGTCTTCACATAGCCAAGAGTAAGGTTGTCATTGAATGATGTTGTGCTTAAGGGAGTGAGAGGGGGTGGATATCTTTTGCTTAGCAGTGCAATCAGGGTTATATTTAGCTGGTGTAAAACCCTATGGCAAACTAAAGGCCTTACTTGACAGATCTGTTACTCTTCAAGAGGCTAGAACTAGAGAGAGAGCTGGAGCGAGCGAGAGACATAACCAGAGAGGCAGAACTAGAGAGAGAGCTGGAGCGAGCGACATAACCAGAGAGAGGCAGAACTAGAGAGAGAGCTGGAGCGAGCGAGAGACATAACCAGAGAGAGAGGCAGAACTAGAGAGAGCTAGAGCGAGCGAGAGGGGTGAATTGATTGGCATGTTTTTTAAGCAACCCTCAGAGGTTGTGAACTTTGCAACCCTGACCAAACTATAATAAGCATTGGATTGTCAACGCAATACATTACAGCAATCCCTCATACCTTCATAAATCCATTCAATCAAATATTTGCACTGGAACAATTGATTCATACCGTTTTTCCCCCCCAGTTGTGATCAAATGTAAAAATACATTTCTCCACTAGTGAACACATGCATATCAATTAAACTCTCTAAACTACATAATTAAGACATTGGTTGTTTTTATTGTTCACAGATAAGCATGTTACATTCATTGCTTGAATTTTGGGATGTGAAACACAAAAGTAAGCAAAGTTAACTGTATAATAACTATCAACCAAAAACAGAACCACTTAAAGCGTGAGAAAATTAAAATACAGATCCTTCACAAATTAGCATCGACAACAAGTGTATTTTGGTTAGGAATACGTTGGTATATCGGTGGAGAAAACATTAAAAATCCAACTCACAAATAAAGATGGAAGTCACGATGCAGTAAAGAACTTCCACAGATTGTTCTGTGCTTTTCAGTTGCAGTGAACGAGGCGATCAGAACAGTGCATGACCACTCTACCTCGGATGACTGTTCAGATAACTGTTGGATTGCTTCCCAATCCACACAACATCTGATTAGATTAAAGGACAAATCTAGTCTTTAGGCCTATGATGTGCATTTTCACTCCTGTGCCTGTGACCTCCACAATATTCCTGTGGACGCTGTCTGTTTTCACAACACAGGAAGCAGCAGTGGCCTTAACAAGGGGCTGCTGGGAAGTGTTGACAAGTGAGAGGACCAGGAACGAGCCACTCCCTTAGTAGTAAGGTCTTCTTGGGTTATTCTGAGAAAACAAATGTGGTCAAAATAAAACTCGTTCCAACAGCTCCGGCGATGTGAACGTTGTTCATAGTCACGTGAGCGTTATAATTATATCACGTTGAGCAATAAATAAAATCATCACTAAATGAAAAACAGGTGTTATTACTACAGCACATGCATCTACCGATGGCATTAGGCAGGGTGGAAACAGGAAGTGATGTTTACCAGTCTAGTGTTATTACTACAGCACATGCATCTACCGATGGCATTAGGCAGGGTGGAAACAGGAAGTGATGTTTACCAGTCTAGTGTTATTACTACAGCACATGCATCTTCTGATGGCATTAGGCAGGGTGGAAACAGGAAGTGATGTTTACCAGTGGGTTGGGCCTGAAACGATAGGCAAGCATCATCCTCTTCCTGAAGGCGTCAAATTCGTCATCGTGACCTGTGAGCACAGCCGGTCTCTCCACCCCGAAGCCTGCTCCGTCCACCGCTGTGGTTCCCCTGAGGCACAGCAAACACAGAAGACACCGATGTGTGAGTGTGTGTGCCAGAATGTCTGTGCATGTCTGAGATCCGGGCGCTGTGAAGAGAGTGTGCCGTAGTACGTTTGTTTACGGACACAGGCTTCGCTAATACGCGCAGACTGAGGTTGAATGTGGACATGTGCTTATCTGAGGATCGTATGTGGAGACTGCTGTTGTGTGTGTGGAGACTTGGTGTGTGTGTGTGTGTGTGTGTAGACTTGGTCTGTGTGTGTGTGTGTGTGTGTAGACTTGGTCTGTGTGTGTAGATTTGGTGTGTGTGTGTGTGTGTGTAGACTTGGTGTGTGTGTGTGTGTAGACTTGGTGTGTGTGTGTGTGTGTGTGTAGATTTGGTGTGTGTGTGTGTGTGTAGACTTGGTGTGTGTGTATGTGTAGACTTGGTGTGTGTGTGTGTGTGTGTAGACTTGGTGTGTGTGTGGAGAGCCCACCTGTGGACAGGAGCTTTGATGCCCTGTCCGTCAGAGCCCAGACCTTCCCCATCCTTCCAGCCCATCTTCATGAGCATCTGGAAGCCCAGGTTCTCCACCGTCAACTTGAACTCTTTGTACTCTGAGTAGTCAGGGTTACGGCCCTCCTGAGAGACAGAGTCAGGCAATGAATCCACCAATCAACCAATCAAGGGACAGTAAGGTGTAGAGGAAGGATGCACGTCTGCAGTATTGAGACTGGGCCCCTCACACTGACCTTCAGGGCCTTGAAGGTCTCCATGAACTTCTCCAGTTCCTCAGGGGGCAAGAAGTCTCCGATGAAGTGCTTCCCCTTGCCCATGTCCGTGAGAGACTCCGCCCACTCTGCAGGCAAAGCAGAGACCAGTGGCTGGTAACAACACAACAGGCAGTATAGATAGGGGAGGGGCATAGCTCAGTGGTACAGAGTTTGACTGAAGATTGAGAAATCGCAGTAGACGTGACTCAGATCTGGAATTAATAAATCCTTTCACACAGGAAAATCTCCATCAATTGTTTCAGACTACACATCACAGCTACCCTGTGCTGTAACACTGGGATTACAGATTGAAAGTCACTCCTCAGGTATGTAAGACGCCACACGCGTCAAAGAAAAGCTAGCTTTTCTTTGACGTAGTTGGTAGCGGTCGCGCTTGGCAAGTCGGAGGCCGAGCGTTCCTATCTCATGAGTGGCGAACTACCGTGTCAGACGGAGCGTGACTACGGCTCTGACAGACCCGTCACATGGGGTTGATCTGTGTGTGGGCGTCTCACCCCGGGTTTTCTCCATCTCCATGTGGCGGAGGCGGTGCTCCCAGGTCCCTGCCTCCTGGTCCACCTCCTCGTCGCTGTCGTACTCGTGCTGGTGGTCCCTCAAGGCCTTCTCCCACATCACCTGCATCTCCGCCATGGCGCGCTTATGCTTCATGATCATGTCGAACATCTCTTGCATCTGGGCGCACGTGGAGTGGCACATAGACAGACAGACAAAACCAGAAAAAGACACACAAACACACGTGCACAAAAACACACAAACAAGTTCTGGACAAATACTTCAGCGAGAAGGTTGAGGATGGATTCTGTGAATTCTAGACAGTTGACATTAGGTCAACATTAAACTATTCAAACACCAGTCTATGCTGAGGCATGTAGAATACCTGTAGTCTACCCCCCAGATGCTGACACACACAGAGACATGCTGACACACACAGACACACACACACACACACACACACACACACACAGAGACACACACACACACACAGAGACACACACACACACAGAGACACACACACACACACACAGAGACACACGCACACACACAGAGACACGCTGACACACACAGAGACACACACACACAGAGACACACACACACAGAGACACGCTGACACACACAGAGACACACACACACACACACAGTGACACACACACACACACACACACACACACACACACACACACACACACACAGAGACACACACACACACAGAGACACACACACACACACACAGAGACACACACACACAGAGACACACACACACACACACACAGAGACACACACACACACACAGAAACACAGTGAAACGTGGATGGCTCAGTGTGTGCTGTTCGTACCTCTTGCTGTTCCTTCAGCTGTTTCTTCTGGTCGTCAGAGAGCTCACTCACGCCCACCAACCCCACCGGCTTGCCCTTCGCATAGCCCAGACCCTGCAGCTCAGCCACTGAACACACACACACACACACACACGCACACGCACACGCACACAAACACACACACGCACACGCACACACACAAACACACTCATTTGAAACTATACAACTTTTGCGTGAGTGCATGGAAAAACGTGTGTGTGAGAGTGAGTGTGTATGCATGTGCGTGTGTTTGTATGTACGGAGTCAGATGGCTGAGCGGTTAGGGAATCGGGCTTGTAATCAGAAGGTCACTGGTTCTATTCCCGGCCGTGCAAAATGGTAAATGTAATGTATGTTGTATGAGTGTGAGTGCATGTATGTGTGTGTGTGTGTGTGTGTGAGTACCAGAGAGCGAGGCCTTGCTGGTGTCCAGGTACTCCTCTGGAGGGATGATGATGGGCGGCAGGGGCAGCTCCACCTTGTCATCCTCCGACCCCCAGCGACTCTTCCTCTTCCTCTTGACCGCTGGGCCCTGGGGCTCCAGGTGGGGGGGCTGGGGGGCCCCGGGGAGCGGGGCGGCCCCGGGGAGCGGGGGGGCGCTGTGGCGTTTGCCCCCTCCCGGCTCGGCTGAGGGGGAGGGGGGGGTCTGGCAGAGCTTGGCTCGGCGGTACGCCTCGATTCTTTCTTTGTAGAAGCGGTGGGCTGGGCTTTGATGTTCATACAAAAAACTGAGAGGGGGGGAGAGGGGGGGGGGATTAACACCACGGACACAACAAATAAATAAAAAGGACATAGTCCAAATACATTGACATAAAAATACATTAAAATCACATCTCCACTACACAAAAAGGTAAACAGTTAGTTTAGAAAAGAAAAAAAAGCCGTATTGCCGCGGCAACAGCTCAGACTGACCTGAAGGCGGGGTTGTCCCGGTTGTGCTGGGCAGCGATGGCCTCCACCTCCGGGCCGTTGTCGGCCACAAACCTGGCCAGCTTCTCAGCCACCTCCTGCGTGTCCTCTGGGGGGGAGACTTTAAGCAGCCTATCAGTACTGGGGCTCAACTCACACCCTACTACTGTACCGTACTCAACTGGCCCTCCCACCAGCCATCTAGTTAGCAGAGGATAAGAAGAGGAGGAGACGGGGGAGGGGGGTTGGAGGGGGAGGGGGGGGGGTTGGAGGGGGGGGGGGGGGTTGGAGGGGGTTTGGAGGGGGGACAGGTGGTTGGGGGTAGGGGAGGGGGAGGTGGTTGGGGGTAGGGGTATGGATGTCTGAACTTTAGTGTTAAGAGTTTAAGAGTTTTCCTAGCAGCTTGTGAGCACATGGGGCCAAACGCCTCGAGGAAGGTACCGGCCTCCTGTTTTCAATGTGACGTGCACGACATGAATGTGAGAGCTGGTGCATGACCGACTCAAGTGATGCGTGTTGTCTGGTAAACATGGCTGTGTTGTATGACAGAAAAAATGAACACTGATCTTTAAGTCCAAAGAGAGGAAGAGAAACACAGAGACAGAGAGAGAGACAGAGAGAGAAAGAGAGGGAAAAGGAAAGTCAGAGGGCTGATGGGTAATCTTACCATTAGCCTGCGGGGTCGTCTGAGGTCGCGGGTTAGCCTTTCTTAGCTCGGCCACTCTCTTCCTGTAGTACAGATAATCTCTGCTGTTCTTGTCATACAGAAACCTGCGAGGGCGTTGAGAAGGACAGGCTGTGTTACAGACCCAGGCAAGAGAGGCACCAAACTGTGTTCATCCTCCTACTGCCAATACAGCTCATCACCGTGGCCGCGCGACTTACGAGAAAACAGGGTTGTCCTTGTAGTCTTCCATGGCCTTCCTCTCCAGCTCGGACCCACCCTCGGCCACAAAGGCAGCCATCTTGTTCAGGATGAGTCGTGTGTCTGGGTCCTCTGGGGAGAAACTTTAAGCAGGCTATGAGTACAATTACTCTACGCGCACCTATGAGAGAACGAGCAGTGAAGGAAGAACACTTTGCAGTCACGCCGTGTCCACCAGACCTGGGCCAAATGATGATCCAATCTGTGCTCGGTTGCTCATGTCTGGCACGATGTAAACCATGAGCCCTTAACCATGAGCAAACTCGAGCGTCTGATGGAGATCTCGAACTGTGTTTTGCCCCAAGTCTGATGCCTACCCTGCTCTCAGACCGCAGCAGTGGTAGTACGGCTGACAGGAGCAAGGAGAAAGACAGTGGTTGGATGTGATCCATAACCAAATTCATCTAAATAATCAATGAAAAAAAGATGTCATCTCCTCATAGCGACGACAGCCTGACAACCAGCTGGCTGTGGCTCATGTCGCGGCCGCCCCTAGCCTGGTTAGCACGGACCACGACTTACCCTTCACTTCCAGGAAGCTGGAGTCGTCCACCTCCTCCTCCTCGTCTTCTCCGTCCGGGGAGCAGAACACCGTGGGCCGGCTGGAGACCACGGAGCTCTTCTTGGACTGGGAGTAGTTCTTGTACTGGCTGAGCATGCTGCTGATGCCCAGGCCGGGCCGCTTGCCCACCAGGATGCTCCTCTTGTGCAGGGGAGACACGCCGGGGGACGCGCCGGGCTTGGAGTCGCTGTCGGGACCTGGGAGGGGGGTGGGGGGGAAGAACAGGCTTCATTGTTGTCATGTGAACGGGCATTTTCATCACAATTGCCCCCCGTTCCGATTGGCAGCACTGTTCCTCTACGACTCTCCCTCTCTCCCTGTGTGTTGAGGCCATGCAGCGATTAAATCTTACTTGGCATTTTTACACGCAATGCCACAGATGTGCTTCACAGATGTGCACAGACCGGCACCTGTAGCCAAGCTAAACCCTCAAGGAAGACAAGGAAAACCTCCCAGGAATCCCTCTACAGGCAGCTGTCCGTGTCAGGGACAGACAGCTGTGTGGCGCCGTTGGACGGAGGGCAAAAGGGACTTACTGGAACCAGAGCTGGGTTTGTTCTTATGCATCTTCATGAACTGCTGAAGGAAGCTTCCGTCGTTCACAAACTTGTTGGAGGAGGGTCCCTCCTGGGGGCTGGGGGAACTAGGAGGAGACGAGAGAGGAGACGGGAGAGGACACAGGAGAGGAGACGGTAGTGGAGACAGGAGAGGAGACAGGAGAGGAGACAGGAGGAAACCAGATATGTGGTAGCTTCTATGAGATGGGATGAACCACGTCATACGGTGTGACATGTTACATAATATGTATTATGATAGTATTTTTTTTTACTATATTGTAGTGCTTTCAGTTCAAGAAAGGTGCATTACAAATAACTATTATTATTATTTTATGACTCATACCTCAGTGGTATAGGCTTGGCTGGTGTCTGAAGGCTCTTTTTCGCCTGTTCTGCCATCTTTGCTTCAATCTCCCTCTTCTTCTGAGCTATCAGCTCTTCCTGACGGATGATGTTAACGCTCGTCATCTTGCACTTCGGAGGTGGAGGACGAGACTTCCAGCCCGGCCGCCCTGTTGGAGAGGAAAGATACCGACCACGAGACACATTACAGCGTAGTCAAATACCGCAGCTCGAAGATGCGGCTTGTTCACTGACAACTACTGCTTTCGTATTATAAGGACGTGTGCGACTGAAACACCATCCATCATCATGAGTCTGGCTGTTGGTTACTGATTTTAGCAATGGTGGTTCGATAACGTTTTACATTAAGATACAAGTACTACTAAGACTAATACAACTAATCTTGCCATAGGACACAGCACACCAAAACCCGTTATTAAATGTTGACTATGAAAATACTCAATAAGTTAGAAATCCGTTTAACAGCAGTAGCCATCACAAACAACAATACTGTATATTCTCTGGGCTTGGTCGCTAGCCTAGCAACACTAGGCGATGGGAAGCGCTAGTTAGCTTGCACTTGAGATTCTCTCCTTAACGTTTCTAGATAGCGAATGTCCCACTCATTAAAAAACATTTGATTATATTAATGATGGATTGTATTGTTGGACATTTTAGTTATTTACCTGTGTCGCTAGACTCCATTGTTGTGGCCAACAAATAATACTAGTAGAGCAATTGTTCAAATGACTCTTCTTAAAAAAGCTAGCTAGCTTCGACTCCGCTGATGACCAAAAGTAGTAGTAGTGTGTTTCCGCTTCCGGCCGTGACAGCGGAGGACGCTGTGTCCCTGGCAGCTTTCCGTACACGTTTTATCTCTCGGTTGTTTCGCAGTGAACCAGAAGATGGCTGAAGCTACTCCACGGCCCTGTCGGTTTTTCTGTCACAGATGTTCAGCAGAGATTAGTCCGCGACTCCCGGTAAGCATTGACGAGGATATTGCCTTTATATTAAATGTGCAGCGCTCTTGCTTGACATCGTTCGTCCGGTGGAACTGACTAGCTTTCGTCATCATTACCAGCTAGCCAACGTTAGTTAGCTCAGCAGCAGCTAGATCAACAATGCTAACCAGCTGCTGGTACATCGAACGTTGACAAATAGGCAGTTGAGACCTGGTTGATAATAGCACTAGCTATGTTTTTAATTGATTTGACAGTCGCGTAGGTAGTTGATCACTGTAACGGCATGTCAAGCCGCCCTACCTGCCTCTGGCTGGCTGTTCAGTCACCAGTACCAGGTTTCTCACTGTCGTTTCCACCGTCGAGAACATGACAAGTCTGTGTCTCTCGTGTTTAGATGATTGGTCAGTTGTAACTGGGATTGTAAAGGAATCATTGACCTGAGAACTGGCATACTTTGTGATTCACTTCCCAATCAAACCTTTCTCACTAAAATATCGGGCATCGATTTTCCTTGTAATGATATACTTAACAAAATCATGCCTCAACAACTTGTTGTTTGGGCACCAACACAGGAATCTTCGTGAATAGTACAGTAGCTTTCAAACGGCTAGCTACCTATGTGACAGCTCAAAAGAGCCACCTCCTGAGTTCTCTCAATCAATGGCGCTGTTTCAAGCTATTGTTGGCGAGCTTACGAGTTACTATTGTAGCTACAGTAGTTTGGTCAGCGCATGTCGCGTTGAGAGATTGATTTAATTCATCTAGCTGTGACCGTGGCGATACATAGTCAACCAGAACAATCAAGATTTTCCTAAAACATGCCACACTTTTCTTTTATACGACCGATCAGAGCAACGGAACGGAGAGTGTGTTGACATCACCGGAGACCAAAACAGGACTCGGTATTAGTGGCTTGATTCTGGATAACAAAAACATAAGCTGAGCGCTAACTCATCTTGATTCAGGCTGCATTCTTCAGAGCTTCACAGTTCATGTAAATGAATGTATTTCAGGATTAAGGCAAAACTCTGAACTTGGCTGTTATTTAGATGTTATTGGAACTGTGTGAAGACCTTTTCATGATTCTGAGATGAACCTGTGTGTTCCCTGCAGGACTACACCTGTCCCAGGTGTGAATCCGGCTTCATTGAGGAGCTTCCAGATGAGAGAAGGTATAGTGGAATCTGTAAAGGTCAAAAGTTCAGCCTGTTGAGGGGTATGTGGCAGTATTGAGGCTCTATTTACACTGCCTCAAAGCTGGTGGCATGCTTGGTGAAACTGAAACTCATGACTGCGTGTCACTTATATAACTTTTGATTCAGGTTTCAGTATTGACTAAAAACATCCTGTAGCTGGACTGGTTTGTTTTGACTGTTGTATGTGTGTGACCGCTTCTGTTCTGGTTTGCTTGTGTCCAGCTCTGAAAATGGGTCCAGAGCCAGCGCCTCGTCCAGCGATCAGAACCGTCCGTCCTTCGAGGTAAACGCTTCTTCTTTATTAGCGCCCGTCGCTAGGTTATCTGTGACTGCAGACGCTAGTTGTAGAACATCTGCCTTGTTGTCAAATCTCCCTGTAAAGTTTTTCCATACGTGGAATCTTGAAAACGTCAGTATTAGAACATCGCTGACATTCCGAATTCCAAATCGTCTCTTTAATCGAAACAACCGTTTGGGTAAAGTCAGTGTGAATCAGGATGTGGTCTGTCTGGATTTAGGGGTACAAACAAAGTAGGCCTAGTGTTTCCTCCCTCCCCCCCACCGCCCAAGACAAGTTCCTCTTTACGCTTCATCCCAGAATATGGATCACCAACACCTTTTCACGTTTCCGCCCGGCTACGGGCAGTTTGCCCTGGGGATCTTCGACGAGAACTTCGACCTGCGGACGGGTCTCCCCCCCGAGGACAACCGCGAGGCGGAGAACCGTCGGGAACGGGAGATGGCGTCGCGGCAACGGTACAGCGCCCGGCAACCGCGAGGACGTCACATCCCCCGGCGACAGGGGCCGCGGCAAGAGGGCGTGCCCACTCTAGAGGGGTGAGGCTTTTCATTGGCTGACGACACACAGGAAGTGACACCTCTCCCGTGCTGTGGCACGGTTCCCTCAGGGGAGGTGTGACAACAGGAAGTGACTCTGGTGTTTTCTGCCCCTGCAGGATCATCCAGCAGCTAGTCAACGGCATCATAGCGCCCACAGCCATGCCCAACATGGGGATGGGTCCATGGTGAGTAACTGGGAGATCTTCTATTTCAATGAAGTAATCTAGCCCAACGTTCTCTCTCCCGAACAAACAGTGAGTTGTCTCTGTCCTGTTCCTTTTCTCTCCAGGGGCATGCTGCACTCCAACCCCATGGACTATGCCTGGGGCGTAGATGGCCTCGACGCCATCATCACTCAGGTACTGTGGCCCTCTGAGGCTGCTTTGGATGAGACAGCAGAATGTGTTGCTGATCATCACATCATCCTCTCTCGGGGAGGGGGGGGGGCGTGCGAGTCAGGTCACCTGCACTGACCCCCAAACGCTGTTCTGCAGGAGTTCGTTAATAACTGGTGTTTCTCTCTCTTCCCCCCCCTTCTCTCTTCCTCTCCTTTCTCGATCTCTTTCTCTTGTCTACCCCCTTTTATCTCTCTCCCTGCCTCACTTCCTCCCTCTCTTTCTCATCTGCCTCTCTCCTTCCCCTCCTCTCTCTCCCCTCCTCTCTCTCTCCTCCCCACTTTTCTCCCCCCTGAAGTTATTGAACCAGTTTGAGAACACAGGTCCACCTCCGGCAGACAGAGAGAGGATCAAGAGTCTGCCTACGATCAATATCACAGAGAGCCATGTGGGTGAGTACTCTGTCTCTCTGTTTGTCTCTGTCTACCTTTGTCTCTCTTACACACACTCTCACACAAACACACACACATGGTCTCTCTCCCACACACACGTGTGGTCTCTCTCTCACACATGCACGCCCTGTCCTCTCACAAACACACACACACACACACACACACACAGAGCCTCTAGGACTAACTTTTGGTCTGTTTCCTCCTGCAGGCTCGGGGTTAGAATGTTCAGTATGCAAGGAGGACTACAGCGTAGGGGAAAACGTCAGACAACTTCCCTGCAATCACTTGTTTCACAACGACTGTATAGTACCGTGGCTGGAACAGGTAGGCCTTGCCCCCTCCAGCACCCTTCTGAGAAGACTATCTGTCTCTTTGACCTTTGACCTTGTTTAGAATTGACACAGAATGGGACGCCCCGGTATCTCACCGGATAGCCGTGTTGTTGATACTAAACTGTGTTCTTGCTGTGTCTGTCGTCCCCGTCCCCCCGTCCCCTTCAGCATGACACCTGCCCGGTCTGCAGGAAAAGTCTCAGTGGACAGAACACAGCCACAGACCCCCCAGGACTGTCAGGGATGACCTTCTCGCCCTCCTCCTCCTCCCCTTCCTCCTCTTCCTCCTCCAGCTCCCCGAGCAACGAGAACGCGGCCAACAACTCCTAGACCCCCTCCATCATCATCATCGTCATCATCGTCCTCATCATCGCCTCGGACACAGAGCCAGAAGCTCACCGGCCCCGCCGTCCAAAACGCTGCGGAGACCCCCCCCCCCCCTCCCCTCACAGGCTAGCTACTGACGGCTCCTGGAGAACCGGAGGAGAACTGGAGGAGAACCGAGGGAGGCTGGGGAACCTCATTTGGACTGTCTGACACAGTCCTTCTTGATTCTTCGTCCTTTCGAGGAACTGTTTTCGAACACGCGATCACTCCTCCTGCGGAGAGTGTGAATGTGGGCCCAGAGGGTGAGGGGTTGTGGGGGGGACGTATGGACTGGACTGATGAAGCGTTTTACACAGGCATCACTACAAAGGCCGGACAAAAGGCTTGGAAACGGACATGGCTGCTTTAGTTTTATTTTATTATTATACGTTTTTTTTTTAAATTATTTTTTTTACTGAAAGCTGTTATGTCTTATTGCCAGAAGGCAGGTACACATTTTATATTTAAAAAACAATTTTTTTTCTTCATTGTTATTTTTTTCTTTTTCTTTGAACTTACGGTGGTACGGACTTTGTTGCAGGTATGTGTGTACATAAGGGATTGATATTTAACGACAGAGCTAACAGCTCCACTGTACAGCCTACAGATCAAACTATATCCTGTGGAGGAGAGACAAGTGTCTCTGTTCCTACGATTTATTAATTTATTGAATGTTTTGTATTTTACTTGGCTCAACATTCTGGTTTGGTTTGGACCAGATGTGGCTACTAGGTGGTGCTGCACAGTAGTTCAAACCTAACTCACCCCATCCTGCTCATCACAAGGGAGTCTAGATGTTGTGCTATATAAGCCTGGTTACAGTAACGAGCCTAATGCCACCAGCTTGTTTACTGTTTGATGGACAGGAATGCAGTGGCCAATCAGAATGGCCGGGCAAGCACGGTATTTCCTGGTTCTGGGGGAAGATGTTGAAGAAGAAGAAACAGGATTTGGGGGGGGGGGAAACTATCAACTATCAACATAATCTCACACACTATTATTTATTTGCTGTGCTGCTTTAAGGCTCTGTGAATCTTACATTAAATATTCAGTTGATCAGCATTTTATCCAAAGTATTCTTCAGCATTCATTTTACGTTATTATTTAGTTGATACTGCATCCTAAGTAGCCAGAGAGAGAGACAGAGAGAGAGAGACAGAGAGAGACAGAGAGAGAGAGACAGAGAGAGAGAGACAGAGAGAGAGAGACAGAGAGAGAGAGACAGAGAGAGAGAGACAGAGAGAGAGAGACAGAGAGAGGGACAGAGAGAGAGAGACAGAGAGAGAGAGACAGAGAGAGAGAGAGAGAGAGAGAGAGACAGACAGAGAGACAGAGAGAGAGAGACAGAGAGTGATACTGCGTCTTAAGCAGCCAGACCCTCCAGACATCAAACTGGCTTGTCTACGTGCGTGTTCCACAACACAGACCTTCATACCTCACAACTTTCACTTTACTCTTCTTGTTTTTGTCCTTTTTTTTTTGTTTGTTTTTCAAACAGTCTGAAGTTACAGATCTTTTTCACAAAAATAATAAAAACGTAAAGACTTGATGGAATGCATTTCTAACCATTTGGTTTTTCCCGTATGACTTGGCATAAGGGTTAAAAAAAAGTTTTGAAAATATATATATATATATATTTAAAAAGAATGTCGAAACTTAATACAAGGATATGTAACTTATGTCAATATAAAGATACTGTATGTTAGTCTCTCACCCTCCTCAGTCCCAGCAGAGCAGAGGGTTGAACAGGGGACTTGAAAACACCCAAGAACAACTAAACTGATATTAAATCCAACGAGTAGGGAAGTCAAAGGATATCAAAATGTTTTCTAGACAAAATACACTGTCATGCAGTATGCAGCTCACTGTACCAGTGAGCGATATACACCCTGTCATGCAGTATGCAGCTCACTGTATCAGTGAGCGATACGCGTATGAACAGTTCCAGATTCAAAGAGACAGAAAATAATGAAGTCATTTATTTGACACTTTTATCCAAGTCGACATACAGGAGGGAATTTGAACGTTTGACATATTGATGTCCTGTCAGATGCTTTAACCACTGACCGAACCACAGAGGTCAGATCACGTATCCCTCCACACCAATCCTGTCAAATCCAAGCTTTACGTCTGAATTTCTGACTGACTATTCACTTAGCAGACGCTTTTATCCAAAGCAACATACACTGGACAGAACAGCGCACTACGTAAACACAGCAGGTTATCCGGGATCAGAAGCTCACAGGTCTATCAGGATCTGTCAGGATCTGTCAGACAGTTCTGTCCGGACCTGTCAGAGCCACAAGCTGTTCACCCGTATACACAGGGCTCTTGCAGATCCTGTCGCGGAAGACAGGAAGTTGCATTGTTAGGGGATGTTTGAGCAGGACCGTGTTCTATTTGGATGTCCTGCCCTCCATCTCCTTATCTGTCCTGCAGAGGAGACATTTGTGTCAGCGCTCTGTGCCTCCCCCTCCTCAGCCCCTCCCCCTCCTCAGCCCCTCCCCCTTCTCAGCCCCTCCCCCTTCTCAGCCCCTCCCCCTTTTCAGCCCCTCCCCCTTCTCAGCCCCTCCCCCTTCTCAGCCCCTCCTCAAACAGGAGTCATAATGACCCATTTACACAGCTCATATCTTTTTATCTTTCCCTCCCTCTCTGCCTTTTATCTTCTCTCTCTACCTCTCTATCTACCCCTTGCTCTCCTATTCTCTTTCCCTCTCTCCCTCTCTCCCTCTCTCCCTCTCTCCCTCTCTCTCTCTCTCCCTCTCCCCTCTCTCCCTCTCTCTCTCTCTCCCTCTCTCCGTCTCTCCCTCTCTTCTTTATAGTCTTCTCTTCCTTCCGTTTTTAATCCATCCTTTCTGTTCATTCCTCACTTGACCGAAGAAGAAGAATACGACTACAATACGCACAACTTCACATCTGGCACAAGCAACAACTTGACCCTTGGGGGTCAGTTCTAACAGGGCATCACCCTGCTACCCTGTAGGCCAGTGTTTCCCAACCGGGTTTCCGTCTGATAAGAGCAGGGGTGCCGTGTAAAAGTCCTTCAACAAAATGTTCCTTGCAGCTGGACGAGTTGACTGACATTAGTGGGTATGCTCAGCTCAGGATGGGGGGGTGCCACAAAATGAAGAAACCTTTCTAAGGGTGCCATGACTGAAAAAAGATTGGGAAACACTGCTGTCGGTGACCGACGAACACCAGGGAAGTGACGAAGAACAGATCTTAGGGTTGTTCACGTCACTCATTATGGGCACGTGTTCACCTGGGTGAGAATGTCGGTCATCATTTCGTCTTCGTCGTCTTCTATGTGAATGCCTCCTTTTATGCAAATTATTTTGAGAGCATCATTATCAAACCAGGAAGTGATTTGGAAGCTGGATGTTTCTACGGGCGGAGGGGAGGGAGCGAAAGTGAGTGAGCGCTGGGGAGAGAGAGGGAGGGAGAGTTTTGTGACAGGCACTCGTCCAGGTTAAGTGGAAGCCGACTGGTCCTGCAGGAGAGGAGAGAGCAAAGTCAATGAGATAATGAGAGAGAGGGAGAGAGAGAAGAGAGAGAGGGAGAGTTAGTTGTGTGACAATCCTTAGTCCAGGGTCTGTTAGCCAGCATCACAGCGGAGAGGTAAGGAGCCTGTGACAAGGAGACTCGGAACATTGATGACAACTCTGCTGGAAACTGGGATTTGTAGTTTAACTGATGACAACCTCAATGACACCATGGTAACGTAGTTTTTACAGTCGCTCTGCCGTCTTTAAAAAGCTCAGTGAGCGTGTACAACCTTTGAATGTCATTGGTCATACCGCATGCCATCAGTGTGTGTGTGTGTGTGTGTGTGTGTGTGTGTGTGTGTTTACATGCGAGTGTGTATCTGTCCTCTACTGTAGATCCCTCTGGAACAAAGATGCATGCTCTTGATAGATGTAGTTTCAACACAAGTCATTTTTTATATAGTCTCTTAAACTGGATCTAGTTTAATACTGTTGACTTTGCTCTTTCTGTCAATTGCTCTTGCTCCGTCATCAATCCGTCCGCCAGACTGCTGTAAGTCAAGTTTAATTTAAAAGGCTTTCCGCACAGATATTCTTTACGTTTGGAGTAGGACATGCATTGCGTTCATTTGGAATGAACGTTCAACTAAAGTTACAGGCGGAGAGAAGATTTTTGGTCGTTATTCTTAAACCAGCTAAAGTATATTTGTTAATGGCCCGCATAATACCCCAATCAAGTTGGCCCGTACTTAGTGTGACGGTATTTCACCAGTGTGGACACTAGAGTGCGCTAAGGCGCCGTTATTACCGAGTGCATTGTGGGTGTCATTGAGAACACCCTCTAAAAACAATGACATCTTCGGTTCATCATCCTTAACTCCTAATTGAACCGTGGTAAATGATGAAGTGTCACTAATAGTCGAAGAGAGGCTGCTTCTATTAGCTACTAGAGTGTTATACTTGACTGCTTTGTGATTTTTTGGGTTAATCGGAATCCGAATTAGAATCCGATGAAAGGTGTGAGGTTGTAAATTAGATCAATGACCCTAATTAGGTCGGGGCTGTAATTAGATGGTTGGATGGGATTAATCGGAGCTGCAAGCATCTGTGACACCATGAACCCAGTAAAAGTATGAGTCTTTAGTTTGCAAAAAAGTCACGTCCACCCCTCCCTCTTCTCTCCTCTCCCCCTCTCACCCGGCTCCCTCCTACACCTGATTGGTTTTCTCTAAAGATAATTGGAGGCAAAATTTGATATGCTCAATGTCATGGACAGGAATGAGGTTTCACCGGCGTCTGCTGCGACCATGAAAAAGAAGGCGGCGGGCGGCAGCGGATGTAGCTACATCAGCGCGCCCAATGCTGCCGCGTCCAACTGTACGAGGAGCAACAGCAGCAAGAATTTTGTTGACTCCGTTTCCACCGGTGCTGGCAGTCAAGCCGCTGCCGGTGTAAAGCAGCCCGGGCTGGCCAGCAACACCGTCATGGACGAGACGGAGGACGGGGAAGAGGAGTCTAAGTTTCAGCATCCACGGCTGCGCCGTGCCGGGGGGAGCGGCAGTGGTGGAGGAGGAGGAGGAGGCGGCGGCGGCAGTATCAGGATGAAAAACTTTACGCCAGAAGGGGGAGCCGCGTCCGCATCTACGGCGACTAAGAGGAGGTCCAACAGCTGCCTTGTACAAGCAGATAACGCTCGTGCCGTCTCCGAACCCATTGTAGCCTCCAGAGCGACCGAGAACAACCTGACAACCTGCCCGGGAGATGCTGTCGGGCGCGGCGAGACCATCAGAGCGACAGGGGCGGAGGTGTCTGGAGCAGCGGTCGCGGTTGAGGTTTTAAACGCGACAGCAGGTGATGGTTGCAACAGCGTCGCTCCCATTTCCAGCATGAAATGCAACAAAAACGGAGAATGCAGGCGGGACTCGGGTACCGGGAGCCTGCGCTCGATCATCTCCAAGCAGGAGAAGCAGACGGGCGGTCCGGGGAGGGCCGAGGACGGGGGGAAGCGGGGAGCGTGTAACTCGACCACGGCCAGCATGGACGGCTCAATCACGCCGGGCGGGTCCCTGACCCAGGGCCAGGGCGGAGACCACCCCGGCGTCACCCCGGGCTCGTCAGCTTTCCCCGAGAAAAAGGACTCCCGAGTGTCCTTCTCCAACGCTCCGAGTCGGAAAGCCTCTTCCTCGATCCTGGGCCAGACCCAGACCCAGACAGGGCAACCCAGGAACTCTGTCACCTTCCAGAAGCCCGAGGATGGACCCCAGATTGTGGCCGACGATTCGGAGCCGCAAGGCAGCCAAGCCAGCTTCATGCAGCGCCAGTTTAGCAACATGCTACAACCTGGAGTTAACAAATTCTCCTTACGCATGTATGGCAGTCAAAAGGCGGTTGAGAGGGAGCAGGAAAGGGTTAAATCCGCTGGAAACTGGATTATCCATCCCTACAGTGATTTCAGGTAAGATATTGGTTGCCATAGGTGTGCATGTTGAGTCACACAGAGCCGGTCTGGGCCCTCACGACCATCAACAAGTTGTGATTGAAGGCGCTTATAGTGTCTCCACCGTCTTTTAAAAACAAGGGCTCTAGGCTATGTTTAGGTTTACTACGATGCTACAAATCTTTTAGAAATGTAAAACAAGAAATGACCCATGTCTACGTGATCTGAAAAATAGAATAATGTTTATTTCTAACAATGATTTCGCCTTATGTCAATGAAATATTGACGGAATGATGTCGTGTGTTTGTGTTTAATTAAATGGGTTGACCCTATGGGCTACAACCTTGGACATCCTCCAGAGATCTAGACTAGGTCTGTGTCCTCTCAAGGTTGTAAACAAAGACGAGCCGTAGCCTCAGCCCGCCTGCAGCTCGTCTAGGACCCCTGGCTCGATCCTCGCGCTCACACTGTCACATGGCTTTCGTTAACCGGAATCGAACGATCAGTGGGCACACAATTATACAGCCGCACCACAATAATTTATTTACAAGGTGGCTGCTTTAACGGGTTTGATCGAGCTGAGGGTGACTGTAGAGTAGTGGGCTACGCGCCAGCCCCGGGATGACGGAACGTGTGCGCGTGTGTGATGCACTCAGTAATGGAATGTCACCTTGAGCCAAGTGTGCAAAAAGCTCAAGCATAATCACTCGAGACGTATCCGCCGCCTCGACTCCAGGATCATGCATTTTAATGACGGGGTGGGCTCACATACACAGATTTCCTACACGATAAGGACAATCTGATTCCTCAAGAATATTTGACACACATTTAGGCGTCCTCGTCCATTTCTAGGCCCCTGTGACGGTTGTGCTCAAATTAAAATGTTGTGTGTCTGTGCAGAAATAGTTTACCAAATTCCCGCTGGACATGTCACACAACACGTAGCCGGTCAATCTGTTTTCAGCATCACGGACAGCAATCTGCTCCCGCCGTTTTCATAGTACAGACGCACGCGCCCACAGTCGATTAAGCTACTCACCGTGCCACACAAAGCTCGTGCCACAGAAAGCTCCTTTTTATCTACTTGTATCGAATTACGTTGACTCTGTCTGGAAGGTTTCATGCGACACCAAATCAATAGTGGTGCGTAATTGGACCACACATTAGGAGAATTCAAGCTTATGTTTGGCCTATCATGCGAGCTTCCTCGCGGTGAGCTCAACCTACAGCATAGGTCACGACTCTCCTTAACGCCTCGAGCAGACCACGTGTGGCTCAGTCGTGGCTTCGTCTCAACAGAGGTGGTTGTTTTTGTTGTAGCAGGCCCGTGGCGGAGTTCTGAGCTTGTTGCGTCAGTCGCAGTGTAATGACTCAGCGCTGCACCTGCATCAGCCGCTCTCTGACTGCGCGCGGCCTTGGAACACTCAACCCTCTCCCCCCCACCACCACCTCCACCTCTCCCTTCTCTTCCTCTCCACCCTCTCTCTTTCCCTTTAACTACACACAGCCCTCTGTATTGCTACCCACCCACCAATCTCTTTGTCCCCCGTCCTTTTTACCCCTCTCTATCAGTTCCACTCTCTCTCTCTCTCTCTCTCTCTCTCTCTCTCTCTCTCTCTCTCTCTCTCTCTCTCCTTTAATCTGTTGTCTTCTATCTCTCTCTGCCTCTACTTTATCCCCCCGCCTCACGCCTCTCATTAAAACCACTTAGTTTCCAACCTGCTCTGCTAACTGCCACGACATCACTTACCTGATGTGTTTTAATGGACCAAACATTCATCCAGCCTTTGTTGAGTCCCCCCCCCACACCAGTTTGACAAAATAGAGTTCCAGCAATCCCCTCCCCCCCACAGCTCCCCCCCCCCCCCCCCCCAACGGCCTCTCTGTAAGCGCCTGATAGTGAGACGAGGCACATCGAGAAATGGCAGAGGGTCGACACCCTCCTCGCAGCCTCTCGAGCAAACTTCAACCCGGTTAGGATGTGTCTTTGACTTGGGCTGAACTGCTCTCCTTCCGCATCAGTGCAGAGAGCCTCCCTCAGTCTGCCTCCTCACTGTGTGAGGTGTTTGCATCCTCACGGGCCTCTGAGAGGAAGCCTCTAGTGTCTCTGTGTTTTCTGTGTGGAAGCTTCTCTCACTTCTCTCACTCTATTCCTGTCCTCCTTTCTCCCCTGTTCACACAAACAATTACTCACACACACACACACACACAAACATGTACGTCCACACACACGCTAAAATCCACATACATAAACACACACCCATCTACACATACACACGTATTTACATACATGCACAAAATCACACTAACATGCAACCTTTCCAACACACACACACACACAACCTCTCTGACACACTAACACACACACACACCCAACCACACACACACACACACACACACACTCAACCACACACACACACACACACTCAACCACAGGTTCTACTGGGACTTCACCATGCTGATGTTCATGGTGGGGAACCTGATCATCATCCCCGTGGGCATCACCTTCTTCAAGGATGAGACCACCACGCCCTGGATCATCTTCAACGTGGTCTCCGACACCTTCTTCCTCATGGACCTGGTCCTCAACTTCCGCACCGGCATCATCATAGAGGACAACTCCAACATCATCCTTGACCCCAAGACCATCAAGAAGAAGTACCTGAAGACCTGGTTCATCGTGGACTTTGTGTCATCCATCCCTGTGGATTACATCTTCCTCATCGTGGAGAAGGGGATCGACTCGGAGGTGTACAAGACGGCCCGGGCGTTGAGGATCGTCCGCTTCACCAAGATCCTCAGCCTGCTGCGCCTGCTGCGTCTCTCCAGGCTCATACGCTACATCCACCAGTGGGAGGAGGTGAGGGTTGCTTGTGCCGCACTCACATCTGGGGGACGAGGATAGGTGTTTGATTGAGTCTGTCTGAAGTCCCAGGGTTTAGATAAACCCCATCTGGGTCTGAAAGACTGGGTCTGAAGTCCCTCTGGTTACTGAGAAAAGGTGTTCGATTGAGTCTGCCTGGAATCCCAGGGTTAAAAGTGTTCCAAAACTGTCACCAAAAAACTGATCCGAAATCCCACTGGTTACTGAGATAGGTGTTTGATTGAGTCTGCCTGAAATCCCAGGGTTTAAAGTGTTCCAAACCTGTCACCAAAATACCGATCTGAAATCCCTCTGGTTATTAAAACAGGTGTTTGATTGAATCGCCGTATGTCTTTCTGTATAAAAGAGAATGAAATGAGTACATTGTGTCTGATTAGAGTCCCGGGTGGATGAGGTTGGCAGAACATAGGTGTCGTTGTGCCAGATGAGGCTAATCTAGCACAGATAAGTCACTGAAATGATTCCAAATGGTAGGTTGTCTAACAGCCCACTGCTATGTAAGCCTTGATTCTTGTCCCTACCGACCTGGAAAACCCCTTACAGGGCCCAATAAACGCTGCCAGCTGGCCCCTGCATTGTTATTAATGATTAAAGAAAGGTTAATATTGTTATTATAAACTGCTATCTCACCGACAGAAACACATCATTTAATAGAATCTTACTCCAGGACTCTAGAATGCTAGAAGGAACCATGACATTCTGGAATAAACCGTCAAGATTAGAACGTGGGAAAACTTCGCCAAAGACTCTTACTGTTATCCGCTGCCTCTGTGAGTTCACATACAAGGGCCTGTTCGATACACAGATTCAATTTCTGTGCTGTGTACTCCCACTCCTGCTGAGCTGTCTGCCTCTGACTTGATCATTAGATGGATTTCCAAGAACGCCCTGGAATTAATTGTGTTTCGAGGTCAAAGGGTTCCTTCCGGAATGTTTGTTTGTTTTGTCTCTTGGCCCGTGCCCAGGCAGGCCGGCAGCCCGCTCCTCAGCTCTTCCCCTGAGCCATGAGCGTCTGTGTTCCTGTTTGTTGAGTGTGACGCCGGGAGGCTAGACCTAGCTGTTCTCACCTGTCTCCTGATGAAATATGTGTAATGTTGTTGGCAGAACGTTTTGAGTGTGCCACTCTATCCATACTAATCAGAGACAGCATAGTTCCTCCCCTCTGTCTCCCATCACTCCCCCCGCCCCCCCCCCCCCGCCGATATGTCCCCCCCCCCTTCCCCCCCCCCCTTCCCCCCGCTCACCCACAGGCAGTGTCTGTCTCTCTGATAAGCAGCCTATTACAGCAGCCAACACACTTAATCAATTAAGACTCCAGAGGAGGAGCAGGTGGGGTGAGGGTGGAGGATGCTGGGAGAGGGGGAGGGGGGAAGAGAGGGGAGGAAGAGGAGGGGGGGGGAGATGGGGGAGTTAGTGATGATATGAACCACCAGGGGGGAAGCTCTCCATGATTACATTTCTGTCTAATTGTGCTGCTGTGAGGCAATAAAACAATTACGCAAGGCTAGGCTAGGACAGGCTAGGGCAGGCGAAGCTACGACACGCTAGGCTAGGCTATGACATGCTAGGCTGGGAAAGGCTAGGTCAGGCTAGGCAAGGTCAGACTAGGCTAGGATTAGAATAGAATATAGAATGTGTTTTACTTAGCATTTGGAGAGTTCCTCAAGGATTAGGGTGAAGCTTCTCTCTGTATAACTTAAGTTCTTCTGTGTGGAATGTGCTCTGGCAGGTCTCTGGTTCAATCTATTCTCTCTCTCTCTCTCTCTCTCTCTCTCTCTCTCTCTCTCTCTCTCTCTCCCTTCTCCTCTCTGTCTTTCTCACACACACTTTTTTTCTTCATCTTCCATCCCCCTCCATCTTGCGATCTTTCTCTAAGGCTGTTTATCAATCCACGTTTTTCTCCGTTCCTGTGCTCTTGCAAACTCGGTTTCAATCCAAAGAACACAAGTCACCAAGAACTCCAAAAATACCTTGAAGCGTTCTTGATCCCCCTTTTATATCAAGGATGTATCAGTTGGTGACTTGGCCAGCGAGAACGCATCTGATTTCCCAGAAGTCATTGCAAGAACACTTGCAAGACCGTTCTCGCAAGTACGCTTGGCAAGAATGTTCTTCTCAAGAACACAAGTACGTTCTTAGCGTTCTTCGGATTGATACAGCCAATCTATCTCTCCTCTCTCTCCTTGTCCCTCCCTCCCTCCCCCTCTCTGTCATCCAAATCACATCAGCGAGAGGAGCTGCCAGGGAGACAGAGGGTCCTCAGGTACGATGAGATCGGTCTGTGTTGCTCTCTGCTGCTCGTGCTGGCAGGCCGGCCTTGGCATTTTGCAGTGGTGCGCTCCCTGTTCACTGGGCCCTGGCTGCTCACTTGACCTTTGGATAATTGGATTTCTGGAGACATGATGCGACAAACACACAGAGTGGTGCATGATGGGAAAGGATACTTGGCATGCAGGGAAGATGAGTGGCGCCGAGATCTGGTGCTGAGTTAAAGAGAGGAGCTGACAGATGGGACGGGCAGGCGGCTGATCCAAGGGCCCCCGTTAAAATGCACAAGGAATTACTGCTCTGATGAGACTGATCAGGGAAGGAGGCAGGGAGGGAGGGAGGGAGGGAGGGAGGGAGGGAGGGAGGGAGGGGAGGGAGGGAGGGAGGCAGGGAGGGAGGGAAGGAAGGAGGGATGAGGGAGGGAAGGAGGTAGGGAGGGAGAGAGAGAGAGAGAGAGAGAGAGAGAGAGAGAGAGAGGGAGGGAGGGAGGGAGGGAGGGAGGGAGGGAGGGAGGGAGGGAGGGAGGGAGGAGGGGGCAGGCTAGGAAGGAAGGCAAAAGATGGATGGATCTGCCAGGAAGAAAGGCTGGGAGGAAGATAAAAGAAGGAATACAGCTTTTCTATGCTAAGTGGCAGAGTGTCTCATTAAGATCAGCTGTGGTATTCTGCTGCTGGTCCTGCTCCAGTGTCACACATGACAGAAACTCTTAAAAGGTTAAAGCCGACAAAATAGCGTTTAGAAAGATCAGCTGATGTGATTCATGTGCCGTCACATCCCTTGTAGAGATAGGCTACCGCGGACTGTCTCATCGCTCTGCTCGTCTGAGTGACTGAATTAGCCCTAGTCAAACCTCACATGAGTTAGCATTCTGTGTTGGTCAGACGTAGTTGTAAAGGTCTGAGTTAACGCTCTGCGCTGGTAAAACCTAATATCTGTGTTTGCATTCTGCGCTAGTAAAATCTAATTTCTGAGTTAGCATTCTGCGCTGGTAAATCCTAATTTCTGAGTTAGCATTCTGCGCTGGTAAAACCTAATTTCTGTGTTAGCATTTTGCGCTGCTAAAACATCACTCCACAGTTAACATTCTGTCCGAACAGAAGCTCACTTCTTACTGTAATGTGCATTCTGTCCAGATCCAACCTTGTTATAAACTTTACAGTGACTATTCTGTCCTGGTCAAACCTCAGGTCTTGATCGCTTTCGGCGTGGTCGTTTCAATCATGTGCTTATTTCAGGTTCAGTCAAGGCCGGTATGAATATTTTGTAGAAAATGTGTCATACGTTTTGATAGATTTGGATATATTTTTTTGACCAGTGATGCGAACCTGTAACCCTGGTGACGGATGGCTGTCTGTGACGACCCTGAAACTGACGATGACTGATGTGTGAGAGGTTACCTGTCCATCACTGTGTGTGTGTGTGTTATGATCTGTATTTCCGCCTATGTTTGAGAGACTTTACTTTTATTATCTGTATGTGTGTGTGTGTGTGTGTGTGTGAGAGAGAGAGAGAGACTCCCAGGGTGTCTCCTACAGGACTGATTGATGTGCGCTATCTCTGTGTAACAAATATCTAGTCTGTTCCTGTTGTGTCTGATGGCTGACTGATGCGAAGCTGTCTCCCCTCCTCATTAATCAAGATTGGTACGCCCCAAGAGTGATTGGTACAGCCCAACAGCCATTTAAAGACTGTATTGAAAACCTAATTCACCATTGATGGTGTATTCTGTTCTGGACTCTATATTGTTTATGAATATAATTGTTTATTTCTCTCTCTCTCTCTCTCTCTCTCTCTCTCTCTCTCTCTCTCTCTCTCTCTCTCTCTCTCCCGTCCTTTCTGTAACCCCCCCTCTATTTTCATCTGGTTGCAGATCTTCCACATGACCTATGACCTTGCCAGTGCGGTGATGCGTATCATCAACCTGATTGGTATGATGCTGCTGCTGTGTCACTGGGATGGGTGTCTCCAGTTCCTGGTTCCCATGCTGCAGGACTTCCCCGCCGACTGCTGGGTGTCCCTCAACAAGATGGTGGTACGTACCTGACCTCAACCACAACATCAGCGTTAGTACCCTAACCTCAACCCCTAGCCTTCACACTAACCCTAGCCCCCATCACTAGCTCTCACTTCAGTGGCCTCCTTAAGACAGCTGACCTGAAACTTCGTGGGAGCCGGTATCACAAGATGTGCGTCTCTCTCGTCAATGAATTCAATTGGATTTCTGTTTGTCTAGTTGCGTTATTTGGGAATTTTGGTCGGCGAACGCATCACATTTATTTTCATTTCGTCATCTGTGAAAGTGGGTGCCAGTAGGGCCAACCTGGCTGGTCCTTTGATTGGCTGTGTTAGGGCTGGTCCTGTGATTGGCTGTGTTAGGGCTGGTCCTGTGATTGGCTGTGTTAGGGCTGGTCCTTTGATTGGCTGTGTTAGGGTTGGTCCTGTGATTAGCTGTGTTAGGGCTGGTCCTGTGATTGGCTGTGTTAGGGTTGGTCCTGTGATTAGCTGTGTTAGGGCTGGTCCTGTGATTGGCTGTCTTGGGCTGGTCCTGTGATTGGCTGTGTTAGGGCTGGTCCTGTGATTGGCTGTGTTAGGGCTGGTCCTGTGATTGGCTGTGTTAGGGCTGGTCCTTTGATTGGCTGTGTTAGGGTTGGTCCTGTGATTAGCTGTGTTAGGGCTGGTCCTGTGATTGGCTGTGTTAGGGTTGGTCCTGTGATTAGCTGTGTTAGGGCTGGTCCTGTGATTGGCTGTCTTGGGCTGGTCCTGTGATTGGCTGTGTTGGGCTGGTCCTGTGATTGGCTGTGTTGGGCGGTGAGTCGATGTTTCAGAGTGATAAATCACCAAGGTGACCAGGAAGAAGCGACTGCTGTATCCCCTGATCCAACCAGACGCACACAAAGCCATCTGTGGAGGAGAGGGAGAGAGAGAGAGAGAGAGAGGGAGGGAGAGAGGGAGAGAGGGAGAGAGGGAGGGAGAGAGAGGAGGGAGAGAGGGAGAGAAGAGGGAGAGAGGGAGGGAGAGAGGGAGGGAGAGAGAGGAGGGAGAGAGAGGAGGGAGAGAGAGAGAGAGAGAGAGAAAGAGAAAGAGAGAGAGGAGGAAGAGAGAGAGGGAAAGAAAAAGGGGAGTCTGGGTGTGAGAGAGGGAGAGAGGCGGAGAGGGTGAGAAATGTATGCACACCTCTGTATCCCCTCCCTTGCTTTCAGTCTGTGGAACGGGGGGGGGGGTGAGGGGGGGGGGTGAGGGGGGGGGGGGTGATAGAGGGTGACTGGAGAGATAAGAGCTGAAAACGTAGGAATGGGAATGTGACAGGACAGCTGGGTTCTTTGTTCTTGTCACTCTCTTTGGTTCTCTCTCTCTCTCTCTCTCTCTCTCTCCCTCCCTCCTCTCTCTCCTCCCTCTCTCTCTCTCTCTCTGTCTCTCTCTCTCTCTCTCTCTCTCTCTCTCTCTCTCTCTCTCTCTCTCTCTCTCTTCTCTGTCTCTCTCTGTCTCTGTCTCTCTGTCTCTCTCTCTCTCTCTCTCTCTCTCTCTCTCTCTCTCTCTCCTCTCTCTCTTCCACTCTCTCTTTCTTCCTCTCTTCCTCTCCCTCTCTCTTTCTGTCCAGGTCCAGCTCTTTTATTCCATGCATCTACCTCTCTCTGTTTCTCCCCCCTTCTTTCAGTTTTCAAATCAACACCCTCCATTCCTTCTCTCTGTACCGTGAGATAAAAGCAGTGTGTTTTTGAACCCCTCCATCGGGCGTTTCTTCTCCCGGACCAGAGGAAAGCAGGCTCCAGGCTGCGCTCCAAATGGTTCTTTAAACGGGTTCTGCTCCACGCCACCGCTGCCAACCACCTCGTCTCGTAAATTATCCGTCCTTTTGAACGCCTTCCCAGAGGGCAGATGTTGACGATTGTTTTTCCTTCTTGTTTTTATTTTTTATTATCGACAAACAGAAATAACCCTCATCACAGAGCCCCCCCGTGTGGCTTAGAGAATGATTGGAATCAAAACGCATCGTCTTTATTTCCCCGTGCTCCTTTATGCAGCGGTAAGCCAGTGTGGAAGTGTGTATTATGGAATGGTTTGGTTCAGTGCGTTTGCAGCAAATGACCCTTCAGTACAGCCAATCACCACATGGGGCTATCGATGTATGGATCGAGGAGGAGACATCTGGGGGGGGGGGGGGGGGGGGCAGGTGCTCATGTGATCAGGGGGTGGTGAGCTTCTTAATTGAGCATGTGAACAGCCAAACTCCACACACACACACACTCATGCAAGTGTACAGACAGGCTTTATGGGACATGATAGAAAAAGTTGTCTGCTCACACATGCGAGCACGCGCACACTCATACACGCACACATAGTCGCGTTCTGTCAGGTCCTATATAACTCCTGTAAATATACAGCCATGCTAGACATACATTTGATGTAATCTATCACTCCCTGTAACACCCCCCTAACCCACCCCCTTCGTATCGTGTCAAGCCAATCTCTGTATTGAAGACGGGGTCAGGGTTGACAGGCCAGGTCTTTAGACATCGTTTCCCACAGGACAGACAGAGGGAAAGGATTTTACGGAAGTATATTATGTACTATTGATGTACAGCCTAGGACCCCTGCCCCCCTCCCCTCCCCTCCCCTCCCCTCCCCTCCCCTCCCCTCCCCTCCCCTCCCCTCCCCTCCCCTCCCCTCCCCTCCCCTCCCCTCCCCTCCCCTCCCCTCCCCTCCCCTCCCCTCCCCTCCCTCCCTCCCTCCCTCCCTCCCTCCCTCCCTGCCAGTCTGTTGCCACCTGGGACCTCCCCCCTGTAGAGTGGCTGACAGGTGGTAACATTAGCCAGTGTGCAGCAGCCAGGCCATCCATCACGGCAGGGGCCTGGGGGAACAGCAGGGTAAGGCAGGCGGGGAGAACACTGGAGAACCCAGGCTCCCGGAGAACCGGCAAGGCTGTGTGACTAGAACCGGACTGTGCGAGGTAGAAAAGCGCTAATGGAGATAAATGAAAGGCACTTATGTGCTGGACTTCCCTGCTGACTGTAGATCTGATATCGGGAGCCCCTTCTGTAGCACATTGCGCTTGTTTAGTGTTTGGATATGAGACAGAGAGGAAGGTTGCAACGTGTGTTTGTCTGTGTAAGTGTGTATGTGTGTGGTTGAATCTGTGATGCTGTAGATGAACAAATGCAAGGCAGGCAGGCAAGCCTGTAGACAGGCAGGCAGAGGTGTAGGGTCTGTAATTACACGACTGTTTACCTGTTTACTCAGCCTTGTTTAGGACCGCATGCACTCACATCAAGAGATGTCTCTCTCACTCTCCTGGCTTGTAATTAGCTTGCTAATTACTGTGTCACTTCCTGTATTTACATCGATACCTGCTATAATTACATGGTGTTCATCTCCTGGTGTAGTATTATGTGAAACAGAGCCTTTCTCTGGAATTGGAATTGGAGTTTGGAATGCGTAACTCACTTGGAATTGGAGTGTTTGGATCGCTGCTGATCGTGAGGCTGGACCTCGACAGGAAGTGAGACGCAGCTATCTATCATCTGGGATCCTTAACTGGATCACGCATCCTAATACGTTTGTGTTCACGGCCCCACAGAGGAGGGACAAAGCAAAGGATGATCTCATTCCTGTTTAGCAGAATTCGGGCTCTGTTCTTTTTGTTGAACGATCCTTTTCCAAATTCAATTGGACTGGATGCGTGTGCCTGGAACTACAAACAGTCCCTCCCTCCCCCATCCCCCCCACGCCCCCTGTACCCCCTCCCCTTCCCCCTCCCCCCCACGCCCCCTGTACCCCCTCCCCTTCCCCCTCCCCCCTTCCCTCCCTCCCTGACCTGGAACCCTTCCAGACGGTCAGAGCCAGATAGCGGTGGGAAGCTGATGTCCAGCATGTTGTTGGATCTCAGGATGTCTGGCCTTCTGCTCTCTGATTAAACACATCTATTACAACCCTGCCCAGCCCCCTTCTCCCCTCCTCCTATCCCATTCCTCCCCTCCTCCTACCCCCTTCTCCCCTCCTCCTACCCCATTCCTCCCCTCCTCCTACCCCCTTCTCCCCTCCTCCTACCCCCTTCTCCCCTCCTCCTACCCCCTTCTCCCCTCCTCCTACCCCATTCCTCCCCTCCTCCTACCCCCTTCTCCCCTCCTCCTACCCCATTCCTCCCCTCCTCCTACCCCCTTCTCCCCTCCTCCTACCCCATTCCTCCCCTCCGCCCCTCTTGGTCTATTCCTCCCCTCATCTTCCCCTCATCCTCCCCTCATCCTCTCCTCCTTATCTCTTCCTTCTCTCCTCCTCCTCTCCTACTCTAACTGGAGACTGGGGTCACTGAAGCATGGAGAGAGAAATTCAAGGAGCGAGAGAAGGAAGGAAATAAGATTGTGAGAAAGAGATGGAAAAAGAATCTGACTGAATAAAAAAAACTGAGGATCTTCACATCTGGGTTAGAGAAGCGCAGAGAGAGGAGGGGGAGAGAGAAGGAGAAAGGGAGAAGAATACAGAGAGATGTGACAAAAGGAGGGAAATACATCTAGAGAGGAAGAGAGAGAAATTGAGAGAGGGAGAAGGACATAGAGATAGAGAAGAAGAGAGGGATATCAAGCGAGAGATAGAGAAAGAGAGATAGAGAGAGAGAGAGATAGAGAGAGAGACACAAAGAGAGAGAGGTGGTAGTGTGTGACTGGTCACTGTGAATTTAGATAAGCTATTGTAGACAGAAGGCGGGGTGGTGTGACGAGGCTAGGAGCCATCTGGCTTTATGACATGAGAGACTTCCACTCTGTCATGTTTACTCTGCTTATCAGCCCTCCACCACCCTCCAGCAGACACCACAAGGGCCTCACATGGGTCATCACTTCAGCCCGCATGTCGTTTATTCATCCCTCTCGCTCTTCTCTTTCTCGATCTCTCTTTCTCGATCTCCCTTTCTCTCTTTGTCTCTGTCTCTCTTAGTTCTCCTTAGCTCCTTTCTCTCCTTTTGCCCCTCTCTTTTTCTCTCTGTATTTTTGTTTCTCTCTCCCTTTGTCTTTCTCTCTCCCTCTCCCTCGTTCTCCTTTTCAATTTCTGTATTTGTCTCTCTTTGTTGTTCTCTCTCTCCCTCTCTCTTTCACAATCTTTGTCTCTCCCCATGTGAGAAAAGACAATCATGATTACAATACAGTGTACAATATTTGATAGTGTATTGTCTCACATTTCTAAAGATGATAAAACAACATGAGAGATACAAGATTTCAGGATAAGAAGGTGTGGAACTTGTTGATTTATGATCCAATGGCAGTTCTGTATCTTGGAACATATTTCACCTCCCACTCCCCCATCCTTCAGTCAATCTCTCTATCCGCCCCTCTCTTCGTCTTTCATATCTCCCTCCCTCTCTCCCTCCCTCCCTCTCTCTCTCTCTCTCTCTCTCTCTCTCTCTCTCTCTCTCTCTCTCTCTCTCTCTCTCTTCTCTCTCTCCATCTCCTCCCTCATCTCACTGATCCTCCTGGCTATCATTCCCCTCCATATTCAAGCTTCTGACTGTCAGTGTCTCATCCTCTCAGTCCTGGTCCTTGACCCCCTGAGGTGATTAGAGGGGCAGGGGGGCAGGGGGGCAGGGGGGCAGGGGGTGGGGGCCGAGGGGGGGTGGGGATGGGGGGAGCGTTGATGAGGATGAGTCAGACAAACATACATCTCCTGATCTGGGCTCCCTTTCTGTCTTTTGGCCTTGCCTGTCTTTGCTTTGGCATGCCTGTTTGCCAGCCTGTTTGTCTTCCTGCCAGCCTGTCTGTCTGTTTGTTTGCCTATCTGCCTGTCTGTCTTCCTGTCAGCCTGTCTGTCTCATTGTTTGCCTGGATGTCACTGCTGACCCATTTCTGTGTAATAATGAGGATCGCAGCTCAGGTAGACTGGCTGAAGAGAAGGAGAGAGATATTGTGTGTTTTCAGATCAGGCTGTAGCGTAGAAGGGAGTCAAGGGAAGGATGCAAGGAGAGGAAGCAAGAGGAGTAGTAGTATACTACTGTAGTACCAGTTAAGGGTTGGGTCGCACAGGATGTGATGTCATCAACCTTCCTGTCTCATGAGGCTCCGACCAACATGCGAAAAACGAGAGAGTTGGTATTCCTCAGTGATTAACGTGATATATTTTTCTTTTCGCTCTCTCTCTCTCTCTCTCTCTCTCTCTCTCTCTCTCTCTCTCTCTCTCTCTCTCTCTCTTCTCTCTCTCTCTCTCTCTCCCTCTCCCTCTCCCTCTCCCTCTCTCTCTCTCTCTCCCTCTCTCTCTCTCTCTCCCTCTCTCCAGTTCTATTTCAGAATCAAAGTGCACATCATTCATCTATTATTCACTCTTTCACTCTTCTGTTTCTCTCTCTGTTTTCTCATGCACTGTTTAGCCAGGACCCGCTCACTCGAGCCCTGTTTATTTTTGTCCTCCATCCCTCCATCCCTCCATCCCTCCATCCGTCCATCCATCCCTCCATCCATCCATCCATCCTTACTTCTGTCCTCATGAGGCCTCAGTTAAATCCTTCCTCTTTGCACAATAATTTCCTCCTTTCTCTTATCCTCCCCCTCCATCCTTCTCCTTCTTCCTTCCCTCCCTCCCTCCTTCCTCTCTCTATTGTTGTCTCTCTATCATTCTCTCTCCCTCCTCTCTCCATCTTGATGGGGTTAGGGAGAGAGAGGGGACAGAGAGGAGAGGGATAGAGGGAGAGAGAGAGGAGATGGATTGAGGAAGAGAGAGGGAGAGAAATTAGAGGGATAGAGGAGAGAGAGGAGAGAGAGGAGAGGAGAGGGAGGGAGGGAGGGAGGGAGGGAGGGAGGGAGGGAGGGAGGGAGGGAGGGAGGGAGGGAGAGGAGAGAGAGGAGAGGAGAGGGAGGGAGGGAGAGGAGAGGGAGAGAGAGGAGAGGGAAGTATGAGGCTGTGACACACAGATCTTCCTGCCTGTGGGATCATAGAGAAACTGTTTGTTTGTACGTCTCTCCAGAGGAACAGCATGCTGCTTGTGTTGGGTTTGCAGGTCCCTTTAGACAGGGTTCTCATCCCCGAAGATAGGATCCTTCCCTGCGTCCTTTTGTGTCTCCTTTTAGCGTTTCCTTCCTCCCTCGAGGAAAAAAACACGTTGGATTGCAGCATTGTTGAGGGCCCTTGGTGATAAGGTGCTGAGGAGGCGTGATGTGTTTTGTGAAGTACTGAGACCTGGCAGGGGTGTGGTGTGTGTGCGTGTGACAGAGATTTATATTCTGAATATTCTGACGCGCATCTGAAAGGGCATATTTAATGGCCTCTCATTAGCGTGTCTCTCAGAGGAAATCATTTCCAAAACTCCTCTACCTCCCTGATTAGGCCTCCCAGGATTCCCCCGATCCCTCTTCTTCCTCTTTCCTTTTCTCTCTCTCTTCCTTTCTCCTCTCTCTCTTTCTCCTTCTCTCACTCTAATTCTCTGTCTGTCTCATGAGTCCTCATTTCTTCAACGTCTTCCCCTAGACCCTCTGGCCTCCCTCCACCATTCCTCATTTCCCTTTTTCAGATCTCAGTTTCTTCATCATTTACTCTTTCTCTCTCTCTCTCTCTCTCTCTCTCTCTCTCTCTCTCTCTCTCTTTTCTCTTTGCACTCGGTATGTTTTAGGTTAGATTGTAAATTATGGCTACTACTCATATTTTATATTCTATTTTTTATTCCCCTTAGTATTAGCTAGACCCCCCTTAGTAACAACTAGACCCCCTTAGTATTAGCTAGACTTTGCTCCTTTTGTATAGTTAGTTCACATATTTAAGTTTCAATATTCCTATATGTTTAATGTATGCACCTCCCTGCCAAAGTAAATTCCTTGTTTGTGCAAACATTCATGGCAAATAAAATCCATTCTGATTCTGATTCCGGTCTCCTGACCTTTTCCTACCTTTCTCCCTTCCTCCCACTTTCTCTCTCCCTTTTTGAATCTTTCCTCCTTCCTGCTCTCCCTCCCTCCCCCCCTCTCTCTCCTTCATCTCTCTTCTCTCCTCCTACAGAATGATACCTGGTCAGAGCTCTACTCCTTCGCCGTGTTCAAAGCGATGAGTCACATGCTGTGTATTGGTTACGGTCGTCAGGCCCCTGAGAGCCTATCGGACATCTGGCTGACCATGCTCAGCATGATCGTGGGCGCCACCTGCTACGCCGTCTTCATTGGCCACGCCACCGCCCTCATCCAATCACTGGACTCCTCCAGGAGGCAGTACCAGGAGAAGGTAAGGAGCTATGCCTGGAGGGAACACCTTCGTATCTCTCTTCATCTCTCTTTTCATATCTCTCTTCATCTCTCTCTTCATCCCTCCCTTCATCCATCCCTTCATCTCTCACGTCGTGTCTCTCTTCATCCATCCCTTCATCTCTCACGTCGTCTCTCTCTTCATCCCTGTCTTCATCCCTCTCTCCCTCTTCATCCATCCCCCTTTTTCCATTCATCCCTCCATCCTCTCTATTCATCCATCTCTCTATCCCTCTCTCCATTCCTCTGTTTATCCTTCCGTCCATCCATCTCTATCCCTCTCTCTATCCTTCTCTCAGTCTCCCTCTCCATCTCTTTACCTATCCCTCTCCTCTTTCATCTCCTCTCTCTCAATCACTCATCCATTCTGGTTATCCTCCATTATCTTATTAACAACAAACAACCACACAGCCCACAACATGGCTCCTAATGTGTTCAAAACCACCCTGCTAAGCTGACTGCGGTGATGGTGTGTCTGTAGCTGTTGTGTGCTTAGACGCAGGTGTTAAATTAGCACATTGTGTATGTGTGTGAGTGTGTGAGGGAGTGTGTGTGTGAGAGAGTGGTGGGGGGAACAAAAGCAGGAGTGTATTACCTGAGAGAATGGGTTCATTTCTGTACGAGGTTGCAACCGTGTTAAGGTCATATCCTCTCAGTCAGATACACCGCAAACACACACAAAACACACACTCTCACACACAAACACACACCACACACCCACACACAAACACACACCACACACTCACACACAAGCACATACCACACACCCACACACAAACACACACCGCACACACCACACCCACACCCCACACACACACACAAACACACACACCACACACCACACACACACACACACAAACACACACACCACACCCACACACACACACACACAAACACACACACCACACACCACACACACACACACACACACACACACACACACACCACACACAAACACACACACCACACACCACACACACACACACAAACACACACACCACACACACACACACACACACACAAACACACACACCACACACCACACACACACACACACACAAACACACACACCACACCCACACACACACACACACACACACACCACACACACACACCACACACACACACAAACACACACACCACACACACACACACACACACACAAACACACACACCACTGCAGCTCACGTTCCCTCTCACGTGTGACACATCCTCCAGGCCCTATCTCTGTTGCCGGGCAACGCTAACATGTTTACTCAGGTTGTCAGTAGAGATTCCCTGATGGTACTTTGCCTGCTGTGAACTTAGTCTCAGTCATGTGGTTCCCATGATCTGGTTTAGTACCCCTTCTCTGTAGCTGGGTCTGCTGCCAGCACTGTGTCTCAACGTTTCACTGTAAACTGACGTCTTGTTTTCGAGAGCGTATGTTGGTCTGTCAGTGTCTCAGGGAGAAATATCTGGCTTCTAGTAGCTTCTGTAGTTAGGCATGTAGCCAGTACTGTGTCTGTGACTGTCAGGCACTGTGAGGTGCCTGCCATTATCTTGTTCCTAGAGGGTCACTAGTTAGGTATGGACAAGCCAGGACAAGCTCTAGGTGAGGTGTCTGTCGTTATGTTGTTCCTTGAGGAACAGCCGTAGGTCTGTGTGGTGGCCCGTGTCTGCAGCACTGCAGTGTGTGCTGCAGCGCTGCAGAGGCCCTCTCCACATTAGCAGTCCCCCTGTCGTCAGAAGTGGCTCTGTGTAACAGGTTGGTGAAGAACAAAAGCCTGACTGTTCTGCTGTGGCGATGCAGCTAGCTCCCCCTGCTCCAGCAGCCGGCTAGCCTCCCCCTGTCTCCAAGCAGAGTGGGCACAGCTCAGGAAATGTGGGAGGAGCCGGGGACGCCGGCAGCCAATCGGAAGGCGAGGGTGTGTTCGGCCAGGTAGAGTGGAGGAGAGTCGCTGCTGGCTGGCTGGGTGAGGGTGGGTGAGGGTGGGTGAGGGTGGGTGAGGGTGGTGAGGGTGGGGGCAGATGTGTGTGTGTGTGTGTTATGATGTCCCTCTGGGCAGTAGGAAAATTGATGAGGCAGCAGACCTGTGTGTCCTGCTGCCAATGTCGTCCTGAAGGTGACGTACGAACGCAACCATGGCTCTCTCTCTCTCTCTCTCTCTCTCTCTCTCTCTCTCTGTCTCTCTCTCTGTCTCTCTCTCTCTCTCTGTTTCTCTTTCTCTCTCTCTCTGTTTCTCTTTCTCTCTCTCTCTCTCTGTCTCTCTCTCTCTCCCTCTCTGTCTCTCTCCCTCGCTCTCTCTTTCTACTCTCTCAGTCAATTGCTTTCACCCCCTCCCACTCTCTCTCGCTCTATTCTTTCTGTCTATGTACCCTTCCTACACCTCCCTCCCTCTGGACCTGTCCCTCCTAATATCCCTCTCTTCATAACATCTCTGTCTTCCGTCTCCCCCTCTCCCACCCCCTCACTGCTGTTACCACCCTGCCTTTCCCTCCCTCCCTCCCTCCCTCCCTCCCTCCCTCCCTCCCTCCCTCCTCCCTCCCTCCCTCCCTCCCTCCCTCCCTCCCTCCCTCCCTCCCTCCTCCCTCCCTCCCTCCCTCCCTCCCTCCCTCCCTCCCCTCCCTCCCTCCCTCCCTCCCTCCCTCCCTCCCCTCCCTCCCTCCCTCCCTCCCACCTTCTCTCTCCCCCTCTCCGTCCCTCCTTCTCTCTCTCTCTGTCATTGGTGTCCTTGAGAGGCTGGTTGAGGGAGAGGGAGGGAGGGAGGGAGGGAGGGGAAGCTGTTGTCTACAGAAGAGTCTTGCTGTCTGCTCAGGTCTGTGTGGATCTGGAGATGTGGACTCTGTTATCTGGGCCCCAGAAGACTCTCCACAGTCCTGCCTGGCCAAGGTCAGCATGGTGGCCATGTGCCTGTACTGCAACCGTTAACGACCGCACTGCAATGTCTACCTGTTAACAACGTAACCCCAGCAACCGTTGCTCTGCAGGTTGTCTCTGGGTGTGTGACCTGCTCTCCTAGGCAGCTGTGTGTAATTACCTGGTGATGAATCACAGCAGGTGAATGTTTTAAAACAAGTGTCTCACTTGCCACAGACACGAAGGTAACCCATACACCATCTCAGTGAACAGGGGGAGGAAGGAGGAGAGGAGGAGAGAGAGGAGAGAGAGGAGAGGACGGGTGGAGAGAGAGGAGAGGTGAAAAGCAGAGAGGATGGGTGGAGAGAGCAGTAGGGGAGGGCTGTAGAGAGCAGCAGAGTGGAGGAGAGGCAGATGGAATATTAACAGGGACGGATGCTATCGAGTACTGACAGGCGTTCCTGAACCACCTGTCTCTGTCAGGTTTTTCTCAGAACGCTTCCGTCAGGTGGAATTCTGCAACAGCGTTTCACTGTGTCCCTGTAGGACGTAACGTCACCCACCTCGGGGGGCAGATCTCAGCGCCTGGAACAGACAGGCAGACAGGGGTTAGCCTGCTGACAGCTGTGGACGACACAAGTCCATCAGGACATCACATCCCCTTTGTCTCTCTTAGGTCACATCCCCTTTGTCTCTCTTAGGTCACATCCCCTTTGTCTCTCTTAGGTCACATCCTGCCGAGTGACGCCCTCCTTCTCTCCCCCCCCCACCCCTCCACAGCCACCTCTCCCTCCTTCCCTCCACCACCACCATCAATCCCTTCGTACAGAGGGAGAGGGAGAGGGAGAGGGAGAGGGAGAGGGAGAGGGAGAGGGAGAGGGAGAGGGAGAGGGAGAGGGAGGGGGAGAGGGAGGGAGGGAGGGGGAGGGGGAGGGGAGGGGGAGGGGGAGGGGGAGGGGAGGGAGAGGGAGAGGGAGAGGGAGAGGGAGAGGGAGAGGGAGAGGGAGAGGGAGAGGGAGAGGGAGGGGGAGGGGGAGGGGGAGGGGGAGGGGGAGGGGGCAGAAGTGAGAGAGGCATAGGAAGGGCCCGGCTCGCCCCTGGGCTGTGAGCCTCTCTCTCTCCTGCTGATCTGCTGTCAGAGGGCTCAGGGACCGCTGGCTCCATTAAGGATTATCTCCGGCTGTTTATTAACACGCCCAGAAAAAAAAGCTGCCAACCCAGGCCACTGGAGCTGTGTGGACAAATTAGCTACGCCTCTGAGTTGAAGGGATATATGTAGTGTGTGTGTGGTTGGTTTGACAGACCGACAGTCACCCAGGCAGTCAGCAAGGCAGACAGACAGGCAGGCAGGCAGGTTAAGCATAGGAAAGGTTAGGTTCCATAAGGGGAGTATCAGGAGAGCTGTAGCCCTGTATCAGGACAGTGAAGCAGGGGAGTATCAGGAGAGCTGTAGCCCTGTATCAGGACAGTGAAGCAGGGGAGTATCAGGAGAGCTGTAGCCCTGTATCAGGACAGTGAAGCAGGGGAGTATCAGGAGAGCTGTAGCCCTGTATCAGGACAGTGAAGCAGGGGAGTATCAGGAGAGCTGTAGCCCTGTATCAGGACAGTGAAGCAGGGGAGTATCAGGAGAGCTGTAGCCCTGTATCAGGACAGTGAAGCAGGGTAGTCCTGATGCTGCAGCATGACTAGCCCTAAATTGAGCTTTGGCTGGGGCACGGCTCATTCTCACGGCGCTACTCTGCATCCTCTTCCCCTCTCTTCCTGTTTTCCTTACTCCTCCTTCCTCTGTTTCTTCTCCTCTTCCTCCTACACATCTTCCTCCTCCTCTTTCTTTTCCTCCTAGCTGCAAAACTCCCTTTTTTTTCTTCTGTCATCGGCGACAAAAGAAAAAGGGCGTTGTTTCGCCCCTCTTTTGGGATGCTTGTCACCCCCCTCTGGGCGCTCCGCTGTGACGCATCAAGAAACCCCCTTTTCCCACTTCTCAGAAACACTGGAGGGCTGTCAGGTAGTGAAAATCAATCGGCAATTACAGGAATTACAGGAAACACAGGTGCTTCAGCCAATCAGATAGACCATCTCTACCTCATTTCTGTCAACTTCTGTCAAGTGTTTAAACCTTCAGAAACCGGTTTGTTGACCTCTAACCCCCATTCCAGTCAATTGGAAGGAGTAAATATGTGTGTGTGTATGAGTGTGTACGTGTGTGTGAGTGTGTGTGTCTGGGTGGGTGTACACTTGGGCTCAGTCCCATACGCTCCTCAGGTGTCTTCTTCCTGACAGAGTGGACCAATCACAGAGGCCTGGCCCTAATCCAGATGCCAACCAGACAGAGAACAGACAGCTTCTTAAAGAGACAGCGCCCCTTTTCTCCACGGCAAGCACCCTCTCACCCTCTGCTTTCATTCAGTGAACACCAAGATGTCTTCCGTACATCCACAGCTGAATAAAAAACTGTGTGTTCTCCCACCATCCGTTTAGAAAACAGATCTGGAATCTGCCCTGTGTGTTCTCTCTGCCTAGAGTTTGAATGGGGGGGGACTGGATACAGCTGTTCTCAGATCAGCTGTTGTGATGCAGTTGTATCAAGCAGCCAGTGTACATCAACATCTCCACACAAGAACGCCTCCTTAAGTGACCTCTCTCTCTCTCCCTCTCTCCCTCTCTCCCTCTCTCCTCTCCCTCTCTATCTCTCTCCTCTCCCTCTCTCTCTCTCTCTCTCTCTCTCTCTCTCTCTCTCTCTCTTTCTCTCTCTCTCTCTTCAGCGACTTGTGATGTGTCAATGACAAAAATCAACTGGGATACTTGGTTATGTAACACCATAAGGCAGAGGAGTGTGATATTTCTTTCTCTGTCTCTTTGTTTTTCCCTCAGCTCAGAGATGTGAAGTAAACAAGTACACTTAGTTACATTGTGTTGTGCTCAGTGAAGTGAAACAGGGTGCTGATGCTGCAGCATGACTGTCACTGAGCTGGGCTAAGCTGGTGCTCAGCTCCTTCTCCTCCTCTCCACTCTGCATCCTCTCCCCTCTCTCCCTGTTCGACCCTCTCCTCTACTCTCCTTTTATTGTCTGTGACAAAAAGTTTTGAAAGGTTGAAAAAATATTTTCGAAAACAAATCCTCTCTCTCTGTCCCTCTTCCTATCTCTCTCTCCCTCTCTCTCTCTCTCTCTCTCTCTCTCTCTCTCTCTCTCTCTCTGTCCCTCTCTCTCTGTCCCTCTCTCTCTGTCCCTCTCCCTATCTCTCTCTCTCTCTCTCCCTCTCCCTATCTCTCTCTCTGTCCCTCTCTCTCTCTGTCCCTCTCCCTATCTCTCCCTATCTCTCTCTCTCTCTCTCTGTCCCTCTCCCTATCTCTCTCTCTCTCTCTTTCACCCCTCTCTCTGTCTCCACCCTCCCCTGCTGTGAGGCTACCAGGGTCAGATGGGTTTAAACAGCAGCACCTGCTAAGATGATGTCATCCTTCACTAAGCAGAGCTCTGTTTCCTGCCTGGTTATCCACGCTGTGCAGGCCAGGGTGGCCCTAGGGTGACCCCAGGCCAGACCCTCAGCATCACAGCTACACATCTGCCTGGTGCTGTCCTGATGATGGCCTGCTGTTGACAGAGTCTCTGGTCAGATCACCTCCAGGTTGGTCTGGATCTGAGGACGGTGCTGTGATGTTATACCTCTGGTCGGCTAGTCAGCACTTAGGGGACTGGAAACTAGACAGAGAGTCAGCCAAAGGTGTGTGTGTGTGTGTTGCGGCTGTTCGCTGGTGGTGTGTGT
>NC_140370.1:16302500-16382500 GCF_054491055.1 Hypomesus nipponensis | reverse complement strand
CATGCAATATAAATTCTGCAATACTCTTACCCCGCCTATATATATAAATATATATATAAATATCGATACATAAGCTGTACAGTAGACATTTTTTTTCTTTTTTTTACTGTGAAACCTTAAAGAATCCAGAAGTGTCTCTGGCTTCACTTGTTGTGTTATCGTTGCCTAGACGCAACCGTTTTGTTACCTGAACCAAAAATATTGTAGGGAGAGAGAGAGGATGGGAGAGAGAGACAGAGATGGAGACAGAGAGAGAGAGGGGGAGGGAGGCACAGAGAGAGAGAGAGAGAGAGAGAGGATGGGAGGGACAGACAGAGAGAGAGAGAGAGAGAGAGAGAGAGAGAGAGAGGAGAGAGAGACGATGGGTTGTTTGGTTTTCTTGTTGTTTTCCCCGTCTTTGTTAATCTGATGGAGCAATCCAGTTGGAACTGGTTTAAACGCCACACCAGATTTCGGAAACGTAGACCCACCGGAAAACGTCACTTTAAAATCCTCTGGAAAACGAGGATGTGAAGCGAGTCTGGTGTGATGGGATTTGGGGATGGGAGAAAGGGAGGGAGGGAAGGTGAAAGGTCAGGAGGAGAGGAGGGTGTGAAGGTCAAATGACATCAGCAGACTAAAGTCTTCATGTATCGGAATTTAGAACATCGAGAAAATGAACATTCTTAATCCCAAGAGTCCAAACTCGTACAAATGTCATGAATTCTGTCAATGTGACCCATCTCCCTCCCCCCTAACAAGCCACTAATTATAATCTTCAAATGCCGGGATTGTGTTGATCGCTTTAAAACATTTTAATAAATAAAATAAAACTAAAAAACTCGGGACTTTCTTAAAACCCTGGTGTACTTACAATCCTTCTCCTGCTGAATATAAACCACAAGAGGAGGTACACAGGTAATCTGACAAACTGCCATGTGAGGGGGGGGGGGGGGGGCTGGGACTACACAGGGGGGAGAGCGCCATGCAAAGAACACGATGTTGTTGTATGTGTCGTCGACTGTTTGTTTGTGACGTTTATTATTATTACGTTTAATGACGCTTTTATGGTTTGGGTGTGCACTGTATGTTGAGCAGTCTGCGTGCGAGCTAGTTCCCGGTCCTACCACGAGCGAATAACTTTCTTTTTTTTTTTTTTTTTTCTTTTTTTTTTTCTTTCTTTACTGATGTGAGAGAGTGGGAAAGTGAGAGGGTGAAAGTGAGAGAGAGAGAGGGAGAGGGAGAGAGTGAGAGGGAGAGAGGGATAGGGAGAGGGAGAGGGAGAGGGAGGAGTAATGCACGAGGATAAAGATCGATAAACACAGCAAAAAGAGTGAGTTGGAACTATTTTTTTTCACTTCACCTGGTCCAAACAGACCAAGTGAAGACTATACGTTCAGCCTACAGTCAAGCACCTTGTGACTCATCACTAGCCTGTAACCTGTCATTAGTAATCTGAGGAAGCTGCAAGGCTCGTCTATCTCAGAACGGCTGCATCTGCTCCGACCTCCAATTATTTCTGAGCTGCATCTGGAGAGAAATAGGCAGCTGACAGAATCTGTAAAAAAAAAAAAAAAAAAAAAAAAAAAACGTATCTAAAAAAGAACAAAAAGAAAAACACAAAAAAACGTATGAAATAATTGTAAAAAAAATAATACAAATAAAATGTTTTGTTCACGTAACTTCTGAAGCTCTGAGCTTTATTGAACCAGAGCAAAACTGTTTAATCAATATGATGGACATTTCACTCAGGTTCGCTACCTTTTCGGAAAGACGTATTGATCGCTGCGACACGGCTTAGCATTGATCTACAGTGCGTTGACTTGTTTATCGTTGATCAATCAACTTGTTGGTTTCTGTTCTGATCCATTTTGCTAAACATTTAGGATGTTGGAATGCTGAGATGCCGAAGTTGAGAAGTTTAGATGAGTTGTTGATAGCAAAGCCCTTTTTGTGTTTGGTTGTCTTGGTTCTTGAGAGTCCCGAAACATAAGTCGATAATGACAAATTTTTCCATCCAAAGACTTCGCTGTGTCAAACACAGACCTGCATTTCCTGTTAAACTAAGCTCATTTCCAGTAACGGACCAACAGAATGTTATTTGATCAAATGATCATTTATTTGTTACAATAACGTATATAACTGCACTCAATCAACTCATTTATTGATGTTCGGAAACAGTCCTTCACCTGCAGTGACACATATATCTCATATCTGCCTCCTTGTTCTGTCTTGGCATGCGCTAAAATGACAACGTGGTTATGAATGAACCTAGTTTCTAGGATTCAACACCCTTTGTGTAATTCTATACTTTTCCCGTGTAGTCCACTGGCACCTCTCCCTGGCCCCCATTCAGAGTGCTTAACCAGTTAGCCCTGTAAAGCTGCTAATAGAACCACAACAATACTATTTGCTCTCATCTGAATGAGCCCTTTGCCAGTCAGCATGAGTGAGGGATGAGGGTGTGAGAGAGGGAGGGATTTGTTACATTCTTAGAAGCTTCATTCATTCTTAGAAGCTTCATTCTGTTCCGCGGAAGATTCCGATCGCCCACTCTCAATTGTTGGCAAATCAATAACTGTCAGTCAGACAGGGCTTTGTATGGGACCTCCTGTTTTGAAGGAAGCTATACGGTAACTGTGACCAGAGTCCCATCTTGCAATCTTGACGAGTGACAGTCAGATCCGCCGAGGTGGTTGTGGCTGTGTGTCACCGGGTCTCTAGATACCCAGACACTCTCAGCCAACAGAAACAGCTGTCCTGAACAGCCTGACGGTCTAACAGGGGCTTCATATCAGACAGTATTGAGTCAGCTCCTCCCAGACAGAACGTTGCAATGGGGGGGATGATGAGCCCCACTCGGAAAGAAACGAGGAGCGGTTTAAGGCGTTTTCTTTCGAACGTCCCGTTCCTACTGAATCAGATGTTGAGGATTCTGAATGCCTTGGTGTTGATGTCTTAGCAAATCAGGTTATTCTTTCTTTCTGTTCTGTTCTGAGAAGTGTCTTTTTAATTTGTTGAGTTTGTTCTTTCTCCTTTTTATTTATTTTTTTATTTGTATTTTTTTTTTCCAATGTGCCCCAACGCACACAGAGTGTATGTACCTTGTGCCTAGTATATCTAGTCCACATAGACTATTTTTGTGGTATGTATGTGCCTGTAAAAATGCAAATATATGGTTTCATTTTCAACTTGCAATATATGTACAAACGTTAGCTAAAGACTAAGTAACTGCTGAATTAAAATGACAATGTCAGTATATATAATTTTCCCTGATTTGGGAAACACAAAAATTGCACATTTCGGTTGGTTCTAGCCTTCCAACACCTTGTGCGCTGTATATTTTCCTCAATATCAGTAGGGTGTGATTGCAGTGTGTGGTAAGCACAGAAGTCCATGTATACACATAGCTACCTTTGTTAGCACAGTGCTGTGTGTATACTCATCACTACATTTGTTAGCACAGTGCTAGGCAGTATGCACATGGTTAACACAGTGCTAGGTGTATACAAGTAGCTACTTTGGTTAGCACAGTGCTAGGTGGTATGCACATGGCTACAATGGTTGACACAGTGCTAGGTGTATACAAGTAGCTACTTTGGTTAGCACATTGCTAGGTGGTTGGCACATTGCTAGGTGGTTGGCACAGTGCTAGGTGGTTAGCACAGTGCTAGGTGGTTAGCACAGTGCTAGGTGGTTGGCACAGTGCTAGGTGGTTAGCACAGTGCTAGGTGGTTAGCACAGTGCTAGGTGGTATGCACAGAACCAGCTGTTGAATACACACAGCTGAGGGGCACATTGTTATAACTTTCCCACAACCTGGACATTCCAGCATTTTCTACCGTGACAGAGTGAGCGGCATCAGGCAGCTAATAGAGATGAGCTGTGCAAACATCAGCTCCAATCAGCTCCCATACGATACAGCAACTCCCATAGACAAGACATCAGATATCAGCTCCCATCGACAAAACATTAGACATAACCTACCATCAATTCCCATTGAAAAGACATTAGACATCACCTACCATCAATTCCCATTGAAAAGACATTAGACATCACCTACCATCAATTCCCATTGAAAAGACATTAGACATCACCTACCATCAATACCCATTGACAAGACATAAGACATCACCTACCATCAATTCACATTGACAAGACATCAACTACCATTGACAAAATATCAGCCATCAGATCCCATAGACAAGCCTGACAGCCTGAAACATAGCTAGAAGCTGCAGCCATGGCTCCAAATAGTGATGAAGCCATTTAACAAAATTAAAGAAAGAAAAAAAAAACCCCATTAATTACGGTAGTAATAAAAACAAATCTGACCTACTAATCTGACATTTGAAGAACATGACGCCCCCCTCCCATGGTCTGAGATAGAGATGAAGTTGATCTGAGTTTGACTTCTGGTTGCAGTGTTTGCCTGAGAGGAATATTCTGATGTGTGTATTCCTGGCCCAAGGTGTTGTTTGGACCATGATTCTCTGTGGGACCTTCAGATATAGACTGCTGTGTACCAACTACTGTACAATGATGAAAAAAAAACAACGAAAAACTAAACTGTTATACCTTAGTGTTGTAGCTACTGTAGCCTGCTTATTTAAGCCTTCTCTCCGCTTCAGGACTGTGTCGTGTGTTTGAGTATGCGTGTGTTCATGTGCCTTTTCCTTCCTCTGTCGGTCCCACCAGAAAATGTTAGACTTGCAACCAGAGTCAAGCTGAGACACACACACACACACAAAGCACACACTTTTCTTACGGTAATTCTTCTGTGCTTTGGCGATATGATTTTAAAAAGACAACTTGAGAGTGTTCTAGAACGTTCCTCTTCTAGAACTGGTTTGGATTCTAGAACCTTCCCAGAAGCATCTCCAGTAGAGTTGGTCCGCTGATTCCCATCAGGGCACTGCTGCACATTAGCAGTCTAGTCACACAGCACAGAAGCTTGCCACAAAGTGTGTAGTCTTCACATCTGGTTCAATTACTATTTGCAAATACTGTCAAACACATATGGTGCACTTGATTTGTCTAACGTTTCGCAATGTAACCAACAGACCTGTCCCTTAAGTGCCAGTTGTGAGTCAAATCAGACACACCATAAGTACTAATTTACTAATAACCGATAATAGTAATTGATTCACGTAATTAAACACAATCCCCCCTCTTCCATCTCTGTCTCTTAACAGTTTGTGTTCCTTGCCCAGTCCCACCTCCACCCCTCCACCCTCAACCCTCCAAGTCCTCCCTGGGACCCCAGTAGATCTCACAGGTGGAGAGGATCCTCAATGGTGCTCACATCCATCCCACCTCTGTTGAGATCTACAGCCCCGAGATCAAGGCTGAGGCTGTGGGGCTGGAAGCTGAGTGTCTGTCTGGCTGCTCCGGCTCCCTCCCCTCCCCCTCCCCCTCCCCCATACCCCTCTCCCCCTCCCCAATACCCATCTCCCCCATACCCCCCTCCCCCATCTCCCTGGACCAGGTTTGGGGTTTTCTCAGCAAGGCTGCCTTGTTGGTCGGTTGGTGGCTATGTTGTTTAAAGCGTTCCGTACAAAAACGATTCATTGTTGTGCAATAAAAAGATGAGCGCATTGGCATAAACTCCACGTCTGATCTCTTTTGTGTGTCAGTGGCCTGCTCTGGTGTTTCATATGATCCATACTGGTTCAGCAGTATTAACAGAGCTTTGCTGAACTGTTTAGTACTTTCAGACCAGACGAATAACTTGAGGTTCCAAACATCGGCTTCCGGAACGCCGGAAAGGGTTCTCTTTGGAACTTTAGAGTTCCATTGTTTCGACAGTAGTTTTACTGTTTGTGTATACATTAGTATGTCTAATTTAGCATGCAGTATGAAACCAATAATTAACATGTCCTAGTCCTTATTAACCAAGATGTCCTCGTCCTTATTAACCAAGATGTCCTAGTCCTTATTAACCAAGGTGTCCTAGTCCTTATTAACCAAGGTGTCCTCGTCCTTATTAACCAAGATGTCCTATTCTTTGTTAGGTAAGATGTCCTAGTCTGTATGAACCAAGATGTCTTAGTCCTTATTAAACAGATTCTCATGATTCACATTCTTGGCCAGTTGAGCAAGGCTTTAAGTGTGTGTGTGTGTGTGTGTGTGTGTCAGTGCTGTGTGCAGTGACACATACACACAGCCATCTTTACATCATATATAGTTAAGATGGACCCTGAAGTCATACTGTATGAGTTATTCCTTTAAAATGATGAACAAACATAAACACACACACAAGTTAATTATTCACTCTACATAACAACACAACCCTCCTCTCTCTCTCTCTCTCTCTCTCTCTCTCTATCTCTCTCTCTCTCTCTCTCTCTCTCTCTCTCTCTCTCTCTCTCTCTCTCTCTCTCTCTCTCTCTCTCTCTCTCCTCCCTCTCTCTCTCTCTCTCTCTCTCTCTGTTTTTTTCTCTCCCTTCCTCTTTCTCTTTATCTATCTCTATCTCTTCTCGATAGATTGAGAATATATCTATTTCCATGTTTCTCTCAGTCTCTCTCTCTCTGTCTGTCTGTCTGTCTGTCGGTCTCTCTGTCTCTCTCTTTCTGTCTCTCTCGCCCCTCTCTGCAGACAAGAGCTTTGCTGCATCCCTGATGAGCTGTCTGAGTCTGGGTGGCTCCGATGTGTGTATGTTTGTGTTTGTGTATGTGTGTGTGTGTGTGTGTGTGTGTGTGCATGTGTGTGTGGTGGGGAGGTTTGTGCACATATGTTTGCCCATATGTGTAGCAATGTGTGTCTGGGAGCAAGGAAGAGAGATTTTGCGTGTGTCTGCGTGTGTGTGTGTGTCTGCGTGTCTGTGTGTGTGTGTGTGTGTGTGTGTGTGCGTCAGAGACGAGGGCAGCCCAAGGACACATTCCTCTGGCATGGCCCAGGAGCAGCTAGCACCCTGTTCTCTCTCTCTCTCTCTCCCTCTCTCTATCCTCCCTCTCTCTAACTCTCTCTTTCACTCTTACTCTCTCTGTCTCTCTGTCTGCCTATCTTTATGTTTTTCTCTCCCCCTCCCTCCCCCTCTCCCTCCCCCTCCCTCCCCCTCTCCCTCCCTCCCGTAGGACACAAAGAGAGCAGTGATCCTGGGTGGAGCACAGACACACAGAACAGACATCACATGGCTCCTGTTCGTGGCCCTTCCCCTCAGCTGTAGACAGACAGAGTGTGAGTGGGACTTCATGTGCTATTTGGAAATACTGACAAATATGTGAGGATACTGCAGTTATGTCCTCAGGCGCAAGCAACCAAATGGATCAGCCCAAAGATGAATGAAATGCACTTCAAGTCATTCAGGCTACTTTACCCAGCTGTGAGTCCCCCACACACACGTATACACTGGTGTAATGATACTTTTAAGAAAAATGCCTAATGCTGAATTTTTTTCTGGCCAAAATGAGGATTTGGACTTCATGAAACCTTGATCACTGCACATTATCTATGTGAGAGTGTAGCATGGTTGAGTGTGTGTGTGTTTGACATTGTCTGTGTGTGTGCGAAAGTGTGTGGGTGTGTAAGATTGTGTGTGTGTGTATAGCTTGATTGTGAGTGTGTGAGGGAGAGAGAGTGTGAGGGCAGCGTGGCTAGCCTTTCTCCTTGAGAGTGTGTGTGTGTCCCAGGTCTCCTCATGGAGAGAGTCCTCTATGGCGTCCTGGCTGTCCCGCTGCCCTACTTCCATTAATCACCTCCCTCCCTCCCTCCCTCCCTCCCTCCCTCCCTCCCTCCCTCCCTCCCTCCCTCCCTCCCTCCCTCCCTCCCTCCCTCCCTCCCTCCCTCCCTCCCTCCCTCCCTCTCCTCTGTCCCCCCCGAGCTGTTTACATCCAGAGGGGAATCGGCTTATTTATTCCTTTAACTGATGCTCTTCATCCATCCACAACAACCCTCATCCCTCCCTCCCTCCCTCCCTCATCCCTCCCTCCCTCCCTCCCTCCCTCCCTCCCTCCCTCCCTCCCTCCCTGACTCCCTCCCTCCCTCCCTCCATCCCTCCTGCCCCAGGGAAGGGTTAACTCAAACTAGCAACCATCTTGGTTTATAGGAGGGTTATGAAACTGACAATGCACAAACACTCCTGATCTCTCTCCCTCTATCTCTCTCTCCCCCTCTCTTTCTCTCTCCCTCTATCTCTCTCTCCCCCTCTCTTTCTGTCTCCCTCTATCTCTCTCTCCCCCTCTCTTTCTCTCTCCCTCTATCTCTCTCTCCCCCTCTCTTTCTGTCTCCCTCTATCTCTCTCTCCCCCTCTCTTTCTCTTTCCCTCTATCTCTCTCTCCCCCTCTCTTTCTGTCTCCCTCTATCTTTCTCTCTCTCTCCCCTCTCTCTCTCTCCCTTCTCTTGGTTTGACTCATTGGACCATATGGCTCTATAGGCACAACATCAAGGTATATTTATTACCCTGGAGACACCCAATTTCCTCACTTCCTCTTGTCCTGTGCCACTATCCCTTCCTCTACCCGTCCATACCTCCATCCTCCCTTCCTCTGTCCATCCATCCCTCCTAACCTCTTCCCTCCTTCTGCCCCTCCCCCCTCCCCCCTCCCCCCTCCCCCCTCCCCCCTCCCCCCTCCCCCCTCCCCCCTCCCCCCTCCCCCCTCCCCCCTCCCCCCTCCCCCCTCCCTTCCTCTGTGCGTCTCCAAGGTGCCTCAGAGTGGAGAGTAAACGGCTCCAGTTTGAATGTCAGAATTAGCATCCCTCCATCCCTCCATCCCTCCATCCCTCCTCCCTCCATCCCTCCTCCCTCCTCCCTCCATCCCTCCATCTCTCCATCCCTCCATCCCTCCTCCCTCCATCCCTCCTCCCTCCATCCCTCCATCCCTCCTCTCTCCATCCCTCCATCCCTCCTCCCTCCATCTCTCCATCCCTCCTCCCTCCATCTCTCCATCCCTCCACCCTCCTCTCTCCATCTCTCCATCTCTCCATCCCTCCATCCCTCCATCCCTCCTCCCTCCATCTCTCCATCCCTCCTCCCTCCATCTCTCCATCCCTCCACCCTCCTCTCTCCATCCCTCCATCCCTCCTCCCTCCATCCCTCCATCCCTCCTCCCTCCATCTCTCCATCCCTCCTCCCTCCATCTCTCCATCTCTCCATCCCTCCACCCTCCTCTCTCCATCCCTCCATCCCTCCTCCCTCCATCTCTCCATCCCTCCTCCCTCCATCTCTCCATCCCTCCACCCTCCACCCTCCATCCCTCCACCCTCCTCCCTCCATCTCTCCATCCCTCCATCCCTCCATCCCCCCTCCCTCATCCCTCCATCCCTCCACCCTCCTCCCCCCATCCCTCCTCCCTCCATCTCTCCATTCCTCCATCCCTCCACCCTCCTCCCTCCATCCCTCCTTCCCTCTTCCCTCCACCCCTCACTCCCTCCAGACCTCCATACCCAGTTCCCGTGAGTCCTTGTGAGAACCAACGCAGGTGACATCATCACCAGGGGACGGCGTCCCGAGGAGGAAGTGAGATGTGAGTCAGACTCTGGCGATGACCAGTACAGGAAGTCGTGCAGCGGGGTACAGGAAATGGCTTGTGACGATCATGCATGGCAGAATGTTCTATAGCACCACATTCCATGATTACATTTCCTCCATTCTTGATTTATATCCTCCTCCACTCTTCCTCCCTCCCTCCCTCCCTCCCTCCCTCCCTCCCTCCCTCCCTCCCTCCCTCCCTCCCTCCCTCCCTCCCTCCCTCCCTCCCTCCCTCCCTCCCTCCCTCCCTCCCTCCCTCCCTCCCTCCCTCCCTCCCTCCCTCCCTCCCTCCCTCCCTCCCTCCCTCCCTCCCTCCCTTCCATCCCCTCCCCTTCTCCTTCATGGCCTGTGTTTCCTGTTTTTCCCCTTCTCCAAGGACACACAAGTGACCTTCAGTTTGGTGACCTCATCTGCTCCTCCAATCATTTCACAGCGACGCGACTCGTGAGCACTCAACATGCATGAAGCGGATTAAACACACAACAGCACATAACAACACCAGCCATATTGTATTTGTTTACAAACCCAGCCCTGGGACCCTTGGGCATGAGAACTCCCCCTGTGCTCTGATCATGATGGCTGGTTGAAGATTGATTGGCCGGGCTGCCCGGCAAGGCGCTGCGACAGGGTTCCTGCAGTAAAGCAGTCATGTCCTCTTAGGATGGATCACCGTGGAGGGACCTAACTCTGGATTTACCTCGCAGGGACTGCACTATATAACCTCTAGTGTAGCGGTAACCTGGACTAACACAGCTTGGCTTTTAACCTGGACTATAACCTATCCTTTAACCCGAGGAGGAGAGTGTGGAGGAGAGCAGGGAGGACAGGAGAACACGGAGGAGGAGACGGTGGAGAAGAGGAGAGGGGGAGGTGGTAGAGGAGAGGGGAGGGGGAGGAGAGAGGGAGGTGAGATGGATGGAGGAGAGGGGCTTCTGAAATAAGGAGTCTTATAATAGGGATCATCAAATACTTTTGGATGTTTCCAGGCTGTGCAGGGCCCAGGTTGGCTCCTTGTTTGTAGGCTAATCTTCTTCAGTACCTGGGGAGGAAAGCAGGAAGATATGGAGGAAAGAGGGATGGAGGAGGGAGGGAAGGGAGGGAAGAGTAATGGCAGAGTTGAGTCTGGGATCTCCTCGGTGCTGTTGCATGCTGGGAGAGCAGCTGTCCTGGGTGTACCAGCCTGCAGCTGCTGAGCTAAACCCTTCCTATTACTGAGGACCCAGATACCAGGACATAGAGTTTGTACACACACACACACTCACATGCGCACACACTCATGTACACACACTCATGCACACATCCCACACACCCCTTGGGCGAGTGGTGGAGGGAAGGGAGGAGAGAGAGGAGGACCTGGAGCAGATAAGGCCAGGGAGGACAGAAAGTGGAAGTAAGAGAAGGCAGAGGGAGAGGGAGTAATGAAGGGATGAAGGAATGGAGGAGAGGAGATTGGGAAAAAAGATAAAGTGAAACCAGAGGGTTGTTTCATTTTTCATACACTCTATTACACCCTCTTCTTCATTTCTGCCCCAGTTCAATGTTCTCTCCCCTCTCCCCCTCTCCCCCTCTCCCCCTCTCCCCCGCTCCCCCTCTCCCTTCCTCCTCCCTCCTCCCTCCCTACTCTTCCTCAATGACCCTTCCTTCTTACAGATTAGATCACGTCAACTTTATGATCCTTTTCTGGAAAAATGTATTTGGCTTCACCAGGTTCCATAAAGTTTAAAATAAATCACAGCAAAGAACCAATCAAAACGCAGGACACACACACACACGATAAACAAAACAACACAAGAACTTCAAATAAACCAGTCATCAACATGCAGTTTTAAATTAATCACATTAGGGCTTTAGTTCATTTAAAAAATTCATCAAAGAAATTGCACTAGGGATGATTCCCCTCCCCTCCCCTCCCCTCCCCTCCCCTCCCCTCCCCTCCCCTCCCCTCCCCTCCCCTCCCCTCCCCTCCCCTCCCCTCCCCTCCCCTCCCCTCCCCTCCCCTCCCCTCCCCTCCCCTCCCCTCCCCTCCCCTCCCCTCCCCTCCCCTCCCCTCCCCTCCTCTCCTGTAGAATCAGAATCAGAAGGGATTTTATTTGCCATGAATGTTTGCACAAACAAGGAATTTACTTTGGCAGGGAGGTGCATACATTAAACACAAGCTAGCTAATACTAAGGAGGGTCTAGCTAATATTAAGGGGAATAAAAAATAAAAAATATTATTATTATTATTATTAAAAATTATAAAATATAAGTAGCCATAATTTACAATCTAACCTAAAAAGACCAGATAGTGGAAAGAGAACGATACAATAGTGCAAATTGCAATGTGCAGGGTGTCATTGTGCAGATTGTGATTTTAAGTCAGTGTGAGTCCTTGGCCTTGTTAAAGTGGCCAACAGCGGATAGGAAGAAACTGTTCTTGTGGCGTGAGGTTTTGGTCTTGATGGACCGCAGCCTTCTGCCGGAGGGGAGTAACTGAAACAGGGAGTGTCCAGGGTGGGAGGGGTCGGCCACAATCTTCCTCGAGGGTAGGTAGATTGCAGCCGATCACCTTCTCCGCAGTGCGGATGATACGCTGCAGCCTGCTCTTGTCCTTGGCAGTGGCAGCAGCGTACCAGGTGGTGATGGAGGAGCTGAGGATGACGATGAGGCGATGAGGTGATGATGGCTGTGTAGAACTGCACCATCATTTTCTTTGGCAGGTTGAATTTCTTCAGCTGCTGTAGGAAGTACATCCTCTGTTGTGCTTTTTTGGTGAGGGAGCTGATGTTCAGTTCCCACTTGAGGTCCTGGGAGAGGATGGTGCCCAGGAAGCGGAAGGACTCCACAGTGTTGACTGGGGAGTCACACAAGGTGATGGGGGTGAGTGGGGCTGTGTTCTTCCTGAAGTCCACAACCATCTCCACTGTCTTAAGAGCATTGAGCTCTTCTCTCCTCTCTCCCCCTCTCCCCCCTAACACCCCCTGTCTTTGAGGCATTCCTACTTCATTAGTGCTAGTGTGTCTGGGTTGCTAAGGGGGTGTGTCTGGGTTGCTAAGGGGGGTGAAAGGCTACTCTCCGGCCTCAGGAAGCCCTCTGGTGGTTCAACCAATCCTGAGGAGAGCCTTCACAATCATCCCACCTATTCTCCTTCAAGGTCTGTGCTTAGTGAAGCCTGAGCCATTCATCAGTGAGGAAACACGCACGCACACACACACACACACACACACACACACACACATACACATGTACACATGTGCACACACACACACATATGACACAGATCAATGCCTCACATTGTTGCAAAGACACTATTAACCATCAAGCCTTTCATGGGAAAGAGAAATTAAACAAAAGACACCTGATTTCTCTGTTTAACACTCTCTCTCTGCCTCGTCCTCTCTTCCATTTACCTGTCTCTCTTCCTTTCTCTCCATCCCTGTATCTGTATCTGGCTCTCCCAAGGGCCCCCGAGTCAGTGCTGCATATCTATATATCTACCTATCTCTATCTCTTGATCCTTTTATCTCTCTATATCTCCATCGCTCTATCTCTCTCTACCTTTCATCTCCAAAACCCTGGAGAAAAACTCTCAACTCCATTCTAACCTATCCCACCATAACATTTATGAACAGTTCTAGTCCAGTTTCCGCTCACTCCATAGCACTGAAACAGCACTTCTCAAAATCACCAACGATCTCTTCATGGCAGCTGATTCTGGACTACTAACCATCCTCATCCTCCTCGACCTGAGTGCAGCCTTTGATACCATCTGTCACACCACCCTCCTCTACTGGCTCTCTTCCATCGGCATCACCCACACTCCGTTAGACTGGTTTACATCTTACTTCTCTGACCGCACTCAGTTCATTCAACTCAAGTCTTTTAAATCCACTTCCTCTTCTGTCACTTCAGCTGTGCCCCAGGGCTCTGTCCTGAGGCCCCTACTCTTCATCATTTACCTCCTTACCCTTGGCAATATCTTTTGCAAATGCAACATTCACTGTTATGCAGATGACACCCAGCTCTACCTTTCTGCTAAACCCTCGTCCACTCTCCTGCCACCTCCCTTGCTGATTGCATCACTGAAATAAGAATCTGGTTCACCCAAAACTTCCTCAAATTGAACAGTAATACAACCAAGGTTCTCCTCATTGGCACCAAATCCACTTTATCCAAAACCGACAGTTTTTCTCTTAATATTGATAACTCCTCCGTTTCGCTATCCCCCCAGGTTAAGAGTCTGGGTGTCATCATTGACAGCACACTATCCTTTCAGCCCCACATCAATAACATTACCCGGTGTGCCTACTTTCATCTGCGAAATATCAACCGTCTCCGCCCCTCTCTTACCCCCCCACTGCTTCCATTCTTGTACACAGTCTCGTCACTTCCTGTCTAGATTATTGCAACTCCCTCCTTTTTGGCCTCCCTCCCAGCTTCCTGTCTCACCACCATGGGGAGTAGAGCATTCAGCCCCTCTGCCTGTCTCACCACCATGGGGAGTAGAGCATTCAGCCCCTCTGCCTGTCTCACCACCATGGGGAGTAGAGCATTCAGCCCCTCTGCTCCCTGTCTCACCACCATGGGGAGTAGAGCATTCAGCCCCTCTGCTCCCTGTCTCACCACCATGGGGAGTAGAGCATTCAGCCCCTCTGCTCCCTGTCTCACCACCATGGGGAGTAGAGCATTCAGCCCCTCTGCTCCCTGTCTCACCACCATGGGGAGTAGAGCATTCAGCCCCTCTGCTCCCTGTCTCACCACCATGGGGAGTAGAGCATTCAGCCCCTCTGTTCCCTGTCTCTGAAACTCAATACCACACCAAATGAGAAATATCGATTTGTTTCCCCATTTCAAATAACAACTCAAAACATCTCTTTACTATTGCTTAGTCCACTTAATGTCATTTTCATCGCTTCCTTCTGTTGTTTTTAATGTTGTTGTTGTATTCTTATATCTATATATATATATATATCTTTCTAACTCTGTCTCTCTATCTTTCTCTATCTATATATCTTTATGTGCTGTAGCTCACAAGCTCTGCAGATTGAAACTCTGAAATGATCAGGAATGTAAACAACTCGTCAGGACTAATTACAACATCCCACTCTTTCACTTACAGAAGAACTGTCTGCACATGTGCAGAGACAAGGAGAGGAGAGAGGGAAAGAGTGTGTGTGTATGGGGGGGGTGAGAGAGAGAGAGAGACAGAGAGAGAGAGAGAGAGAGAGAGAGAGAGAGAGAGAGAGAGAGAGAGAGAGAGAGAGAGAGAGAGAGAGAGAGACAGAGAGAGAGAGAGAGAGAGAGAGAGAGAGAGAGAGAATAAAAAGAACGAAAACATCTAAATGTGCGTCCCTTGTGAACCGTGTGATTCCTTCAGGTTGTGTAATATTTCACTTTTGTCTCTGTTAGGGGTGACAATCTGCTTTGTCATTTTGGTTTAGAGTCAGTTTTCATCTCAGAACTGATGATGGAAGCGGTCTGCATAAGAGAACATGGTGAACACATTCTAGAAAAGAACACTCTGTCATTGGAATATGGTACAATCATGTGGTGGGTGAAAGGATGGAGGAGGAGGGATGGAGGGAGAGGGAGGAGGGATGGAAGGAGAGGGATGGAGGAGGAGGGATGGAGGGATGGAGGGAGGGCGAGGGGGGAGGGATGGAAGGAGAGGGATGGAGGAGGAGGGATGGAGGGAGGGATGGAGGGAGGGATGGAGGGAGGGATGGAGGGCGAGGGGGGAGGGATGGAGGGAGAGGGATGGAGGAGGAGGGATGGAGGGATGGATGGAGGGAGGGATGGACGGCGAGGGGGGATGGAGGGAGAGGGATGGAGGAGGAGGGATGGAGGTAGGGATGGAGGGTGAGGGGGGATGGAAGGATGCATGGATGGGTGTGGTGTGTTGACCTCTGGCTGCCCAGGTCAAGTTAGACAGAGCCTGCCTCTCCTCATCTATCAAGCCTGTTCATCTCTCCCCTGGGTCCTAATGCTCCTCTGCTCACAGACTAATCTGGGACGGTAGGATGTGCCAGATCTGATTGTATTGAATTTCTAGGTAATCCATTTAAATTATTCCAGGTAATTCATTTAACGTATTTAAATGATGCAGAGGAAAACCACATGGTTCCAATGGCATTTAGTACAGGTGGAACAGTTAGCTTCAAATTGGGCTTATTGAATCCAGTTACAGTGTATGGAAATCTGACGTGCACCACTGTGTGGAGACAAGAGGGAGGTTGTCGGTGGAAAGTCTGAGGTTTTGAAGGGTGAGTCAGCGACACAAACACATACACACACACACACACACAGAGTAGAAGCCAGGGATCAGTATTACTCAGACCGAATCTTATGATTCTGATATAAGGGTGGTTACACCCCTCCCTCCCTCCCTCCCTCCCTCCCTCCCTCCCTCCCTCCCTCCCTCCCTCCCTCCCTCCCTCCCTCCCTCCCTCCCTCCCTCCCTCCCTCCCTCCCTCCCTCCCTCCCTCCCTCCCTCCCTCCCTCCCTCCCTCCCTCCCTCCCTCCCTACCTCCCTCCCTCCCTTCCCTCATGCCACAATACACACACACTCATGTGTACACACATGCACTCTTTCTCTCTATCGGTCCCTCTCTCTCCTTCTCCTTCTCTGTCGCTCCCTTCTGCTCTGTCTCTCTCTCTCTCTCTCTCTCTCTCTCTCTATTTCTCTCTCCCTTCCTGCCTGCATGCCTGCCTGCCTGTCTGTCTGTCTGCCTTTCTGCCTGCCTACCTGCCTGCCACGAAGGGTAGCCTTTCTGCCTGCCTGCCTGCCTGCCTGCCTGCCTGCCTGCCTGCCTGCCTGCCTGCCTGCCTGCCTGCTTGCCTGTCTGTCTGTCTGTCTGTCTGTCTGTCTGTCTGTCTGTCTGTCTGTCTGTCTGTCTGTCTGTCTGTCTGTCTGTCTACCTGCCTGCCTGTCTGTCTGCCTGTCTGCCGTATCTCCTGTGGCTCGGCTCTGTCCCTGGCAGACAGGCAGATGGGAGCTGTGTGGCACACAGCTGCATACTGAGGCCCACAGAGGAGAGGGGAGGGAGAGAGAGAAGAGAGGATTATTTAAACGTTTCATCTGCAAAGTTGCTGAGTCACAGGATGGGAATAGTGGTTAAACAACTCTCTTTCTCTCTCTCTCTGTCTTTCTCTCACTTTTTCTGTTTCTCTCTCTCTCACTCACACACACACACACACAGATCAGTGGTAGCAGAATGCCGTTGTGGAAGGGCGTCATCCTGGTCTTGTGATGTCTCGACGAGGCAAGGAAACACACACCTGTACAGCAGACGTTCTAAAAAAGAGGAAAACTTTATTTCAAAGTAAAATATATAAATAAACACATGGAGGAGAGGGGAGGGAGGGCAGAGGAGAGGAAAGGAGAGGAGAGAAAGGGGGGAGAGGGGATGGGAGGGAGGGGAGGGGGGAAGTGAGAGGTGGAGAGGGGAGGGGGAAGGGAGAGGAGGAGAGGAGGGAGGGGAGGGGGGAAGGGAGAGGAGGAGAGGAGAGGAGGGTAGGCGAGGGGAGGGGAAGGGGGAAGGGAGAGGAGGAGAGGAGGGGAGGGGGGAAGGGAGAGGAGGAGCGGAGGGGAGGGGAGGGGAGAGTTGAGACTAAATGGTGGGTGGAGTAGAGAGAGGGAGGGGGGAGTACTGAGACAATGCCTGGTTTAATCCTTGATGACTCAGGCTGTGGAGTCAGTCTGGGTTGAGACAGAGATTAAAGGATTGAGAGAGAGACACACAGAGTGAATGAGAGAGAGAAAGAGGGGACAGTAGAGAATGATCAAAGCCGTAGAGAGAAACAGAGAGAGACAGAGAGGGAGAGAGAGAGAGAGAGAGAGAGAGAGACAGAGAGAGAGAGAGAGGAGAGAGAGAGAGAGAGAGAGAGAGAGAGAGAGAGAGAGAGAGAGAGAGGGCAGAGTTCCTCAGTCTCCTTTCAGTAGATTGAGAAACTCAGGATGGACGATCTCAGTATCCAAACACGCTGGGGAGAGCAGACATGCAGCAACACCTCTCTAATCAGACACTGGAAATAGAACAGTGCAGGACACTATATTTAGCCCAATTCCCCACCTTTACAAATAGACTGTCTGAGGCAGTTTTCCAGTTCAGTAAAGACATACATTGCCAGCTGACTTTGTGGTGGACCATGTGTCAGGTTGGCAGGTCAGTACTGTTTGGCAGGTTTAGATTTGCTCCTACAAACGTTTCCAAGTTTGTTCCACTCTGGAACCTTCTACCTCTGATCTTGTGTTCAACTGTGTGTGTTCACCAGTGTGTGTGTTATACTGTATTTTCAACTCTGTTCCACTAACTAATGGACTGGTCCAAAAATGTCACCTGTTTGGCACTCCAAACAGACCAAAACAAGGGCTGCCCATCACAAGCTAACACCGTAACCAAGATGTCACAATTTGAGAAGATCTTTGCTGAACACAGATTGGAGCATCTTTTCTCAGGATATGCGGTGTTGCGGAGGGTAGGGGTTGGGGGGGGGGGGGGGGGGGTGCGGAGGGAGGAGATGTGAGTCTGACTTGAAAAGAGATGCCAGAATCAGAGGCAGTGGAATAAGCCATCAGCACGTCCCTGTTTTAGCTCCCCTCGGTGGGATGTCATACCTTGGAGTGTGAGATCTCTCTCTCTCTCTCTCTCTCTCTCTCTCTCTCTCTCTCTCTGCATCTGTGTTTGTGTCTCTCTATTTTAGGAGTCCCTCCTCTCTCTCTCTCTCTCCTCCTTATACATCCACACCTACACAGACAAACACACTGACACGGGAAGTCAAGTTCGATCCAATAAGATCCTGCCATGATTCCCCTCACACGCCCCCCCCTTCCCCCATCTCTTCCTCATTTGTCCCAGGTCCAGCTGCATGGTGACACGGTTGCTAATAATACTACAAATCAATGAAAAATGAAAAATGCACTTACTTGCACATGCCCCCCCCCCCCCCCACACACACACACACACACACTGACCTTGGGTTGATTTCTAAAGGTATTTTCTTCCTTATTGTCCTGCAGGATCTATAACATACCTGTGTGTGTCTGTGTTCATGTGTGTGTTGGTGTTGTGTTTACGTATGAGCATGACTCTGTGTGTGACTGTGTGACTGTGTGTGTGTTTGTATTTCCCTGCAGTCCAAAAAGAACAAAAGACACCTGATGATGAAGGGGTGGAGGTAGGGCACTCTATTTTGGGAGCCAGGATTCACAGCCTCTCCCTGGGGAGAAATCCTCCAAGGCCCCCCCTACTCAGATAGCTCTGCTGGAAGAACCATCCAGGGAGGAACAAGGGGATGCTTTACCTGGCTCTCTGTGTGTGTGGAAAAGAGAGAGAGAGAGAGAGAGAGAGAGAGAGAGAGAGAGAGAGAGAGAGAGAGAGAGAGAGAGAGAGAGAGAGAGAGAGAGAGAGAGAGAGAGAGAGAGAGAGAGAGAGAGAGAGAGAGAGAGAGAGAGAGAGAGAGAGAGAGAGAGAGAGAGAGAGAGAGAGAGAGAGAGAGAGAGAGAAAAGGTGCAGTATTTTCAAGATGTACAGTCCAACTTCATTCAAATCTAGGAACCGTGAACTCAAAGAAGGTGAAGTGTGTTGATCCTTGGCACCTCCACAGTAAATCCCCACAAAGGTGCTGAATTTAGAGAGCCTTTATTGAAACAAACTTTCAAAGTTTTGAGGAGGAACTGAATTGTGTGAACTTCCTGTTCTTGCTCTCCTCATCCTGTGGCTCTCTCCACCAACCAGGGCTTTCTGTTCTGTTGCTGTGACAACCGCGAGGACGTTTATGGGCAACCTTGGTTTGTCAGAGCACACTCCAGAGAGGAGACACACACACACACACACTCTGTTAGTACAGGTGCCGTACACTTTGTCAGCCTGAATAAAGAACTACTTACTCACTGGCCAGTCAGCATCACCGCATGCAGCAGGGACAGAGAATTGCGACAGTATGACGCAAGCTTTGGATTTCAACCTAATGTCACAAATCCTTTCTGTTATTAGTGACACGTATCCACACTCAATCATCCACAGACAGTCATCCACAGACAGTCATCCACAGACAGTCATCCACAGAGAGTCATCCACAGAGAGTCATCCACAGACAGTCATCCACAGAGAGTCATCCACAGAGAGTCATCCACAGAGAGTCATCCACAGACAGTCATCCACAGAGAGTCATCCACAGAGAGTCATCCACAGACAGTCATCCACAGAGAGTCATCCACAGAGAGTCATCCACAGACAGTCATCCACAGACAGTCATCCACAGAGAGTCATCCACAGAGAGTCATCCACAGACAGTCATCCACAGAGAGTCATCCACAGAGAGTCATCCACAGAGAGTCATCCACAGACAGTCATCCACAGAGAGTCATCCACAGAGAGTCATCCACAGACAGTCATCCACAGAGAGTCATCCACAGAGAGTCATCCACAGACAGTCATCCACAGACAGTCATCCACAGAGAGTCATCCACAGACAGTCATCCACAGACAGTCATCCACAGACAGTCATCCACAGACAGTCATCCCAGCTGACACATGCGGCCGCCCCACCAGGGTGGTGTGAGACAGGAAACATAACAACACTCGTTCTCTTTGCACAGTTTTTTTTTGGTTACATCGTAAATTGTGGCTACTTATATTTTATTTTTTATTATTCCCCTTAGTATTAGCTAGACCCCCCTTAGTATTAGCTAGACTTTGCTCCTTTTGTATAGTTAGTCCACATATTTAAGTTAAAATTTTCCTATATGTTTAATGTATGCACCTTCCTGCCAAAGTAAATTCCTTGCTTGTGCAAACATTCATGGCGAATAAAATCCCTTCTGATTCTGATTCTGAACAAGCACCTCCGTCTGCCACTCCAAGCCCCTGGACATCCCTGCAGCCCCACCTGGGACCTACTCTGCGGTCTAACGGCAGGTGTTCGACGTCTCGTTAGAATGGTCATCCCCTCAGCTGACGGACAGCTCCTCTAACGACCCTCACTCTGGGACCAGGAGTTAACGGCTCCTTCATCTGGTCCAGGGGAAGAGGGTGACTGAGGGAGAGAGGATGTGGAAGAAGGGTTAGGGTTGGTTGTTTCTGTGTGCGTGTGTGCGTGTGTGTGTGCAAAGCAACAGTTGTGTGTTGTGTGCATGCGTCAGGCGAGAATCGTGTGTGTGTGTCTGTGTGACGACGTGGAAATTAATTAACTGGGGAGAGTAGAGTCATGAAATGATGATTTGATTAAACGTGGAGTGACTCAGCGATGTGATGCCTCTGGAGACAAGACAGGGGTGGAGAGAAAGAAACAGGAAGTCAGCCTTCGATCGGTCAGTCGGTCCCCAACGTTATGACAACACCAGGGGGCTGAAAAAGAAGCGGGATATCCTACAGTCTCGGAACGTTCTGGATGGTTGGTTGGTTCTCCAGGTGGAACTCAAGCATCACTTGAGAGACTACCCTGGAGATGACGTTTACGTGTTTACGTTTTAACCTTTTTGTAGATGTGTTTTATTCAAAGTGACAAACAAACAGTGCATGTGGAAAGTCCAGCAGAAGATCAAGGAGTAGAAGTGGATAGTTGGGTTTCGGTGGTCAGGGATCCAGGGGACGGTCTGTATCTACTAGCGATATTGCAAAGTAACCACATCCCAGCTACCAGGCGCGATGAATACAAATGACACCTCAGTGACACAGAGACGTCTCCGTTTCCTAACCCCAGAGCATGGACAACGTCTCAGTCACAGCGGCAGTCAGTACAGTGTACAAACGTCATCCGTGTTTCATGACATCACAGGGGTTGTGAGTCACAGAGGGAACTCAGGGGGTCTCGATCATTTCCTTCCACAGCCCTCCATCCAAGTCTCTTAAACTCACCCTACATTCTGATGCCTTTAGCTTTGTGCGCCACCTTGTGGAGAAAAAAAAACGATACTTCACCTCTGAGGTTTAACGCTCTACTGAATTAGATTTTTTTAATTTTGTTTTTGGCAGAGGTCGAGGTAAACCTAGTCATTCCATTTAGTAGATTGCACACTATAATGTGTGACAGATATATGGATTGTATACATCCTTTAAATGTAGCTTAATGCTTCTTCGACAAAGGCGTAGGCCTATTCCTGTCTAGTTGTACTCCACTGAATGACCTCCACAGATTAATTAGCTGAGAAAAGATAAATAAAGTTTTCACTTAGCAGGTGTTTCTTTCCAAAGCAATCGACGACACACAATTTGAACCTGTGAAGTTTTGATCTGCATCTATACCCTCCTGGAGTCAAACGCTCTAACCAATGAGCTATACCCTCCGGGGGTCAAACGCTTTAACCACTGAGCTATACTCTCCAGTGTTCGTTGAGCAGTAAAACCCTGGCAACACACTAGCGCACAAGAATAATTTATCTTAATCAACATTTCCCTTTCTACATCTGAAGAGTAAACTCACCTTTTCTTCTAAACCAATAGGAAGCTACCTGCCTGGTTACTCTGGGTTGCTCAGGTGCTCTGATTGGGTAAGGAGCCGGATGAAGAGGAGGAGTTTGACCTGTCCATCACTGTCTTGCTGCAGAGAGCTAAATGACTTTGGACTTTTAAACGGTCCAGTTCATTATAGACAGTGACACAGCAGTGTTGTAATCTGCAGATCACTTCTCTTTCAGTCTCTTTTTTTTTTTTTCAGACACACGCACACACACACATACATACACACACAGACACGCACACACACACATACATACACACACAGACACACACACACACACACACACACATACATACACACACAGACACACACAGACACACATATTTTTTTTTTCCCTTTCACACATATACACACAGTCGGCTGGAGAAGAGCCAGTTATATTTATTTTTAGCTGTGTGTTTGGAACATAAAAAATTCAAAAATAGTATTTTGGCCTTGACAATAGAATGACATTATGAGCAGACCGAAAAAGTGGTGAATTGTGGGAGATGTAGTCTGCAATGGCGTCTTCTAAAAAATAACTTATCATATGGTTAAATATATACATATATATATACTGGAATACACACATTCTGATGCTCGACTAAAAACAATTTAGACAACTAATAAGAATACACTTCAATTTATTACAATTTATTGTTACCATGTTCCGATAACAAAGAAGAATCTAATGGACCTCAACTCCCAAGATTCTTTGAGGCAGCAAGAAGGGACAGGTAGTTGTAGTTCAACTATTTTCTCTATTATTTCCTTTTCCCCTCACACGGAGGATTCTGCTGGAAAAAGGGAAGTAGCTATGAAATAAACAACAGTAAGTAAAACGCTCTGGTCCGCATTTGTACCCAGTCTTTTGGCAGACCAATGCATTAAACACAGTAGGTAGACAATCTTTGAGTTGGTCATTTCCGCTTACGATAGCTAGCCTAGCAAACGGTAGCTAACATGTTTGGGTTTCGTGGAAACGACTTAACAACTGTATTATAAATAGCATATAGTAGTCAGCTATGGAGACTGGATTTCCTTAACGACTGTCAAAACAACACGAATCAACCGTTAATCTACCGTGTGTAGGTTTGTTTGCCAGTTTGTGCGACATTTGTTTTGTTCAAGGGAGAACATATTGTGAAATGTAGGCCAGTGCTACGTTTGTAACGTGTTGTTCACACCTGTGTGTGTTTGTGTGTTCATCAAGGGGCAGCGCCCCCGTCCGTGTTAAATTAGGTCGTCACGTAGACTAGAGACAGTTTAATGAAGATTTGCTTTGTGTGGTTAGTTTGAGCTAGTGGGTCAGTGAAGTCCTTTACATTTAAAATAAACAAATTGTCATTAACAGTAACCATACATGTATCTGTTTCTCACAGGACTGCTTGTATTTATGGAAACATGTCAAAGAAAAGAGCCAGGTATGTTCAAACAATAGTTTACAATAACCATTCATGTAGCATGTTATACAAAATATACATATTGTATACCATGTCAGAAACTTAAGTTTGATCCATTTTCACATTTCACTTGTAGCAGTGTCACTTTTCCCTCTCTCTTGCCCTCTTCAGAGTTTACCCTCATTGATTGTTTTCTAATAATTTGTTTTATTCCCACCACTCTCCTTCCTTTTATAACCGTACTTGTTCCTACCCCCTCCCTTACTCACACCCGTCCCCCCTCCCTAACTCCCCCCCCCTCCCTAACTCCCCCCCCTCCCTTCCCTAACTCCTTCCTTTCCTCCATCCCTCCCCTAATCCCTCCATCTCCTCTCTACCTCTACTCCTTCACCCTCCCCGGCCCTCTGACCCCCCCAACCTCACCTCTCCTCCCACTCCTCCCCCTTCCCCCTCCTCCCCCTGCCCCCTCCTCACCTGCCCCCTCCTCCCCCTTCCCCCTCCTCCCCCTTCCCCCTCCTCCCCCTTCCCCCTCCTCCCCCTGCCCCCACATCCCCCGTCCCCCTCCACCCCTGACCCTTCCTCCCCCTCCTCCCCCTGCCCCCTCATCCCCCTGCCCCTTCCTCCCCCTTCCCCCTCCTCCCCCTGCCCCCTCCTACCCCTTACCCCTCCTCCCCCTGCCCCCTCATCCCCCAGGAAGCGTAGCAGCGAGGAGCTTAGCAGCACCCCTCCTCCATCTCTGCTCCCAGACCCCAGCAGCCTCCTGGGTCGGAGGATCCAACACAACTGGAGGGAGAAGGGCAACATGACCCGCTGGAAAGGCACCGTCCTGGAACGCCTGTCCGTCAACGCCTCACTCTTCATGGTCAAGTATGACGGCTTCGACTGCGTCTACGGCATTGAGCTGTTCAAGGACGAGCGTGTGTCCAACCTGCAGGTGCTGACGGAGAAAGTTGGTGGGTTTCGGCCGCGCTCACACGATGGCAGACTGGCATACACATGCTGTGACACACACGCTGGCAGCCATATACTCAACTTTTCTGGATTCTTTTGATAGAAATGACACCAGGACAGTAACTCTCCAGGGACAGAGTTGGAGAGTCCAGTCTTAACCCCTTCCTCCCTCCCCTCCTCTCTCCCTCTTCCTCCTCCTCCCTGTCTTAACCTCTTCCTCCCCCTCCCCCAGTCAACAACAGGATCAAGCCCCCGCCCGGGGCAGAGGAGCTGGTGGGGAAGGCGGTGGAGCACCTGTTTGAGAAGGAGGAGGGGGGGAAGAACGAGTGGAGGGGGATGGTTCTGTCCCGCGCCCCCATCATGACCCACTGGTACTACATCACCTACGAGAAGGACCCCGTGCTCTACATGTACCAGCTGTGGAACGACTACAAGGACGGAGACCTGCGCGTGTTGCCCGAGGCCGGTGAGGCGTGGGATTGGTTGTGCGGTTGCAGGGAAGGCCTGGGATTGGTTGGGTTTATTGATTGGTTGGTCCGTTGGGTGGTTGGGTTATTGATTGGTTGGTTTATTGATGTATTGGTCGGTTTGGAGATTGGTTGATGTATTTGTTTACTGGTTGATTTATTCATTTTTGTTGGTTGGTTGATTGATTGATCCCAGACAGGGATATTGATTTTGCCCCCAGCTGCATGAAGTTAAGAAATAAACAAACAAAAACATTTTGAGGAGGTAACAGTGGTGAAAGAATACCACTTACCAGTATAACTGTAGTCTTCTTTTTCTTCCTCCTTTGTGGTTTTGTCCAGAACACAAACACCTGCTTCCAGCGGACAAGGACCCCGGGGAGGAGACGGAGAGCCTGGTGGGGAAGCAGGTGGAGTACGTGACGGAGCAGGGGGAGAAGAGGACCGGCCTGGTCATTTACCAGGTCCCAGCCAAGCCCTCCGTCTACTACATCAAATACGACGACGACTTCCACATCCACGTCTACGACCTGGTCAAGACCACCTAGACGTTGCTGGCTTCTCCTCTTCCTCCTCCTCCTCCTCTTCCTCCTGCTCTTCCTCCTCCTGTTCGCCCTTGACAGGACCACCTGTACAAGGTGGACTCTGAAGCTCCTCCTCCTCCTCTTCCTCCTGGTCAAGGCGCAAATCCTGACTCTCTCCCTCATCACCCTCCTCTTCTGCCTCCATTTCCCCCCCCCCCCCCCTCTCTCTCTCTCTCTCTCCCTCCTTCCCTCCTCCTCTCCTCGTCCTCCTCTCCTCATCCTCTCCTCCTCTCCCTCCTCCCTCCTCTCCTCCTCCTCCCTCCTCTTCCTCCTCTCCTGCCACCATACCGTACCTTCCACCACATGACTTACAGTAAACCATCATGGAGTCTACCTCTGAGCTTCTGTCAGAGAGAGACCAGCACAGTAGCAATGGAATGTACCTTACAACACACCTGTACCAGGTTGTAGTATGCAGAGAATCCTACCGTATTATGACTCACCTGTAGTATGTCTAGAATACTACTGTAGTATAACTCACCTGTAGTATGTCTAGAATACTACTGTAGTATAACTCACCTGTAGTATGTCTAGAATGCTACTGTAGTATAACTCACCTGTAGCATGTCTAGAATACTACTGTAGTATAACTCACTTGTAGTATGTCTAGAATACTACTGTAGTATAACTCACTTGTAGTAAGTCTAGAATACTACTGTAGTATAATTCACTTCTAGTATGTCTAGAATACTACTGTAGTATGACACAGCTGCAGTATGTCTAGAATACTACTGTAGTATGACACAGCTGCAGTATGTCTAGAATACTACTGTGATCTCTGGAGGGGAGTGGATTTACCTGCTCTGTTATTTATCCCCTCAAGGTCATTCCTTTGGGATTCAGGGGTTCTTCGTTCAATCTGCCGATGATGCAAAAAGCTTAGTTTCAGTGGCTTATGTTCTATAGTGGCAGACTGACTATAATCAGTGTTCATCTGGCTGTCTGGGGTGGATATTGTCAGTCAGAGAGCTCTCCATTCGGTGGCTGTAAGTGCAATAAAAGAAAGAAAGAAGGAGAAGTAGTAGTGGGCGGGAGATGCTGTCGTTGAAGGTTCGCTCCCTGAAGTCTTGTGTTTGAGGATTTCTGTTCATCTGAGCCAGATGCGGACGTTATTTCATCACGAGGTCAAAGGTGAGGCCTGAAGTGAGACGTTTTATTGTTGAACACCTGTACATTTCAAATATTTTCTATAGGCGTATCAAGTACCTATAATTATAACTTTTATGGGGTAAAAAGTCTTGACGTTATTGTTTTTTCTGCCTTTTTGCTTGTGCTGTGTAGTTTTTAGATTGAAATGTTTTCCTCTGTCATTAAATGACAGAGCTTAAACCTGGATTTAGGCCATTTGGACTCGGAATATGTTTTTATTGTAAATATGGTTTGAGGAGACACTGCGATTTTCTTGTCATTCAATGTTTCAGTCTGATTAATGAAGCAGTTGTGTTATTGTTAGGATATTCCTTTGTTGTGCTCTCCCAGTGGTGAAAGGCCCAGTGTGCAGTAGGCCTTTGTGTTGTCTAGAACTCCACACAGGAACTCACAAGATTGATTTTCTCAGTTTCACCGATTTATCAACATTGAAACTCAAAACCAGGTCAGTTTGATTTTGATTATGGTTAATCTTATACATGTCAGTTTTTGAAAAATCACTTGGTATGAGATGAAGGAAAAGTACAATGTTACATGACGAGAGGCTATCTGCTTGTGTTAGTTGGCCCCGTGAAACGCCACAACCTGTCAAGAGCCTCACTCTAAATTATGTCACTTTAAAAAAATCTCTGCTCACCAAAACCTGCGTGCACAGTTCTGTATCTGGGTGATGTGTTGTCTACAGTATTTACCACAGACGTCTCTGGGTGCTGTGTTGTCTACAGTATTTACCACAGACGTCTCTGGGTGCTGTGTTGTGGAGTTGACCCATATTCTGACACACATCTAATTTTCCAACGTTCTAGAACACTGACCCTTCAACCAGAACCACGACGGTTCTTCCTTCCTTGCATGTTTGGTTCTGTGCCCTGCAGATTATCCTGTGCTGTGGTACCAAGCCTCGGCTGGTATGTCGTGTATCGTTGTCCCAGTCTGTGCGAATCCTCTTTTGTGTTTGTTTGCCAGCTTATCTAACTGCTCAAATTCAAACCACAAACCACCACATGGTGACCCGCTAGACCAAAGAGAACTTCTCTGAGGTCCCGAGCACAGGATACCCCTGTGCTACCCTCAAGGACTTCCTGTATGCCCGTAACAAGGACTTCCTGTTTACCAACAAAGACTTCCTGTTTACCCACTATAACATGAGCTGTGGTATGTGGGTCAGGGTTGTCACAAGGAAAGGGTGAGAGAATGCCCGCTACCTCATACTAGACTAGATGAGGTGTTCACTAAGCTGTTCCTTCAGTGTAACGGGGGGATTTGAACCGTTGACCTCCACTCAAGTGGCTGACAGATTGGGATATCTTGGGGGGTTGTGTTATTTGTGCTTCTGCTTGTGGTGAGTGTTTATACACAAATCAATGTCTTTCTAAGAAACAAACATTATACCAAGTTATTTTGGTACTTCGAAGTAAGTTACATGCTTTGCATACCTATTGTATGGAGAAAAAAAATAAAGACTATTTTTTTGCAGAACAGTGTTTGTGTGTGTGTGTGTGTGTGTGTGTGTGTGTGTGTGTGTGTGTGTCTGGTTTGCCACCAAAAACTGATAATGTAAGGTATAGTAAGTGTAATTCACTTAGTTATAAATGTTTTTGAACTCTCTAACTGAGGTCAACTGTCAAAACAAACCGGTTGAAGGCTTGGTCTAAAGAGCTCTGACTTGTTTTTTTATTTTCTTTAATAAATTGTTATGTATAGGCGTAGACAAGTTTTATATTGTCTCTTGCTGGATGGCATATCTAGCAGTTGATAGATATGTCATTACATTCTCTTAGCTAACGCTTGTGTGTCCCACCTTTGCACGAGGGCACACCCCACCAAGGCTGTCTGAAGTCTTCTGAACAGCCTACACAATACAAGGTATTGCAAAACCCTCAGTGACAGTACCGGGAACGCCGAGTAGCGGAACGGTTACCGATTTATTCTGGATATCTTATAGGAACTTTGTCGACATCTTCGTGTCAGCACGTAAAACGTCCTGCGTTCTGAAATTTCAGAATTTAGAAACTTTCATCATGATTATCGGCGGTGGGGTTTCAAAATATCTCTTACTCGCGGCGGTGGCACTCACGGCTTATGTGTGGAGGGACACGTTTGATGCAGGTGAGTTCCCCCCCACACACACATACGCACACAGATACTTGTCTTCTGGAAATGTCAGTGGGAGAGACGGAAGTTCCCAGTGTGATCTGGCTTTTCTTTGTCTAACTGCGAGACCGAGCTTAACATCTCTTACTGTAATGTTGATATTACAGTCCCGTTTATTGCGCTTCCAAAGGACACGATGGGCATGTCTACTTGGAGATAACAAAATGCTTCAATGCATATTGTGTCTTTATCTTACTTTGTCTTATCTAACGATAATTGACACAGGCTACACTTGGGTAGCTGGGTAGTAAGGTAACACGTGAAAATGAGTGCACTCATTAACACTGATAAATACCATTGTATTGTTCAGTAATTCTTTACGAACACTTAACCACTCGTTAAGAGTTTAATCCTATTTGTCAAATTACAGTAAAGCTTTCATAACTTTGCATGCAGTTAACGCAACCTCAATTTCCCTCCAACGGTCCAAACTGCTGTTCAGACGCAAACCGTGCTCGCTCTGAAAAGCCATCAGGCTGCCAAGCAAGAGGGTCAGTAACCTAGGCAACAGCACAGCCCTGCCAGGCTCTGTTGTGTTCCTGGGTGCTTATTTGACAGAAGAGACTGGAAGGACACTGCTAAACCCAAGCAGAGATCCCTCACAGCTCTAACGATGACAGGTCTCTTTAGACCCTCTGGTCTTTGGTCCAGTTCTACTTCTTTGGTGACAAAAGTGCCTTTTGCTGACCCCTCCCTCCCTCTATCTCTTTCCCTCCCCCTGTCTGCCTCCCCCGCCCCCTCCAGAGTCAATTCGGGGTGCCAGGGTGTTGGTGACTGGGGCCAGTACAGGCATCGGGGAACAGGTGGCGTACCATTATGCCAGGATGGGAGCCCAGATTGTCATCACTGCCAGAAGAGAACAGTCCCTGAAGACGGTCTGAGTTCTGATCAGCTACAACTACAAACATAACTAGTAGTATTTATAGCAATAGTAGTTTAAGTTAATGTTGCAAATTAAAACAAGTAATTCACCTCCTGCCCTGTAGGTGGCAGACAAGTGCATGCAGCTGGGTGCCCAGAAGGCCCTGTATGTGACAGGGGACATGTCTGTGCCTTCTGATCCAGAGAGGGTTCTCCGCGATGCCGTCAACCTGCTGGGTATGTGCACTCACACACACACACACACACGTGTACACACGGATCTCCATTGAAAATGTATTGAGGCCAGGACTATGCTAATCTATGTCTGGGAAACTCCCCCCCCCGTCTAATGTCACGGTAGGTGAGCCATAAAGGGATGTTTGAGGCTATTTCCTGTCTTGGGGCGTCTAATGACCGCTATGGGGTGTTTCTGGTGTGTTACTGCAGGAGGGCTAGACTTCCTGGTTCTGAACCACATCGGGAACACTCCGTTCAGCCTCTGGGATGGAGATAGCAACCACGTCCGTACGGTGATGCAGGTACGCTGTGAGCCAATCACGAAGCAGCTTCGGGCTGTGCTGGTCGACCATGTTGCTCCCTCTATGGATAGAGTGAACCTCTCAGTTACCAACTGGCGCAGACCAGAATGCCTCTAAACACAATTGGACGGAAAACAAACCAATCACCGCTACGAAACGTCATCTTGGTTGTTCACGCCTCAACAGCTCTCCTCTGTGCAGTCATCATATTGACCCCGCCCCTTATCAGGTAAATGTCTGTGGTTGGCCGAGCAGCACTCAGACGGGAGGAAGTCTGTCTAAACGGGACAGTGGTCAGCCCAGTCTGCCAGAGCTAATGAAACATGAGCTGGCTGATCCTGTTGGGTCCCAGGCTACAAACTAAGCTGGATTTGGATGATGTGGTTGGAATGTAATGGTTGACTAGTAGACTGGGTTTAGCCAAATGAGTTTGGGTCAGGGCTGTGGTCCAGTGTGTCTCTGGTTTGTCTGTAGTGTGGTCAGTGCTGTGACCTCTAGTTTGTCTGTAGTGTGGTCAGTGCTGCGACCTCTAGTTTGTCTGTAGTGTGGTCAGTGCTGCGACCTCTTGTTTGTCTGTAGTGTGGTCAGTGCTGCGACCTCTGGTTTGTCTGTAGTGTGGTCAGTGCTGCGACCTCTTGTTTGTCTGTAGTGTGGTCAGTGCTGTGACCTCTAGTTTGTCTGTAGTGTGGTCAGTGCTGCGACCTCTGGTTTGTCTGTAGTGTGGTCAGTGCTGCGACCTCTAGTTTGTCTGTAATGTGATCAGTGCTGTGACCTCTGCTCTGCTCCCCAGGTGAACTTTGTCAGTTATGTGAGCATGGCGGCGGCAGCTCTGCCTGTTCTGGAGCACAGCTCAGGATCCCTGGTGGTGGTGTCCTCTCTGCTGGGTAGGTACACACGCACACACACACACACGCCAACACATGCACACACACACATACACACACACATGCACACACACACTCACACGCACACACACACACACGCCAACACATGCACACACACACATACACACACACATGCACACATACACACACGCACACACACACGCACACACACACGTGTGTATGTAGACCTTTTTTCATTTGTGTATGTGTGTGGGCGTTTTTGCCTGTGCAGGCTTTGTGTGTGTTTGTGTGGGTTGTGGGTTTGGAGGTCAGTTACAGGATTCACAAAGAAAAGATTGGCCCCGCCCACTCTCCTCAGTGCTGGTGCTGGTCAGTCGTGATTGGTCTGTAAGTTCAGAGAGGGAGATTGTATGGGAATGGTTCTTTACCTCGTGGATCTTTGAACATTGGGAATTGATTCATCTTTGTTCTGATCAAAAGACAGAGTCTATATGTGTGTGTTCTATAGAACGGAAACCCTACACACACACATTCAGCTCAGCTCTGGTATTTATAGTGCTCCTCCTAGTTAGTCTGTTTTCTGACAGTGTGATCAGAAGGATGCTCAGAACATAGGAAAGGAGAGACTGGTGGAGACAAAGAGGGATGTATGTAGCCAGGGCTCCAGCTGGGATGTTAGATGATAACAATACAACATGTTTAAGTGCTTTCACAGTATTGATTCAATGGTAAAATAAGAAGAAATGTCCCTTTTCTGATTGTACTGACATCTGTGCCCATGCCTTTCGCTCCACCCCTCTCTCCTTCTCTCCTTTCATTCCAACCTTCTTCCCTCTCTTTGTCCCTCCCTCCCTCCAGGTAAGATGGCTACCCCCTTCATGGCGCCCTACTCCGCCACTAAGTTTGCTCTGAACGGCTTCTTTGGTACCCTGCAGCATGAGCTGGCCATGCAGCGCAGCAACGCCTCCCTCACCATCAGCATCCTGGGCCTCATCGACACCGACTCGGCCATGGACAAAGTCAGGTGGGCTGTAGTCTCTGCCACCTGGGGAGAAGGGGGGGGGTTGGAGAAGGAGAGGGTGTGAGGGGATGGGGAGGAAGAGGAGAGAATGGGGAGGGGAGAATGAAGGAAGACAAGAGGGGATGGGGGAGAGGGGAGGGAGAGAGAAGAGGATAGGGTGCAAGGGGAAGAGGAGGGGGGGAGGAGGAGGGGGGAGGAGGAGGGGGGGAGAGCTTTTGCCTCAGGCTGCCGGTGTGTGGTGCGTTACCATGACGACGAGCGAGGTATGAGACCCAGCCCCTTGCGTCACCACGGAGACCGTTTTGTATTACAGGCCCTTACCATTGAATAAAATGTTAATTAATTAAATGCTGTCCTGCCAAAGCAAATCTCTAATCCATATATTTTATTTATACAGCATCAGATCATAGTCTTTTCACTTCTCAGTATTACACTGAATGTGTTTAACAACTTACCATGTTATCCAAACAGTTACATCCTTGACCCATTAAGCAGGGGCAGTTTTAGGATCAGACCTTTAGGGGTGCTCAGCCCCCAATGAGAATGTGACCTGTGTTTTTAATCTGCACCATTAAATTAACTACCTACTTCTTCTCCTTTGGTTTTACTGGCAGACTGCCAACATTAAAGGTGCACGGCGACACTGGATATTAAACCTGTTTAAAGCCTTTTGAACCTGTGATTGCTTTGTCATCTGTCACTAACATACACGTTTGCAAACTCTTACGTTAGAGCACTAAAACTTATTTTAGATAACCATTCAATTTTTTGAAATTTCTATTATTATTTTTAGGGGTGCTGAGATTAAATTTAGGCATGCTTGAGCACCCCTAAGAAGAGTCTAAAATCGCCACTGCCATTAAGTATACAGTTTATTTGTTTCACTCCGTTCTCCACAACACTCTCTTGGTTTAGGTGCAGTTCTATTGACTTATGTGACGCCCTCTGTGACACTGCTCAAAGAAAGGGCTGGATGAATCCCATCTGATCAGAATGACACCTGTTCCTCTTCTCTGTCCTCCAGAGGGCACACCAACATGACAGCCTACCCAGCCAGCGATGCAGCGCTGCACCTGGTCAAGGCCGGAGCCACGCGTCAGACAGAGTCCTACTACCCGGCCTACACCTACCTGGCCTGCATGACCCGGGACTGGTTCCCCTACTTCAGAGACCTGGTCATCCAGAACTCCTACACCTACTGACCAGGAGAGGCCTGGGAAACAGCTGGCTGGCTGGTTTACTGACTGGTCGTCTGGTTAGCTGACTGACTGGTTGGCTGGTTTGCTGACTGACTTGATGGTTTACTGACTGGTTATCTGGTTGGTTTGCTACCTGTTCTTTTGACTGGCTAGCTGACTGGTTAACTAATGGACTGACTAGATGACGGACTGGTTTACCGGCTGGTTGACTGACTGGGTGGCCCTTCACCTGGTTACAGGATGGGGACCGTGAGGCAGTAGTGTCACCCCGAGTGAAAGGATTAGTCTGACTGTTCAAGTCGTTTATTTGTCAGGTACACAGAACAACACAAGGTCAGACTGGGCACTGAAATTCGTAAGACCAGACAACGCAAGCACCTGGCATAACATAACGTATAAGTACACAGAACATAATTTACATCTATGCTGAGCTTAAATAAGTGAAACTTCCTAAATATACAGATAGCAATAAATATTTGACTATATTAACCCTAATACTTCCTAAATTACAGATAACAATAAATAATACACTATACTAACCCTAAATGCAGATAAAACCTATTTCAACCCTATAACCTATACTAACCTAAGTGGAGTACAGTACAATAAGCGGAGCTGTCGTCAGCGCAGCCATCTCTAGGCGCACCGATTGTAGAGGCTGTGTTGATTTCAGTTGTGATGCGGTGGTGCCCTTTGCACTGCCGAGGGCCAGGAAGAGCAGGGTTAGGGTGGGATCTTCAGCAGCAGAGATATTTGACCGTTCCCTGCCTGTTGACCTCTGAGAAGGAACTCCAAAGGTCATCCTTCATCTCCAGAATCATGTATTTCTCCCAGTTCAGTCCACTGACAGAATCATACTTATGGGATTTAGAGCACAGGTACACAGGTTCTTCAGTCTCTTGGGAATCAAACGGAACACTGGAGGCTTTTCCGGAACAAACGGTTATTCCGGAACACACTGTACACTAGGGGTGGGAATCTTTTGGTACCTCAAGATTCGATTCCTGGGGTCACAAATCGATTAAAAATGATTTCTAATCAAAAATTTATGAATCGACGTGAATCGCTAGAAGACTGAATCGAGATTCAAATATGAATCGATTGTCTCCCCACCCCTAACTGTACACACTTGAGCATTCCAACTTTTTTTAAATAAAAGATACATCTTCATGATGATCTCCTGTTCTGTGTGTCTGCCATTTTGTTTGTGAGTGTGTGGGTGTATCTGACAGAGTGATCTCCTGAGGGTACCACGACCCTGTGGTAAATGTACAACAATGGTTCACCAGAGGTTCATATTGCAAAAGCAATGTGAGGTTTTATCAGTACTGAGTTAATAACCGTGCTATCTTTGCTGCATCCGTTTCTAAATGCTTTTCAGCAGATATACAGCTGAAGAAAATGACCTTGATCGTTGCTTTGAGGAAACAAAATAGTAAATAATTTTCATTTTCTATAGATATACTCTACATCTATACATTTGATGTGAATGAACAAAAAGAGACTAAACAGTTTTTTGGTGATTTGAACGGTAGTCGATCTCAGTTGCTATGTTTTATTTACATGTTTATTAACACATTTAAACACACACAAGCACAGAGGGAGAGAGAGACTTGTTCCTCAGAGGGAGCTGCAGGCAGGTCGCTCTGGTCTGAAGGCCAGAGCAGGGGCCTAGCGGTAGACTGAGACTTGTTGTTGAACGAGATCACCACAACAAAATCACTAGTCTTCCACGAGGCGACCCAGTCATTCTCTCCATCCTCGTCCAATCCATCGTCTTCTGGCCCTCCTTTTGTCAGTCCCTCCATCTCTCTCCCTCTCTCTTTCCCTCTCTCTCTCTCTACTCACTATCAATCTGTCTTTTTCTCTCTCCCTTTCATCCTTATGTCCATCTTCCATTCAGCCACGTTTTTTGCGTCTCTGCTAGGTTTCTAAAGCAAAGCGGACAAAGGTCTTTACGTTTAGAGGAAAATAAAAATGAAAGCTCAACTCTTATGGTGGACTCTGTCTCTCACGCTCTGTCACACACTGACACGCGTCACACATGCAATTGCTAACACATGGCAGGGAAGGAAAGGAGATGGGAGACAGGGACGGTGGAGAGGAACACATTTCCATTACTGACACGTTTTCCTCTTTCTCACTATGTTCTCTCTCTCTCGCTCCATCGCTCCATCGATGCCTCTTTTCTCTCAGTCTTGCTGTTTTTCTCTCCTCTCCCTGTTTCCCTCTGAAGCCTGTTGACATTCCATCCTGCCTTTGTTGTTTTAATGCCAACCTTTCAGCCCCTCTCAAAAGAGGAGGAGGAGAGGGGAGGGTAAGAGAGGAGAGGAAACAGGGAGGGAAGCAGAGAAGAGAGGCACTAGGAAAGAGGAAAGGATATATGAAGGAGATTGGGGAGAGGAGATGAATGAGGAGATAGAGGAGAGAGAGAGAGAGGAGGAGGAGAGGAGAGGGGGATGGGAACCCTCTTGATAAACCATAGAGGAGAGCAGACACAATCCGTCTCCTGGTACTCCTCACAACCAGAAGATCTGGAAATGAAGACTTGGCAGATATCAAACAAGATTGATCACGGGTCTGTGTTTGTGTGATCAACCCAGAGTCAGAGTAACAGAGAGAGAAATATGGTGAGACATAATCATTGTCTTCAATCTCCAGTATGTTTCATGCTGGTAGCTATGCAACAGGACTGGGATTCTGTCGGAGAGGGGGGTGGGGTTGGACGGTCGAGCAAGGGAAGGAGAGCACTGGAGGAAAGAATGGGGGGAGGAGGGGAGGAAATTATGGGGGGAAGGAGAGGAGGGGAGGACAGGATGGGGGGAAGGAGGGGAGGATGGGGGGAAGGGGCCTTGCTAGTTCTGGGTGACAGTCCTCACAGGCGGTCTACAGAGACGAGACTGTGAGATGAAGCGTAGGAGAGAACTCCATCAGGAAAACAGGAGATCAGACTAAATTCACTTCTCTAGTGTGTTTGCGTGCCTCAACTATGAATGCTCGATACACGGTTTGACATGATATATCAATTACAAATTTATGATCACTCAGAAAAGTGAAAATATGGATATTTTATGAACACAAGTGTTTATGTGAATTAAACTGTTACATATCAACGTGCATTAACAGGATTTACCCACTGTTGAAATTAATTTTGCTCACATAGACTTAAAACAACAGCAAAACATCCAAGGAACAACATTTGCGTCAATTAATTCGGAGTAAAAAAAAAAACGTTGTCTTTGACGAGTGAGCTGTCCAGTGTCGCGGTGCTGAATGACGCCCTTGCCCACCATCTCTCTCCCCTCCGCTCTGCTCTCTGCCCATCTGGCCTGTGGAAAACAGGCCACCTGTTGCACTGAAGTTTTAGCTGAAAAGATTGTTAAAAGACCTGTCACACATGTAACCAAAGGCCTTGTCAGCGCCGCCGAGCGAGTATCCACGATGGGTCGAATAAAATAAAAATAAATTATGCCAACCGAACGGACGGAAGAGGCCAAAAAAAAAAATATATATAGTCTACAAGAAAAAGCAGAGACACGACATAGCATTTGAACACCACATACGTCTTCTGGTTATTCGAATATAATGATACTGCAAACTATACATTTTTCGAAACTATCCACATTTTCTTTCGCGGTTGGCTATCCAACTCTTTTGCTCTCAAAACAAACTCCTATCCTGTAATCGTACACACATCGTGACAAGGTATCAAAATGCGCGTAGTCATCAGATTAAAACGGTTCGCCTAATGTAAAATATTTAGTCAGACTCACCGTCAGACGAGCAGAACAACAGGTGATTGCACCGTGTTAGCTATCGTTTTGAGGCTGTGCGTGTTTCTCTCTTCGGCATCCATTGAAACAAACGTCAATCTCAGCGCGTGGACCCTCCCATCTGTGGTACACGTAATGGCTACTGAGTTGTTGCCATGGATGTTACTAGGTAGTTCGGGAAAAGATGGATTTATCTGTTTATATAGGCCTACTGTCCACAGACGGGGAGGGGGACGGATCAATGCAGATGACGATTACAGGAAACAACCAATTGAGGTTGGGTTCTTTTTTGTATGGGGCTGTAAAACTGAGGGTGCGGCCCCAACAAACTGACATGAAATTACACAAATCGAACAGAATGGATTGGAAATTATGGAGAATACTGTCGATATAGGTTAAATGGATGTATAAAAGAAGCCTACACTCTAACATGTAAATTGATCTTTAAATATCGGCCAAAAACAGATGTTGTTTGGTCACATGACAGCTGCACGTTCTTCAGGGCGAAATAAATCGTTGTTAGTCAGTGAAAAGACATCCCCTCTCTCACACACTTTACCTAATTATTAGGCATTATTGAAAATCCAAATTGGAAAAACGGAGAAAGTGAATTTGAAGATGTCTTTGAAAGCAGTGAAGGAGCTGTCATGCGGCGCGTGACCGACCTCTGAGCCGATTTCCGAAAAGATTGCACGGGCCTGTAATGTCGGCAAGTTACAGACAGAACGCAAAGAAAGTCGCTTTGTTGATCACATGCACGTCACAAACACGAAACGTGCTAATTGAATAATAATAGTTTTGTTTCTAATCGAAAATGTATGGGGTCTTCTTGCATAAGGAACCCATAGAAAATCTACATTTTGTGGATACTGTAAACTACATGTTGGATTAAATGCAATAATTGTATTATTGATCATCCTATCTAAGTAATGCTAGTTTCACCACTAAACTCTACCACAAGACATGCTGAAGTCATTCAGCCTCGTGGTAAGAGAAGGTGAAATAACTTCTGCATTATCTTGAGATAGGACTACATTTGTCTAGTCACACAGGACAATCAAAACGTGTATGTTCTCATCTTCGGTGAGTTTTTGCCACCTGCCAGCCCCTACTGCGCTCTGCCAGGGCGTCTACCGGCAAATAAGCACCTTTATGAGGGGTGCCACCGTTCTCAGCAGGGGTGGATGGAGCACCGGGGAAGATAGGGCCTCTGGACAACACAAAACACTGCGCTCCTTTGATAATTTTGCTCAACAGGGTGTTGATACAGAGCCCTGTATCCGGGCTTAGCTGCTCCCTAGGGTTCGGGGTGAGAAGTCCTGCTCCTACACTTGTCTCCTCCTCATCTCTCTCTCCTCCTCTCTTCCTCTGATAGAAACATCAGGAGGCAGGATTATAATTATCAGGACACGTCTACCCTCTCTCTGTCTCTCTCCTCCCTGCTTACTGATGTAGACGAGAGGGGCTGGCAAGGGGGGGGCTAGGGGTGACCTGGCAGGACACACAATAGGTCTGTGTGATTTTGTCATTTGCATGAAATTTGGATTGTGACTTGGAGACCCTTCTCTTTCTCCTCTCTATGGGAGACAGCATGTTTTATTATGGTCTGTTAGCCTATTCAGGTCCCTGATTATCTCCGTTTCGACGCCGATGGCTTGAATAGGCACCGCTGGGACGACTGCTTGTCTCCCCCGCGGACCCAGCCCTGGCCCTTATTCAGACACCCTGAGGAGATGAGAGATGGCGAGCACAAAAGCAACATGGGAGAAGATGGTCTATTAGCGGAGCATACTGTGACTTTTACGCCATTGGTCGGGTCCTTTGAAGTCCACGAGGGGGAGATGATGAACTGCGAGTAGGTGAGGCTCTCTCTGGGCGGAGAGCCGCGGTCAGCGCCTCTCATCTGAGGCGCTGGAACCGAGGGTTGCGGAACCGTGTGTTTGGACGGGAAGTTGGACATTGTGTGTGTGTGTGTGTGTAGGGTCGGTGGATTATGTATGGAAGCAAATCAGTGACATTGTGTTTTGAATTTTAAAAGGCATTTAATTGGCTACTTAATATTGAAAACACCACCGAATTTGTAAGGTTTTTAATTTACCTCTTTAAAATTGAAACACAAATTGATTGATCAATCGAACCATTTCACTTCTCCGAAAAGGGTCCATGCAGATGCAGACTTCTCTCATCTGGCCCCTCATCCAGGTGTAACTGCAGGCAGGCAGTCATACAGTTAAAGAGGTAAATTCAATGCCTAAAATTCAGAACATAATGTCACTGATTTGCTATGTTTCTAAAATAATTCAGCACTATGACTTATTGAAGTTATTTCTTGTGGGGTTATGTCGCTATTCAGGATGGCTGATGACGTACTTCACAGAACACTGCTACCTCCATCTTCCCACTCAATCCCCCAGTTAAGCGTTTCCACCGCTGAGGAAAGACCCAGAAATACCTCCTTTGACCTGGGATGGTTCTGACCTGGCCTCGCTCAAACAAGGCAGCGGCGCCCTCTGCTGTCTGAGCGGAGCAATGACATGCGATTTATTTTCTCTTTTTTATTTTATTATTATCATCACTTAGTTTCACTCCATACAGAAATAACTTCTTAATCTTCATAACATTCTTTAGGTGTTTCGTGTTGGCAGCAGTATTTTTTTTTCTTCACCTCCAAGCGGCGTACAAGAATGAGTACAAACACAACATGCTGAGCCGTCCCTCGGAACACACATGCACGCGCACACACAGCTTCAATAAATAGTACTCACTCAAAGATGGCGCCCTACAGTCAAACGCCACATACAAACACGAAGAAACTTCAAACGAAGACGATCCCTAAGTAGCAAAAATTAATAATAATAGGCCACATCTTTCTTCTTCCCTCTCTCTCCGGCATGGCAAAAAAAAACTAAAAAAAAAAAAAAAACTCACACGTCATCGTCTGTCCTTTAGGGAGTTTTGGATTAAGAAATGCAATCAAACAGCAGAGAAGTGCCAATGTTTCCACCGTGTAACCAAATTCCAGTGTGTCTCAACAGTGACGGTCCCTGTCGTGGCAAACGGTCGCTAGTCCACAAACATCTTCGACTGATATGCATTTACTTTTCTCTAAATTAAAACATCAATTCAACATAGTACTTTATCTTTTTTTGGGGCGGGATGTGGGGATCTGCATTTTTGTTAAAAATATAAAAATAACGATTAACTGCCAAAGATGAATATTCAAATACTTGTTCTGTTCATTATGAGGCAAGTCCTGTTGTTTTAAAACCACCATTCAGTTTAGTGATGAACTGCGGTTTATCTGTTCTGATTTTAACTGAAAGATTGTCCAGTAATTACTGCCACGTCATCATCATACTTCAAATCAACTTAAAAATGGGTTTACCCTGGTGAACAAATTAGACGAGTCTGGAACACCATCTTTTAAGAGTCAACCAGCTCTCAAACTGAAACTAAACTTCCCTCAAATCGAAGCTCAGATTATTTCCATTATTCAAAAAAAAAAAAAACTGAAAGCATATGAAGACTTTTGACTTTCAGAATCAGTGACCTCTTTAAGGCAGGCAGAAACACTACACACACGCACGCACACACACACACACACACACACACCTAAAGTCTGACAAACAAGTCGAACGCACACAGATTAAACTCCACCCAGGCTCAACTGTCGGCAAACGTCACACAAGCAGGACGATAATGTATATATATATAAAAAAAGAGAAATAAAAATAAATAAAAAACATTCAACAAAAAAAAAAACTAAAAGGGCAAAGATGACAAGCTCTATATTTGGCAGGTGTGCACAGTCTGTAAACAACAAAGAATCACTTGAGGGACAGCCCAGAATGCACCTCTTCTTCCTGTTCCTGGGAAAAGCACCATTGATATCGTGAGGGGGCGTGGTCATGCCATCAGCAGTGAGAGGCAGTGGTGTCTCCTGTTTTAGTTACCACCCCCCACCCCCTCTCCTCCTCACCCCTTCTCTCCCCCCCACCATCAAACTAAACATGATCAACAGCTACTTGGCCCCTCCCTCCAGTCCTGGCTGCAGCCCAGCTCCAGTCAGGTCTGATCACACAGGGGTGGGTCTCAATCCTCTCCACACAGATCGAGACGCAGCCGACCACAACCCACCCAGGGGTGTGGCTGGCGAGGTCGGACGAGAGAGGGGAGGAATCTGGTGTTTTAGAGGGGTCTCCCGGTGGACAGACGTAGTGGCGAGCTCCACCTGGGCTGCTGCTGACTCCACCCCTGTAATCCTCTGGCCCGCCCAGGCTACCGAATCCGGGTGAAGAGGTTCAGAACCGACACAGACTCCTGGGGAGGAAAGAGAGAGCAGACATGGGGTTAGGAGTAGGGGTGGAGTTAGGGAGTGGTGGGAGACCAACACTAGACAGTGAGGGAGCATCAGTTATCCAAAAGGCCATAGTCATGGTTACCTTGGTCGACCTCATCTTGCTGAAGACGTTCCAGAACCGCAACGTCTCGTCGCCCGCCCCCGTCACTATGGCCTCGCCGTCAGGGGACATGGCCTGCACACACACACACACGCACGCACACACACAATTTTTCTAATCAGCTTGCAACAAGCACCTCATCTTGCATGATAATTTTCTGTGCACACCCCCCCCCTCCACCCCCCCCCCCCCCACACACACACACACACACACAGGTGTACCCACCAGGTAGAGCACTCTGTAGGAGTGTCCTGTGAGCTTGGCCACCTGGGTGAGGGAGGGGTACTTCCACACCAGGATCTGGTTCTGGGAGTAGCCGTGGGTGCTTACCTGGGGGGAGAGAGGGGGTTAGGTACAGCTCTACTGAGGTCTGGGTCATCACTGTCAAACTGCAGTAGGAGACGGGCTGGGTCCACGCTAAAGTTACACAGTTGAATCAATCGTCATCGTTATTCTCATCGTCATTTGTGTTTTATTATACACCTCCCTCCCTCCGTCCCTCCCTCCTCCCCTCCCTCCGTCCCTCCCTCCTCTCACCAGCTCGTTGGTGTGCTTGGACCAGGCCAGGTTGCAGACCTGGGAGCCCGTGTCAGTGCTCTGCAGGGGCTGGCCCGTCAGAGTGTTCCAGAAGCGGATGCAGCGGTCGGCCGTGCCCCCGCCGGACGCCAGCAGGCCGTGCTGGTGAGGAGACCAGGCGATGGCCTTCACCGCAGCCAGGTGCTCCGTGTACTGCTGCACCGGCAGGACACTGGAGTGGTTCCACACCAGGAGCTGGGGGAGGGGGGAGAAGAGAACAGACGTTAGGACACTATAAGAGAGAGAATAGATACACAAGTGGTGGTTGAATAACTAATGTTTATAAGAGTGTGTGAGTGTATGCATGTACACGTTTGTGTGTGTTACAAATGTGTGTTTCTGAGTGTGTGTGTGTGTGTGTACCTTGTTGTCGTTGCCCCCGGACGCCAGGAGCTGGTGGTCAGTGCTCCACTTGAGGCCGCACACTTCCTGTCTGTGTCCTTGGAGACGGCGTTCCGACTGGAGGGGCGGGGCCCGGATGTCCCTCTACTGCAGGATCACCCTATCACGGCTGCCCGACGACAGCTGGTCAGCGTTCCACGCCAACGCCCCTGGAGACGGGAGGAGGGGGGTTAAAGACAACGACATGGTCCTTCTGGACAATGCACAGAACCAGAAGCTGGGGCTTGATTACAGCATTTACATTTACATTACATTTAGCAGACGGCGGCTTATCCAGAGCGACTTACAGTAAGTACAGGGACATTCCCCACCAGGCAAGTAAGGTAAAGTGCCTTGCCCAAGGACACAAGACAATTTCATTTGGCACGGCCAAGAATCAAACCAGCGACCTTCTGATTACTAGCCCGCTTCCCTAACCACCCAGACTAACCCCCTCCCCCAGACTCACCCCCTCCCCTCCCCCAGACTCACCCCCCCCACACTCTCACCCCCTCCCCCAGACTCACCCCCTCCCCCAGACTCACCCCCTCCCCCAGACTCACCCCCTCCCCCAGACTCACCCCCTCCCCCAGACTCACCCCCTCCCCCAGACTCACCCACTCTGGCTGTGTGTCCCTCCAGTACAGAGAGCTTCTTCCCTGCCAGCAGCATCCCAGATCTGAACGAAACCCTTGTGAGTTCCCACGGCAACCAGGTTCCCCTGTAACACAGCGCGGGTGAGCGCTGATCACACACACACACACGCAGCAGAGCTGACATTTCCAACATGATGACACTCACCCTCTCTGACCAGCCCACTGATGTCACAGAGTCTCCCTCTACTGAGAGATCACACAGACGAGTCACCTGGGGGGAGAGAGAGAGGGAAGAGAGAGGTAGAGAGAAAGGAGAGAGAGAGCGAGAGAGGGAGAGAGAAGGAGAGAGAGCGAGAGAGGGAGAGAGAAGGAGAGAGAGAGAAGGAGAGAGAGAGAGACAGAGAGAGGGAGGGAGAGGGAGAGAGAGAGAGAAGGAGAGAGAGAGGGAGAGAGAGAGAAGGAGAGAGACAGAGAGAGACAGAGAGAGGGAGGGAGAGAGAAGGAGAGAGAGAGAAGGAGAGAGAGAGAGAGAGAGAGAGAGACAGAGAGAGGGAGGGAGAGGGAGAGAGAGAGAGAGAAGGAGAGAGAGAGGGAGAGTGAGGAAAAGGGCAGGGAGAGAGGAGGAGGAAAAAAAGACAATCTCAATGTGCGTGCAAAGCCAGACAAATTCCAAACACCCTCCCCCCCCCCCCCTCACCTGGCTGGAGCATGCACTCCCCCCCCCCCCCCCCCTCACCTGGCTGGAGCATGCGCTCCCCCCCCCCCCCCCCCTCACCTGGCTGGTGCATGCGCTCCCCCCCCCCCCTCACCTGGCTGGTGCATGCGCTCCACAGGTAGACGCAGGTGCCCAGGCCCACGCTGAGCACGTTCAGGGAGGACCAGTCCACCAGGTTCAGGTAGAAGTCGTCCTGCAGCTCCGGGGCGTCCAGCACCTTGAACGGGATCTTGGAGATCTTACGGGTCGGCTTCCGCGGGGAGCCGTAGGAGCTTCTGGCTGTGAGGGGGGGAGAGAGAATTATGTGAGACGGAGAGAGTGTGTGTGTCTCTGGTGTGTGTGAGTGTGTGTGTGTGTGTGTGTGTGTGTGTGAGTGTGGGCTCACCTGTTACTGCTGACAGGAGAGAGGGAGTATGTGTGTCTCTGGTGTGTGTGAGTGTGTGTGTGTGTGTGTGTGTGTGTGTGTGAGTGGGCTCACCTGTTACTGCTGACAGGAGAGAGGGAGTATGGAGACACTGTGTTACCATCCTCCGGGAGAGAGCGCTTCGCACTGACAGAATACTGCACACACACAGAAAAAGATACACAATACACGGTCAGCCTGTATATAGAAGAACCGCCTGTTTAACAGCAAGATGTTTAACAGCATGGCGTATAACAGCAGGGCGTATAACAGCAGGGCGTATAACAGCAGGGTGTATAACAGCAGGGCGTATAACAGCATGGTGCGTACGCTGAACAGGCTCCTCTTGGCGGGGGTGGAGGGCTGCAGGCGGCGATCCTCAGACTGGGGGTCCTGGACCTTCTCTATACCTGCTCCCAGCAGCTCGTTCTTCAGCAGGGCCGAGTAGGCCAGCCCGTCAGCTAGCAGGGTAGGATAGGAGGAGGAGGTCAGAGCAGGGAGAGGGAGAGAGCACATCAGAAAGGATGAGGACAGAGAGAGGGGGGACAGACAGGCAGACACAGACACAGACACAGACACAGACAGACACAGACAGACACAGAACAGAGAGAGAGAAACAGACAGAACAGAGAGAGACACAGAGACAGGCAGACAGACACAGAACAGAGAGAGACAGGCAGACAGACACAGAACAGAGAGACATACAGAGCAGCCTGCCTGCTCACCTTTACTGCTGTCTGTAGTTCCATCCTTGGTCTTCCTGTTCTGGTTGTGAGACTTCTCGTTCTCCTGAGATGCAGACACATGAATGCAGTGATCACAGACTGTTATAACACACACACACACACACACAGGTAGACACACAGGTAGACACACAGGTAGGTAGACACACAGGTAGACAGACACACAGGTAGACAGACACACAGGTAGACAGACACACAGGTAGACACACAGGTAGACAGACACACAGGTAGGTAGACACAGGTAGACAGACACACAGGCAGACACACAGGTAGACAGACACACAGGTAGACAGACACACAGGTAGACAGACACACAGGTAGACAGACACACAGGTAGACAGACACACAGGTAGACAGACACACAGGTAGGTAAACTGGGACTCACGTTGATGCGGTGGAAGTTGACGCTCCAGTTGGCGCCGGCCCGGGAGGGGATGAAGCGGTCGCCATGTTTGCTGGGAGACGACAGCGGGGAGTTGGTGGGAGTCAGGGCCCGCACTGCCTCGATGGCCTTCTACAGGGCGAAGGGGGAGGGGTTAGCTGGGATGTTTCCACGGAGATAAGAGCGTGGCGGGGTGTAACTGCTAAGGTAAACAAGAGGAGCCTGATAGGTCGGGCTGACATTGTTGGATCACGTGTCTCACGGGCCGAGACACTCCCCCAAACAGTAGTTCAAACAGCATCCCTCCCCCGGGAGCAATCGGACTACTGCCAAGCTGCGTCTACGGTCCAGCAGTTGCACATCCAAACATAACTCTCAACGGTCCCACGCAAAACAGGAACAGGTGGTGTATCCACGCCAGGAGAAAGGCTCACTGGTGGCCAACCGCAAGGAGGGTGTGGATACAGCATCAGTTAAGTTACTGTGGGGGAGAGAGAGTTAGACAGACAGTCTCTAAGAGGGAGAGAGACTCACCCAGAAAGAGAGGCAGACGGAGAGAGAGAGAGAGAGAGAGAGAGAGAGAGAGAGAGAGAGAGAGAGAGAGAGCCAGCTCTACTTACTATGGGACTGGCGTTCTCGTTCTGAATGTTGATCTGCCTCAGCAGCCGACACTCGTAATCCTGGTCCATGTCTGGGGAGACGGACCGAGACAAAACATGAATTCATTTGGTAAAACGCTTATATCTATAGTGACGTGAAGAAAGTGCATGTAAGGCTGATAAGTGCAGCAGATAAGCAGAGAATCAAAGTGCCTAGTCCTACAGTGTTATATAGTTCAGTGCCGGGTAAGTCTGTTTTTAAAGGAAAAAATGCAAAATCCATAAAAAATTCAAAAAATCATGTATCTCATAACATCCCAAAAGGTAAATTCCTCATCCTTGACTTGACGGTTTATCTCTGCTAAGCAAAGGGCAACGGCATGAATCGCTAATATCTATGATGTCTGAAGTGTTTTTTTAAATGTATTTTGACACTGTCAGACGAAGTTCTGATTGAGACAGCTAGATACCTAGTTTTACATTTGTCAGACATTGAGCTAGGTAGGCTACGGTAAGCTCAAATAATTAGGCTAAATTGGATTGATGAGGTCAACATTATAGTCTCTGAACACAAACACTTCCACTGCTTAGTTACTAAAGCAACTTGCTGGAACATACTAGTACAAGATAATTGGCTAGCTAATTTAATTTTGTTGTGAATTTCCATAGCAAATTGGTATGAACCTGACTGATACAAAGTCAAATGTAGCTTGTTGCTAGCTAACGAGCCTAGATCGGGTCAAGTTAGAACTAATTAACATCTACAGTTATGGTTTTCTACCAAGCGAACTGAAGTCAGCGGTTATCAATGGCGTACGACACCAGCAATTTCATTTCAACTTACATCCTTTCTTACAATAGTATGCTACACATTGTTTCGTTTGCCTGGCTAACTTAATGTTCGGTGGAACCCACCCGTTCCAGCAACTAGACCGAGCCCTGTCATTTCATTCACCAGTAAAAACTACAGTACTAGCCTTCTGAAAGCTAGCGGCTATCTTAGCTATAACGAGATAGCATTCGCTAGCTAGCAGTAGCTACATTGTGTATGCAAAACACATACGATTTGTTTAGCACGTCACTATTATGCATCGTAACCTACCGTGCAAAGCTAAATCCCCTCCGATATGTGCAGTCAGTTGATTATGAAGTTTGGTTGAAATTTCTGTCAGGAAATATATGTTTCTTTATTCTCCAATCGTGCCGATGTTTGGATGTTTTCATCCGACGCTCGACGAGAGCGAATCGCAAAGCAACATGGGAACGTGAAGGCGACGTCACATTTTTTGAATCATACATTTTGCGTTTGTCTCAGGGGAACGTTGAGTAAACTGCGAATGCGATTCTTCTTCTTTTGTAATTTATTGACAAACCGCTTTGTATACTATCTAATCAAACTCAATCAAATGAACTATCATTTTAAGAATTCTTCACAAAATGTATTTGAGTTTTACGTCCATAGAGAACATTTGATTCAAATGAGTGTGTGTCGGAGATACGGCTACCATACTCGGTACCTCGGATGACTGATATGATCTACACAAGATTCACCCAGAACCATTGAAAAAGTATCTGGAATCACCATGAATTAACAATGTAGCCTATTTCTCCAAACTCTGAAAGAACAGTCCCATTGTCTTAATAAATACTAACAAAATACCTTTGGGTCACAATGACCTGGGGTCCAATTTACTCAATCACACAGGGACTGGCACATCTCTATCAGTATTATCTCGAATCAATACTGACTGACAACAAATGAGAGTTGACTATTAAACTAGCCAATGAGTCAATAATTTAACAGGGTGTGTGTTACAGTGTGTGTGTTACAGTGTGTTACCCACCAAGTTCAGGCATGACTGAGTTTCAAACATTCCGATCACCACCAATAACAATGTTCTCAAGCCTTGATGTTCATCTCTTTCTTTTATTGGAAATCAAAAGTAAAAATTTGACAGGATTCACAGACTTGGTAACATTGCATGACAGTGAAATGTACGTATTCCTACTAGAAGTAAGAAGTTTATTCAAATGAAACACTTGATGTGCCAATATCATAGTATAATACAAAAATAAAACTCAAAGAGAAACATTCAACGTATAAGTGTTGTTTAACTAGTAATCCGCTGAAGAAACATTCTGAAGACTTATAATCAAAGTCATCCTTTGTTACAGTGTTGTAGAACAGAGTTACAGGACTGAGAGAAGGATAGGCTCAAATGAAAAAGACAGAGGAAAGGACGTTATTGCTGCTTTCAATATTGATTCTGCTCATCTCTCATTAAAAATCAAAGTGCTACATGACATAACCTATAGTTCAAAATGCTAATCACCCTCATCATTTGATAGGTAGTAATGAGTGAATTGGTTGACCATGTCATTTGGCCATTTATACATACTTAAATTACGATAAATTAGTTGCTACTAACAAACCACTATCAAGTGCCACAATTATACTATGGTTACTATATCAACAACATGGTCTGGGGATTGCACTAATTTAAAGAACCGCTGACGAGTTGTTAAATGGTTGTTTAGGGACAACTTCAGTTCTGAAAAAGTGTCTCAACAAAACATTTACAGGAAATGAGATTGAAGACAGGAAGTGGCATTGACTGAAAAAGTGTTGGCATACAAGCCCCTTGTCTGAGGAGGCACTGACCTCAGCTATCACATCCCCAGTCATCGCCTCACAGTCCAAACAGCTTACAACAGATGCCAGAACCCCACACAAAACTAAAAAAGGATCAGATCTGTTTAAAAGATGGATCAAGTATAAGGATAAATGTTATTGCTGTGGCAAAACAACCTTCAGCTCCCCACGAACGATGACACTTAGTTAACATAGTTGTCATATTGTCCAGAATACAGCATGTCTGAGTAGAGACTAATATAAAACAACATGTTTTCAGTTATAGGTCCTGGTTTACAGTACATAACCCAGATAAACCCAGGTATGAAATGACAGGAGAGGGTCGAGAGAAAGTATAGAGTGAGAGAGAGCGAGAGAGAGAGAGAATTTGTAGTATATCCTAACAACAAACTACTGACCACAACTCAAACAACAACGACGCATGTTAGAAAGATTCTACCTTGGTGAAATGCTGACAGTTTGAGAGCTACAGAACCATAGAGGTCGTTAGGCAGGGAAGGCTGACAAGGAGCCTACGAGATGCTTCCTGTAGCAGGACATGGCTGTGTGGAAAAAAAGAAAGTGAGGGAGAGGAAATCTGAGGAAGGAGGTTGGTGAGATGAGTGAGCAACCTGACCATGGGTCGTTTGAGGGGAACCGAGGACAAGTGAGGCCTTCAGGACAAGTGGTGATCAGGTTGATCCGGACGATTGCATCTGGGTGAAGCTGGTGGAGAAAGCTGCCCAGGGTAATGAGACTGGGACCAGGCCGGCTGGCCGGTGGAGGAGGGGCAGGAAAGGACTGGGCGTGAGGGGGGACCCGGCCAGGCTGAGGTGAAGGAGCAAGCTGGCTGACCTCCATCTTTAAGTGTCTTTAGGCATGAGCTGTTGATGACTGCTGACCTGGAAGCGGGTCTCGTCCGATATCCCATACTGCTCCAGGGGATCCTGCACGGGAGTGGAGAGAAGAAGAGCAAAGCTGGTTGGCTGGAGATGGGAGGACTCTTGGTTTGAGTTTAAAACAGGACAGACAGCTCATGGAGAGGAAACCAAACGGTCTGGTTCCGTAGGGTGTCACGTGGGTGCTGTGACGGTGTGGGTGCTGGGGGGTCAGAGAGAACAGGGCAGAGGGGCGTCACCTTGCCGGTCAGACGGTGGATTTCTGTGCGGTAGAAGATCAGGTTCTTCCTCATGAACTCGTAACTGGAAGCATTGAGAAAAGAGACAGCTGATTAAAATGGATTTACTAAAACAGTACACAACTAACTTGTTAATCCCACCTTGGCATTTAATAGATCACAATCATATGTTTGATAACACAATGTACAACAGAACCCAGACTTTATTAGCACACATATTTAACCGTTTCATCCCCTCCAGGGCCTCATGGCTGAAAAGATGCCACGGCAGACATCGGAGCTTTGAAACACACAAAAAGGACATTTCATTCCCACCAGGTGACATTTCTAATTATAATTTCAGAGCAGCAGTTTGTGGCCTTACCTGGCCTGGATGATGGAGTCGATCCACTCCTGACACTGTTCCTGGGAGTCACACTCAAACAGGTACTTCCTCTCTGCCTCGTCTAGGAAGACTGGGAAAAGAAAGGTTCCACGTATTTACAACATATAACAAAGTGCTGTATTCAAGAAGGAAGTAGATGGGATACTGTTCAATTCACCAGTACTCACTGTGCTAGCCTCAACCCTTGAATTACTGCTGGCTTTACAGCTTAAGCTGTACTTGTGTGTCATAATCCCTAAACAAACAACTTGCTTCTATCAAGGAACATATAAACAAATCGAGTCTTGAGATGTCCTACTGCAGCTCTGCACACATGCTTCCTCATTCCTACTTACTTTACGTCCGCAGAATGTGATACAGGATAACTGCCGTCCCACGCACTTATTACAGAAATGTACCGTCATACTTTGAGTTTGGATTAATTTGAAAAACTGCTTCTTACGCAGCTCAGTGACAGAACGAGAGACATCGCTATAATATATTATTACAGGCTCACCGATAGAAAAGGCTTGACTGTCCTCTCTTTCCACACGACACTGTTCCAGCAGCAGGGCTCCCAGAGGCTGTCAAGGAAATAAAGACCACAGTCTTGTTGTCACCACCTCAGTGATTACAGATCCACAGCATGCTGGGAAGCTGACAGCGGCAGAACAATCGGCCCTTCTTACCTCTTCCTCATCGGTACGGAAGTAGAAGAGAAAATTGACCACCAGCTTCACCAGTCTTCTCTTTACAACTATAAATTCACAGATAACGTGAAGAAGACGTATGGTACATATAACATACCTTTCATAGGAAAAAATACATCCTGAGATAATTTGACGTTTGACACAGTCACCGTGCAACAACGTTGACCCGAAGCACAATCACAATCACAAATGTGGACATCCACAACATTTAATATTACCCAGTGAGACTGCTACAAATAGTCTACTAGTACTAGCGATGCAGGTATAATTCCCGCATAAACGTACCATCTCCTTTCTTCGGTCCTCGCATCCCCAACTCTGCAGCCCTTTCTGAAGGTTGTCGGCTTAACGACACAAGCTCCTTCTCGTTGTAACGCATCCTGAGGCTATACAGTGTTGACGCAGCGCAGTTGTTGACAGATGAGTATTTGACTAGCTAGCTGGTTAGTGCTTTTTCCATTGCCATAAAGTTGCCTAGCATACTAGCTAGCTCTAACTAGTTCACAGAATGGAAAGTAATCGGTGCCTGGACCTAGTTAATGTGATCACTTTCCAAAATAGCTTTTAGTCAAGCTTGTTGATATGCGTCGGACTGCGTCTGTTCATAGCAGCGGTCAAGGAAGCACATCGGGGTCGAGGTTTTCCACTCTACGCTCCCGCATAAAATAGACACTCCTCAGTCATAAAATATACCTGTCGGCTTCCGTAGGCTACTACAGTACGGTGGCCAGCTGAAGATTGGTTAGAAAAAATAAAACGTTTAGGCTATTCTTTAGACATTCAGCAATATAGTTTGATGATTTCTAAGTGGATTGTGTTCCGTAAAAAGTTGAGCAGTTAATTATACAGCAGATATATAAAACGCCTGAAATAAAAATGTAAAAAGTTTAGACTTTCAATAAAGTTATTCAAACCAGGAAGTAGACGAATGTCGTAACGCATGCGCAGGAACATTTGTGTTTACGTTGTAGCGGCGTGTCTTTCGTGGAATTGTTTGTGAGTTTTTATCGAATTATTATCAAGAAATGTACTGTGTTTAATTCCTCTAGTACGATTGAATAACTTGTATATGTCGACACGGCCAACTTATCGTTACCTAGCTGTTTAATATGTCCACTGTGACAAAGGATTTACCCAGACGGTAGCATTAGCAAGCTAGCCGAAATGTGCTGGCTGAACAGATAGCAATCCATTTGTGATTATTTATAGCTAACTACTACTCTAAAGGCTCAAATGTTGGCTCGTTCCATAATTATTCAATCTCATCCACTCTTTATTGTGCAGTTGAGATCCATGGATGCTTGCATATGTCTTGCAAGTAGCAAGCGTGTCTAATTTACTGTTGCATATAGGTTACAGTGCTATTTGGTTGGCTAAATTCATTCATCCGCGAGTGTGAATAATTCCGGGCATATTGCAAACGTTCGGATTGTTTCAACAGGGTGAAAAGAGGTCCAAACAGAGGTGGTGTTGTGGTCCTGTTAGCCGTGTAATTGTGCCCATCGTCAACACGCAAAGATGGATTTCCAACATCGAGCAGGGGGCAAGACGGGAAGCGGTGGAGTCGCGTCCTCCTCGGAAAGCAACCGCGACCGGCGTGAGCGGCTACGGCAGCTGGCGCTCGAGACCATAGACATCAACAAGGACCCCTACTTCATGAAAAATCATCTTGGCTCGTACGAGTGCAAATTGTGTTTGACACTTCACAACAATGAGGTACGGTTATTTTCCTAAATGGGTCTCTCGTCTCGTTGTTGCGAGTACCACTGATTTCAGCTTCCAAATACTAATTCACCCCCCCCCCCCTTTTTCTCTTACAGGGAAGCTATCTAGCCCATACACAGGGAAAGAAGCATCAGACCAACTTGTAAGTACATCATCTATATCTTGGCATATCATTTGTCATCAAAGAATTGTGATTTGACCGTTTCTAACGACCTTGTTTTTTTGTTTTGTTTTTTTACTTATATGTGATGCATCCTCTCACGTGATCATTGTCATCGTGGTGTTTCTAACTGTCCTGTGTTTCTCGCGACCAGAGCAAGGAGAGCAGCCAAGGAAGCTAAAGAAGCGCCTGCACAGCCGGCGCCTGAGAAGGTCAAGGTCGAGGTCCGGAAGTTTGTTAAGATCGGCCGCCCTGGATACAAAGGTAGAGGAACATGGTGTCCCTAGCTAGCTGGTTATTTCCAATGGGACATTTTGTAGCTCTGTTGAAACGTACTTGGTTTCGTTCTATGAAGCTGTCCCATTAGAATATGGACCTGATGTGGTTTCTCTTCTCCCTCTCCCTCCCGATTCCCTTTTCTCCCCTTTTTCTTTCTGCCTCTCTCCCTCCATTCCTCATACTCCTCTCTCTACTACCTCTTTCCCTATCTGTTTCCCTCTTTTTCTCCCTCTCCTTTTTTCTCTTCCTGTCTTTTTCTTTATCCCTCCCTCTCGCTCACCCACACTCTCTCTCAACAGTGACCAAACAGAGAGACCCAGAGACTGGCCAGCAGTCTTTGCTGTTCCAGGTCAGTTTGAATACAACCCCATCTTAGCACATACGTACATACGTACGTACATACAGGAAGCAGTATATCCACCTGATCTCATTGAGAAAGATGGACTCAAGTCCTTCAAGCTCACGATAACATTACATTATTATGTGTTCATTTATCAGATGCTTTTATCCATCACAATGTTGGGGGGAATCAAATAAAACTGTCTTTGTACAGCCCTTTTCACAAGCAATGTCAGAGGGCGTTACATACCATGCCACTAGAACTGCACCTAAACCAACTTAAACCCTTTGTACCCGAGACATCTTGATCTGCAATCAAATGCTCTAAGTGCTAAACTAAACCGATCTCTATCTCTCCCCCAGATTGACTACCCTGAGATTGCGGAGGGCATCGGCCCCAGGCATCGCTTCATGTCTGCTTACGAGCAGCGCATTGAGCCTCCAGACCGTCGCTGGCAATACCTGCTGCTGGCCGCAGAGCCCTACGAGACCATCGCCTTCAAGGTGTGTGTGTGTGTTTCTGTATCAGTGTGTGTGTGTTTCTGTTTCAGTGTGTGTCCGTGTGTGTGTGTGTGTGTGTGTGTGTGAGTGTCCACACACGTGTCAACGCAATAGCCCCTGCAGAAGATCCAGTAACTAGCATGCATATTCAAGATGGCTGATTGTCAGACACGGCGTCTATACTGATGGTATGTGTGCTGTCTCCGTGCTCGTGTTTGTGCAGGTGCCCAGCAGAGAGATCGACAAAGCAGAGTCACGCTTCTGGACTCACTGGAACAGGGAAACCAAACAGGTACCCAATGCCGCCAGGCATGTGAAATGCATCACTTCCTGTTGGGAGTTGGACTACAGCCACCCTTTCTTTTCTTGGGCGGTGTTTTAACTACTGACATCTGTCTGTGGTGGAGATGATGGCTGCTGTGCACCTGCGCATTGTTTAACCTCCTCCTTCTCTCTCTCTCCCTCCTCCCCTTCTCTCTCCTCCCCTTCTTTCTCTCTCTCTCCCTCCTCCCCTTCTCTCTCTCCCTCTCCTCTGCTCCACTACTCTCTCTCTCCCCCTCTTCTCCCCTTCTCCCCCCCCCCTCTCTCTCTCTCTCTCTCTCTCTCTCTCTCTCTCTCTCTCTCTCTCTGTCTCTCTCTCTCTCCCCTACTCCTCTCCTCCCCTACTCTCTCTCTCTCCCCCTCTCCTCCCCCCAGTTCTTCCTCCAGTTCCACTTCAAGATGGAGAAATCCCTCCCCCCATCCAGTGGCCCTGTGCCCCCCATGGGGGTGAAGCGCCCGCCTCCCCTCATGAGCGGCATGGGCTCCCGCCCCCCCAATGAGCCCATGCCCCCGCCTCCCCCAGGAGGGATGCACATGCCCCCCCTGCCTCCGGGCACCCCTGGGGGCCCCCAGATGCACCACCAGATGCCCATGCCCCCCATGATGAGGCCCCCCCTCCCCTCTGATGGACACGGGATGCCTCATAACAACTGATCCATTGACTGCCCCCATACCCCCGCCCCCCACCCCGCCCCCCACCCCGGCCCCCACCCGGCCCCCCACCCCGGCCCCCCGCCCCCCACCCTGGCCCCTGCCCCTCCTCCCTCAATGGAGGACTGTGATTGTCCCTTCCGTTTGTGTGCTGCTGCAGATGGTTGGCTGGCTGCCTGGTTGGCTGGCTAGCTGGCTGGCTGGTTGGCTGGCTAGTTGCCTGGCTGGCTAGCTGCCTTGGTGGCTGGCTGGCTGGCTGGCTGGCTGGCTGGCTAGCTGCCTGGCTGGCTAGCTGCCTGGGTGGCTGGCTAGCTGCCTGGGTGGCTGGCTAGCTGCCTGGGAGGCTGTCCACTGCAGTGTCTCTAAACTCTGGATGCTCCTGGGCATTTTTCTACAGTTGTTCATCTGGGTCCATTTTCAGTAGGTTTTTTTTATACTGATGGAAAGGCAGTTTTACATTGATGTTGTTGTACTAAGAAGACATACTTTTCAAAATGCTCCACTGTAATATTACCAGAAGCTCATCTTTTAAGATTCCTTTGTTTTGTAATTAAATATTGATTGGAAAAAATATTGAGAAATGTCCTGTCTTCTGTGGTTGGTTGAAATACAAACAGCTCTTAATGGCTTCACACACACTTTATTCATGTCTGGTGGTTAGTGTAGCAGAATCAGTGCACAAATAACTTCACATATATTCTATCAGTCCCTCTTCAAAATAATCAATACCACGATGAATAGCGTAGCTGTTGTCTTCACAGTGTAATCTGAGCAACAAAACCCCCCCCAAAAACCCTTTACAAGACATGTGGATCAATGTAACAATAAGCAGACAAGGAGAACTGTCAGGATTGGCTTATCAGTCACCTGTTCCTGACAACCAGTCACAGCCCTGGATCTGATGAGGACTACAGATCACCATCCTCTGGTGAGGAACATAGCTAACTACTCTCTAGCGATCACTCGGAGATTTACCTCTAAACTCCTTCCTTAAGATTGAGTGAAAGCTTTCTGTTCACATGACAGATCCTCACGATTTACCGGCTTTGGATTTCTTCTTCTTGGGTATCACAACCTCTTCTTCTTCTTCCTCCTCTTCCTCCTCCTCCTCTTCTTCTCTCAGTTTGGCTCGTTTTCCTTTCCTCTTGGCTGTCGTGTCCACATCCCTCTCTCTCTTGGCTCTTCTCTCCGCCAGCCGCCCCCCCCCCTCTCTGGTGAGACTCTTCTCGGGGGCCGGTCTGTTCCTCTGCCGCCGGGGGGGGTTCTTAGCCCCGCCCCTCTTGGAGCGGGCGCTCTTGGCGTCGCCGCTGTCGTCGTCATCGCTGAGGTCTGGCAGCCATGACAACAGCACCTCCCAGAGGGGCGGCTCTGGCTGCAGAACAGGAAACAGGAAGTGGTCATTTTTTCTGGTTGAGTTTTAATTGACCTTTCTCTGTTTATTTGTTTTCTATTTCATTTATAGTATTTCGGTGTCACTTTTTGTGTTAAAAAATATAAAGACTCTTGTGAAAAATATATCGGTCTTCCTAACCTTCCCTTTCTTAAAAAAAGAAGCTCATTTGTAACATGCTTGTGAACTGCACCACCTCAAGACACTTCTGTGATTCTCTAGAAGATTCTCTAGTCTCCTACCTCCGAAGGTGCTCTGTTCCTCAGGGCAGAGCGTCTGACCGCCAGCCCCGCTTCCTCCACCTCCTCCTCCGCCCCCCGTCGACCGCGCACCACCTCTGCAGGACACCAGGCCTCTGTGGTTACACCTGATACTCCACCACACAGTGGAGCTTGTCTGACTACAACTAGGGCCATTTATGTCTAGACTGCTGCATGCAGTATCTAGGTGGGTGCGTGTGCGTGCGTGCGTGTGTGTGTGTACCGTGCAGCCTCTGCAGGCCGGAGGTGAGCACCAGGATGGAGATGGCCACAAACAGGCAGCGGTTGAGGGTGACGTTCTCCCAAGGGGTGTCGATCTGGCTCAGGTTCTGGATGGACAGAGACTTCCGCAGGGACACTGAGAAAAGGGAGACAGAGAGAGAGACAGAGAAGGAGAGAGACAGAGAGAGACAGAGAGACAGAGGGAGGGAGACAGAGCGACAGAGGGTAATGGTCGGTCTAAAGTTGTTTTGACGAGAGAGAGACAGAGAGACAGAGAGACAGAGAGACAGAGAGAGAGAGAGAGAGAGAGAGAATGATGTGGGAGGGGGGTGGGTGTGTGTGTGGCTGACTCACTACTTCTGGTGGGAGGGTTACTGGTCTGTCTGGGTACACTCTGGGGGATCTGTGTGGTTGGTGGAGGGCTCTCCTGTTGGAAAACAAAGAGTTTACAGATCTGTGAAATACCAGCTGGCAAACATGTCCTTCAGCAGATATTTTCAAGTGATGAAGGATGCAATTATCTCAAATAAACAAACCTCTTTCATTCTCCTGGCAGCATACATATCTGGAAGGAGAGCAGGGGAGAGATCAGAAAATTGCTTTGCTGTGCGTGTGTGTGTGTGTGTGTGTGTGTGCCAAAGCAAAGTTTATGTGTTAAGGTGTGAAAGGCTATCCTCCCCCAGAGGCTGACAGAGAAAATGTATAAGTGTTCAGTTGCACGGCAACCCCCCCCCCCCCCCCACCCAGCCACCAGAAGGACTGCTGTGTGAGGTGAGTTATCAGTGTTTCTCTGAGCTAGGGTCTTATTTCAGCTGTGACAGTGTGGAGGTATGCTACATCCGCATGGTTCGGCCTTGCTGACATAAATTTAGACCAGTGTCCTCTACTCCTCCCATAGCAAGCCTGCTAGATGGAACCCTTTGTGTTGCTGGGTGAGGACATGTGACTGTTTAAAATGTGTGTGTGTGCGTGCATGTGTGTCTGGTTGTTTTTGTATCTATTCGTGTGTGGGTATCTGGTTGTGTGTCTGGTTGTTTGTGTATCTGGTTATGTGCGTGTATCTGGTTGTGTGTGTGTGTACCTTCTTTTTGGATGTGTCTGAAAGGCTTTTTAGGCGGAGCTTCTGGTCTTGGGGGCCATAGTTCTTCCTCGAACGTGTCAAAGCTCTCCTCCATTCCCTTCCTGAGTTGTAGAGAGGGAGGGAGGGGTGATAATTGAGAGGGAGGAGGAAGAGAAAGAGGAGGAGAGTAGTTATTTATTCTGGGGTAGGGACACGGTCAAACCGATGGATTAGTTGTATTTTTAGAGCCACTATGTTAGTGAGCTGCTCACGTCTGCAATTCTAAACAGCGAATAACAGTTACTGTATTATAATGTCAAATGGTTCACAAACTAATTTCATAACACATTCCACCTCTCAATCCACAGATTACACGGGTTGTAAAGTTAAGCCCACTGTTATTTTTTCACCAACACGCGATCGCGGAGGTCTTCACATGAAGACATGACCCTAACGACCTTGGTGTGTGGGAACAAACCAGACGCAACCTTCCACTTCACCCAGGTCGCCCTGATACTCAGCACTGCTGATGTATCTGATCAAACCGTCAGCTAATCTCATAACAGCCCTAAAAATAGTACAGGCGAACAAACACAAAACCAGCCAGAGAGAGAGAGAGAGAGAGAGAAAGGTGCCACCCTGACGTTACCACGGCAAAGACAAGATTGCCCGTCACTCTTGACCCCACGGACGCGGGTCCTACCTGGTGCGACATGTGGGGTCCCCCAGGCAGAGTCGGGGGCCTCTGTCCAGAGCCCTTGTCCCAGCTCGGGGTTCGGCAGGCGGCTTGGTCACCTTCTGACTGCCCTGACAACCAGACACAGGTGCTGGAGGAGGGTGGGAGGGAAAAAAAGGAAAAGCATCAGAGCGTCAGTCAGGGGAGGGTGAGGAGAGCGCAGGACGGGCCAACAGGGTGACACGCCTCCGCTACCAGCTGTCAGGGAGCAGAGGGGAGGGAGGGTATGTGTGGGGTGGAGAGAGAGAGGAGGAAGGGTATGTGTGGGGCAGAGAGAGAGGAGGAGGGAGGGTATGTGTGGGGCAGAGAGAGAGGAGGAGGGAGGGTATGTGTGGGGCAGAGAGAGAGGAGGAGGGAGGGTATGTGTGGGGCAGAGAGAGAGGAGGGAGGGTATGTGTGGGGGGGAGAGAGAGGAGGAGGGAGGGTATGTGTGGGGTGGAGAGAGAGAGGAGGGAGGGTATGTGTGGGGGGGAGAGAGAGGAGGAGGGAGGGTATGTGTGGGGCAGAGAGAGAGGAGGAGGGAGGGTATGTGTGGGGCGGAGAGAGAGGAGGAGGGAGGGTATGTGTGGGGTGGAGAGAGAGAGGAGGAAGGGTATGTGTGGGGGGGAGAGAGAGAGGAGGGAGGGTATGTGTGGGGCGGAGAGAGAAAGGAGGAGGGAGGGTATGTGTGGGGCAGAGAGAGAGGAGGGAGGGTATATGTGGGGCGGAGAGAGAGAGGAGGAGGGAGGGTATGTGTGGGGGGGAGAGAGAGGAGGAAGGGTATGTGTGGGGCAGAGAGAGAGGAGGAGGGAGGGTATGTGTGGGGCAGAGAGAGAGGAGGAGGGAGGGTATGTGTGGGGCAGAGAGAGAGGAGGAGGGAGGGTATGTGTGGGGCGGAGAGAGAGGAGGGAGGGTATGTGTGGGGCAGAGAGAGGAGGAGGGAGGGTATGTGTGGGGCGGAGAGAGAGGATGGAGGGTATGTGTGGGGCAGACAGAGAGAGGGGAAGGAGGGAGGGTATGTGTGGGGCGGAGAGAGAGAGGAGGGAGGGAGGGTATGTGTGGGGTGGAGAGAGAGAGGAGGGAGGGAGACTGGGAGGGAGACAAGGAGACGGAGACAGGGAGACAGACAGGGAAAGAGGGAGGGAGGGAGGGGGGGCGAAGGGAGGGAGAGAGGGAGGGTATGTGTGGGGCGGAGAGAGAGAGTCAAAAACAGACAGGGTGGTGGGTGTATTGTTGTTGTTTGTGCCCAGGCTCCAATCACACCTCATTTAATCAGCCAACATCATTAAAACCTGGATTGAATATAAAGTGACACGGCTGCCGAGAGAAGAAATAAAGAAGCAAATCAGTGACATCATGTTCAGAATTTTAAAAGGTATTGAATACTTAACATTGACATTTAAACACAACCAAATGTGTTGGTTTTGAATTCATCTCTTTAAAATTGAAATATTTTTTTTTAATTCTGATCCTAAAATTCAAGGTTAAGAAATGTTAGTTGCTGAAATTCGAACAGTAAAATTCAGATCCCAAAAATTCCATAGAAACAAATTCAAGTTTCAGAAATTCAAATAATTCAGGCTGCTCAAATTCGAATGTTGAAATTCAGATCCCAAAAAATCGTATTTTTCGTTTTTGTATTGTTTGTCTCAGACCGGACCTCTCTCCTCAGACCCCAGGCTTTGATTGTATGACTGATCTGCATGTACACATGTATGACTGCATGTATGACTGCATGTATGACTGCATGTATGACTGCATGTATGACTGGCTGTATGACTGCATGTATGACTGGCTGTATGACTGCATGTATGACTGGCTGTATGACTGCATGTATGACTGCATGTATGACTGGCTGTATGACTGCATGTATGACTGGCTGTATGACTGCATGTATGACTGGCTGTATGACTGCATGTATGACTGGCTGTATGACTGCATGTATGACTGCATGTATGACTGGCTGCAGCTACACCTAGATGAGAGGAGCCTGAGGGTTCTGCAGTGAGCAGAGAAGTCTGCAGTTGGACTGGACCCTTCATGGAGAAGTGAGATGGGTCGATTGCCTTACCCATCCTCTGATATCCCTGATGTTCCCATCAGATTTTTTTCAGCATTTTTTCTTTTTCTTTTTGTTTACAAGATCATTTTTCCACCACAGGGCCCCCAAGAGCACATGAAATTACAGTTTAATGTTATATATATATATATATATATATATATATATATATATATATATATATATATATATATATACTGTATATATATATAATACATTATATATATATATATATATTAACAATGCCAAGGGGCCCCCAAATCAATTCTGCTCAAGGGCCCGTAAAGGCTTGGGCTGGCCCTGGTGTAGCTTGGTCATTCTGCCTGTCCGTCTAACGTCTTGAATTTGGCTTTGCGTCTCTTCACCAGCAGATGGTGCTCAAGCACCAGATGTCAGCCATGGATGAGCTTCAGGCTGTCGGATGCTGGTGTCTACTCCAACAGGTAAGTGCTGCGCATCAGGGAGGAATACCAGAGGAATTTCGTTCTGTTTTGCTTTTATCTGACTGACCTTTCTCATGGCAATGGAGTTGATATTAATGTGGGCAATACTCTCTTAGCGGCGTTGTGATTAAATAAGGTTAATTGCGGTGGGGAATTATATTGGTCAGTCAGTAGTGGGAGTTGAGGTCAGGGCGTGTGTGTGTGCACGTGTGGGCGCCTGAGTAGCGGGAAGGTTAGGGATTGTGATGAGTCATGTCTTTGTTTAGACGGTTCTCTTCCTGTTTGAACAATATGTCGCGGCCTTCAGTGAAGACACACACACACAGACACACACACACACATACACTGCCAACAACCGACACCTATAGGTGTTATTACATGATATGATATATCTGTGAAAGCCTATAAAAGTCTAACAACTTTGTTATTTTTTTATAATACATCCCTAATGTGTACGATCAGTCAGTTTTCAAATAGCTTCTGGATTGAGACGTTTACATATTTTTTGTGCTGTTGGATATTTAATAATTGTATAATTGCGTATACTTGGCATGACGCCAACATCTGGAGTTCCTTTTTAATGAGCGAGTCCACGGAGCTAATACAGCAAAAGCTCATTGGTTATTTGTCCCAAGGACAAGCTTGTGTCAGCAGCGGAGAGGAATGCTTCTATCTATCTGACGACATTTCAGTCCAATTATCGTTAACTAAGAAATCCTTTGCAATCAGTGTAACTTTCGCTTTCGCCCCAAAAGGAGCCCAAAGAAGACTAATTGAACCACAAAGAATCAGATTTGAGCGCTGCTGCCTTCCTTTTTAGTTTATTTACCGCACTATCTCCTTATGTCATTGCTGCATTTAGGCGAAGTCAAAGTCTTCCGAGTTTGTGTCAAAGTCTTGGGAGGTATTTCAAGGTCAACAGGAGCCCCTGTGGACACGTGATAAAGTGGGCTAGCGAACACAGCCTCCGGACTCCACTGCTCCACATTAACATGGAAGATGCAAAGCAGGGTGTGATGTCTGGCCCTGCCTGCCTGCCTGCCTGCCTGCCTGCCTGCCTGCCTGCCTGCCTGCCTGCCTGCCTGCCTGCCTGCCTGCCTGCCTGCCTGTCTGCCTGTCTGTCTGTCTGTCTGTCTGTCTGTCTGTCTGTCTGTCTGTCTGTCTGCCTGTCTGCCTGTCTGCCTGTCTGCCTGTCTGCCTGTCTCTGTCTCTGCCTGCCTGTCTGCCTGTCTGCCTGTCTGCCTGTCTGTCTGTCTGTCTGTCTGTCTGTCTGTCTGTCTGTCTGTCTGTCTGCCTGTCTGCCTGTCTCTGTCTCTGTCTCTGTCTCTGTCTCTGTCTCTGTCTCTGTCTCTGTCTCTGTCTCTGTCTCTGTCTCTGTCTCTGTCTCTGTCTCTGTCTGTCTGTCTGACGACATCACAGCAGACGACATCACAGCAGACGACATCACAGCAGACGACATCACAGCAGACGACATCACAGCAGACGACATCACAGCAGACGACATCACAGCAGACGACATCACAGCAGACGACATCACAGCAGACGACTTGGTCTAAATGATGACTGTGATGAACTCATGGTGTCAAGCTCGGCTCTATGAAAACTGTTGTCACCTAGCATCAGTGACACTCGTGACATGTTTCACCTGTTCAGGTGTGTGTCAGGACGAGAACAGAAGAAAAATAACTTCCATGGTTACGGTACATCTAAAGAACACCTCTCTATTTTTTTCTGTCTTTGCTATCCCCAGATGGATATAAAAGACTGCACACCAGTCGAAGGACCCAAACATCCAGACTCAAGCCCCCATGTTGCAGGCTCACGTCAGGGAGACTGCAGATCTTGAGTTGGACGCCGGGAAAAAACCTGAAGAAAAACAAAGAGGATCCAACTGCAAGTGGGTTAGTCTGATGACGGGATGGAGAGAGGAGGAGGAGAGGAGGGATGGAACAGGCTGTCACGGTTACTGACGCACACAGAAAGAGGGAGAGAGCTGTGAATAAAGACGGCACATGAATCACTCCTCCCAGAGTTCTGTGCTGTTTGCTGTCACGTGTCAACACACCACTGTGTTCCAGAAGGCAGAGGGGAGGCGGGAGGGAAACCAGATCTGTTCAGGGGTGTACCGGTTCTCCCAGGGTCTCCCGTGGAGCGGGAGGGAGGGAGGGAGGGAGGGAGGGAGGGAGGGAGGGAGGGAGGGAGGGAGGGAGGGAGGGAGGGAGGGAGGGAGGGAGGGAGGGAGGGAGGGAGGGAGGGAGGGAGGGAGGGAGGGAGGGAGGGAGGGAGGGAGGGAGGGAGGGAGGGAGGGAGGGAGGGAGGGAGGGAGGGAGGGAGGGAGGGAGGGAGGGAAGGAGGGAGCAGGACTAGGTACTAGTGGGAGTGGAGAAGGGAGGAGAGGGAGAGAAGGAAGGGAGTAGAGGGAAGGAGAGGAGAGGGAAGAAATGAAAAGAGGTAAGGATGGAGGAGAGGAGGGTGAATAAAGGAGAGAAGGAGGGAAGGAGAGGGGAGGTGGGGAGTTCTGGAATTAGAATGTTCAGGAGCAGAACAGAATGGCAGTTACGTCAGAAAGCCTAATGCTAATGCAGCAGCTCTGGGTTTATACGCAGGTTTCTGGAAAGCACATTGTACCTTGTGTACCTGGGGTTTGGTCAAAACCAAACCATGCTTTACAGAAGTTTCCAGAAGAAAACTTGATGATCGATACGTCAGTGACCTTGTCAGGTCGGAGGGCAAACCAGGCCAGACACATTAGACTGAATCCTTCTGTCCTGCAACCTGTCTCAACGTGTCGACATGGATCTTTACTCTCACCCCCCTGTCTTTGATATCCTGCGACGCCAACGTGTTTCAGGGTCACACCTTCAACGTGTGTGTGGGTGTGTGTATGGGTGTGAGTGTATGGGTGTGAGAGTGTGTGTATGGGTGTGTGTGTGTATGGGTGTGAGTGTGTGAGTGTGTGTGTATGTGGGTTCTTTGTGACCAGGCTTCAGCCTTCAGGTGAGTATTGTCACACGTCTCCTCCCTGTGAGAATGTGTCCATCAATCTTTCACCAGAGGAGACAGGGAAGGAGGAGTAGCTGTCTGTGGAGACCATGTGTAGGGGAGGGAAGGTGACCCGGAGTTCTGGGGCTGCACGGAGGAGAGGAGGAGGGGGGAGGAGAGGAGAGGAGAGAAAGGGGAGAGGAGAAGAGGAAGGAGAGGAGGAGGGGGGGAGGAGAGGAGAGGAGAGAAAGGGGAGAGGAGAAGAGGAAGGAGAGGAAAGGAGGATGAGGGGAGGTGAGGAGAAGAGAAGAAGAGGGAGGGTGAGGCGAGGAGAGTAATGACAAAAGACAAGATATTGTATTGTATTATGATGCAGAGTTTGACATTCAACCCGTCTATTCACAGCATGAATAGATGGCGAGGGAACAGAAAATTGGCATGAAATTGGAGAGAGCGAGAGCGAGAGCGAGAGCGAGAGAGAGAGAGAGAGAGAGAGAGAGAGAGAGAGAGAGAGAGAGAGAGAGAGAGAGAGAGAAAGAGAGAGAGAGAGTTAGAGAGAGATGGAGAGAGTAGAAAACGAAATATTGTGAATGACTTGGAGAGAGGGAGAGGGAGAGGGAGAGGGAGAGGGAGAGGGAGAGGGAGAGGGAGAGGGAGAGGGAGGGAGGGAGGGAGAGAGAGAGAGAGAGAGAGAGAGAGAGAGAGAGAGAGAGAGAGAGAGAGAGAGAGAGAGAGAGAGAGAGAGAGAGAGAGAGAGAGAGAGAGAGAGAGAGAGAGAGAGAGGGAGGGAGAGAGAGAGAGAGGTGAATAAATCAAGGATGGGCAGATCAATGCTTACAGGATTGGAAAGAAACAAGTTAAAGAGATAGAGTGTGAGTGTGTGTGAGGTGGATGAATGTTTGGAGGCCTTGTTGTTCAGGCAGGAATAGTGAATCTGGGTGTGCTGGTGGATGGAGTGTCCTGAGAAGCCTAAAACTAAGTCTCTGTCTCTCTCTGACCCTGTGAGAAGGACACACTGTGCTGTTAGGCTGCTCACACACACACACACTCCTCCCTCCCTCCCTCCCTCCCTCCCTGTCTCCCTCCCTCCCTCCCTCCCTGTCTCCCTCCCTCCCTCCCTGTCTCCCTCCCTCCCTGTCTCCCTGTCTCCCTGTCTCCCTGTCTCCCTGTCTCTCTGTCTCTCTCCCTGTCTGTCTCTCTGTCTCCCTGTCTCCATGTCTCCCTGTCTCCATGTCTCTCTGTCTCTCTGTCTGTCTGTGTCTGAGTAGAGTAGAATTGATGCAGTCATTAGTGCCTGGTTTGTCCTGTGGTCCCAAGGGCCCATGTGTATTAATTACCATCTATTCATGGAGGCCTCTCAGCCTCTCAGCATTCTCCACCTCCCTCCTGCTGGCCACTCTGCTCCTACCAGGACCTGTCACTACCCTGATGCCTCCCAGGTGAGAGTGTGAGTGTGTGTGTGTGTGTGTGTGAGTGTGTGTGTGTCTAAGTGTGTGGGAAAGAGAGGCAGAGTTATCGATAGACAGAGAGAAAGAGAGAGCGACAGGGAGTGAGACACAGAGAGACAGTATGTGTGAGACAGAGAGAGAGAGAGACATGGGCTGACGGACAGACAGAGAGAGAGAGAGTGAGTGTGTGAGAGAGAGAGAGTGATCATGGTTGGATTATCTCTGAGAAGGAACCGACCAGGGACCTGGATCTCTGTGATTACACCACAGATGACATTTGGAACAGGGTTTAAACCAACACCATACATCTTCTCCTGTGTCTGGGCAAACAGAGCTAAACACACACACACACACACACACACACAAAGATACAACCATGCACAATCACAGACAACCACAGCCACACACACAGTATCACACACAACCACAGGGTCACAACCACAAGGTGACAGTCATTGTTTGAAAAAGCAGAGCTCATGGGGTGAGCAGTGATTGAACAGACTAGTCTTGAAAGCCATTCCCCACTTCATAAAGGAGCACCTCATCAGTGTGACAGCACCAGTCTCTACTCCTGGAAGTGCTTCTCACTGCGCCATCCAACAGTTTACATTATCCCCGGTTGTATATTCCTGTGTATGTGTGGGTGTGTGGATGTGTGGATGTGTGTGTGTGTGTGTTAGCCCATGTGGATGTTTGTGTGCTATGTGTGGGTGTTTGTGTGTGTGTGCATGTATGTATGTATGTGGGTGTTTGTGTGTGTGCATGTATGTGTGTGTGTTTGTTACCATGTTCACAGGGTCGATAGTTCATCTCAGTGTGTCGGACTGCCTGGGGATTAATGTGGACGACATGAGACCTGTCACTCGAGTGACCATGTGTGAGGGGAGACAGGATGGAATGATGAAAATCAGATCCCAGAAATGTGAGGCGAAAACAATTGAGTTGAATAATTTTGAGACAAAAAACATTTAAAGTTTTTTTTTTTTATTGGAGCCAAAAACAATTGAGGAGAACATTTTTGAGGTGAAAAAATTGATTTGCCTCCATAACAGACAGAGGAGAGCTGCTGGAGATACAACAGATATTTGCGTCTGTGTGTAAACATGCCTGCATGTACAGCATGTATACGTTTACATGTATTTGCATGCTTTGACAGTCTGGACATGCGTGTAATTTGCGAGATTGCGTCTAGTGGGTAACAAAGAACGTAGGAGAGAGACAAAGTGTGTGAGAGAGAGAGAAGAGAGAGAGAGAGGAACAGAGGAGGTGCAGAGAGAGCAGCAGGGGATGAAAGAGAGATGATGGGGTATTCTCCAATCAGTTGGAGTGTTTGATGTGAGCTGCAGGGATAGAAATTTGCTGTCTTCTGCCACACACACACACACACATATGCTCACACACAACAACACAACTTTGAAAAGACCAAAAATACAGAGACCCACAATACCACACTGTCTCTGTCCTTCCTTCCTTCTCTCTCTCTCTCTCTCTCTCTCTCTCTCTCTCTCTTCTCTCTCTGTCTCTCTCTCTCTCTCTCTCTCTCTCTCTCTCTCTCTCTCTCTCTCTCTCTCTCTCTCTCTCTTCCACTATCCTTCCCTCTCTCTCTGGCGCACACTGACATGCATATTTGAACTATTTCTTTGTTGTCACAGTTTAATTATTCACATGTTCCTGAGCTGCACAAAAGAGACACAGTGTGTCTAGAGTAATTATTCATTCTGGACATGGAGGGGACAGGTTGCCACACACACACACACACACACACATGCAATCAACCTCCTTTCGTTAACTATTTTCTTCTCTCTGACACACAAACTTTCCTGCCTTCCTCTCATCACCAGCTTGTTTCCTCTTTTCATTTCCTCATCCTCCTCTTCTTCTCTTGCCTATTTGATCACCTCTCATTAAACAAATCAAGGCAGTCACTGTCTCTCTCTCTCTGCCTCTCTTTCTCTCTGCCTCTCTTTCTCTCCCTCTTTCCTCCTTGACAGACTCCTCTTCTCACTTTGATATTGCTACCGCCACCTCTGCTAATGAAGTGTATGTGTGTGTGTGCGTGTGTGTGTATCTGTGTGTGCGTGTGCTTACCCTGCATGTGTGTGTGTGTGTGCTAGCCTGAATAAGTACATGTAGATATTTGTAAGTTCCTCATAAATACCTGCATTTTCTCAGCCACCCTGAACAGAACTCAGACAAACAGAACTCAGACCAACAGAACTCAGACAAACAGAACTCAGAGAGTCAGAACTCAGACAAACAGAAGTCAGACCAACAGAACTCAGACAAACAGAACTCAGAGAGTCAGAACTCAGACAAACAGAAGTCAGACCAACAGAACTCAGACAAACAGAACTCAGACCAACAGAACTCAGACCAACAGAACTCAGACAAACAGAAGTCAGAGAGTCAGAACTCAGAGAAACAGCTCCAGGATGAGAAGGAAGGATTTGGGTGTGTGATGGTCTGGCAGAGCGGAGGTGGGGTGAGCAGGGAGGAGAGATATGACCCAGGGCAGTTATCTCCCAGCAGCAGCCTGGCAGAACACACTAGTATTCTTATGGGCCTCTGCTGTCTAGTTTGTGATCTCATTATAGAGATCTTTCATTCTGTAGTTGTCTCTGATTTGGACTCTCTCTCTCTCTCTCTCTCTCTCTCTCTCTCTCTCTCTCTCTCTCTCTCTCTCTCTCTCTCACTCACTCATCCTGTCCCACTCTTCCTTTCCCTTGTTTCTGTATGTGTGTGTGTGTATGACTGTTTGACGGTGTGTGTGTACGTGTGTGTGTGTCTCTGTGTGTGTGTGTACGTGTGTGTGTGTCTCTCTATGTGTGTATGTGTGACAGAGAGAGCCAGGCAGCATGTTTGGCCGGCCCCTGGCTGCTTGTCTGATTGTAGATAATTACAGCTATTTGAGGGCAGCTTGTCACGTCCTGCACTCTGTGAAAGCACTCAGAGAGAACGCCAGCACACTCATCCAAGACTCATCCATCAGCTCACATCATCCACAGAGAGAGAGAGAGAAAGAGAGAGAGAGAGAGAGAGAGAGAGAGAGAGAGAGAGAGAGAGAGAGAGAGAGAGAGAGAGAGAGAGAAAGAGAGAGAGAGAGAGAGAGAGAGAGAGAGAGAGAGAGAGAGAGAGAGAGAGAGGGAGAGGGAGAGGGAGAGGGAGAGGGAGAGGGAGAGGGAGGGAGACAGAGAGAGAAAGAGAGAGACAGAGAGAGACAGAGAGAGACAGAGAGAGACAGAGAGAGACAGAGAGAGACAGAGACAGAGGGACAAAGAAAAAGAGAGAGACTACACTGACACAACGATACCAGCTAGAATGTGGTATGTAGGGTCCAGCAGCTGATGTTCTGTATGCAGTATACCCTCATCCATATGCAGATCCAGTGCTCACCAGTCTAGATAGATTGCATCTACAGTCAAGAAGACCAGAAAGACTCCAAAAGGGAGAGAGGAGGGGTCCAGAGAGGTAAGTAGTGTCTAGAGCAGAGCTGCTAAGGCTCATGGGAAATTGAGTTATTTTCTCCCCATGGTGATCTGCAAGGCTATGTAAAATTCTTCCCTCCGTCTTTTGCAGTGCTCAGTATAAAATCCCTAAAAACTGAAAGTGGTTCTACGTGGAACTGTTTTTCAGAGGGTTATTCTATGGTGTAAAACATTCTTCATGACGTTTACCTCCTTCATAGACGGTAATCCCGGTTGGAAGCCGAAGCCTCACTTGGTATTAGCCACGTAGCTTTCAGACCAATGCTAAATACAGACCAAAAGAAATAACTCATAAGGAATTAATCTTTTTGACACCTCTTCCTCCTTCTCTCTCTTTCATTCACACTCCCTTTCTCCTTCTCTCTCTGTTTGTCAACTTAACTCTGTCATTTTCTCCTCATCCTTGCTCCCTCTCTCTCTCTCTCTCTCTCTCTCTCTCTCTCTCTCTCTCCTCCCTCCCTCTTTATGTCTCTTTGTCTCTCAGTCGTTGAGTCTCCCTCCATCCCAGCACCCTCCTCCATCCTTACGTAAGCTGTGTGTTTGCAGTGACAGGGAAGACGTGAGGTGCAGCACTCCACTCAGCAGGATCCTCATCTCTGTGTGCCTGTTTCAGGGGGAGGGTGTTGACAGCTGCACACTTGACCCGCAGGCAACAACAGATAATAGAGGAGAAGATCAAAGGAAAGAGGATAACACACCCACACATAATAACACACACACACACACTCACACACAGTCACAGAACACACAGACACATGGACACACATAGACAGACACACACACACACACACACGAAAACAGATGGACACAAAAAGTTTAAGAAGTTTCCTAGCACAGTCTAGTGGAGATTTCCTGTGAAGTTGGTGGTTCACACAAACTGAATGACCTCCTCCTGTCTTGAGTATCTGCATCCAAAAGCCGTTCTATATGTTCTCTAAAGTTCCAGACGGAACCATTGTCTGGTCTCCGAGGAAACAGATAGAACCTTTTTCAGCACACACACACACACACACACACACACACACACACACACACACACACACATACAGACACAAATACACACAGGCACATACACAGACACACACACAAATACACACACAGACACAAATACACAGACACACAGAAACACATGGACACACACGCACAGACACAGACACACAGACAGACAAATGGGCAGACGCTGTTTCTTTATCTCAGTCCAGCAGACACACACACACCAAGCCGACTGATCTCACAGACAGGCTAGTGTCTGTGTGTGTGTGTGTGTGTCTGTGTGCGTGTCTGTGTGCGTGCGTGTGTGTGTGTGCATGTCTGTGTGGGTGCGCGTGTGTGTGTGCTGGTCAACGTTGTCAGCGATTTTAAAACGTGTGTTTGTCCACGTCAGGCGTGTGCATTCATATTGACACTATATTGATGTCTGACTTTACTTTTAAATACTGGACAAAGTTTCCACGCACGCACGCACACACGCACGCACACACACGCACACACACACATACAGAACACCGTCTTGACACAGCCACACAACACAAACAACCCAAACAAACACTCCACAGGCGTGTCTGGAACCTGCACGATGCCCACCAAGGAGCCTGGATGTGGGCCTCATCACGCTCCACCGCTGCCTGTTTTCATTCATCCTGCCTGGGGACTATTTATAGCGGTGAATGGACACGACCCTGTAATCATGTCAGTGATTCTCCCCTCAGGTCGGCTCACCCTCTCCTCTCCATGGGCGTCCAACGGGCCCATGGTGAATCATGCCGTTCTTCTCAGTGTTCTGGATGCTCATTGGCTGTCGTCTTCATGCCCTGTGAGTCTTTCTAACTGTGATATTTTAGCTTTTTGGTTCATATTGAGGATGTTGTTGTTGTTGTTTGTAAACATGTATACAGTGTGTATGTATACATTCGGACGAGGATAGCAGTAGAATGTTTACGGTTGATCTAGTGTGTGAGAGGGATTGGTGTGTGTTTTTGCACGTTGTTCACACGTGTGTGCCTAAGGGTGTGTGTGCGTGTGTGTGCAAACACCTGCAGTTGGAGATAAGAGGGTGATCAAAGCTGAAAGCCTGTTAATGATTATAATGGACAATCAGTTTCGTGCCTCTCTCAAAAGAGATAAAGAGAGGGAGAGAAGGAGAGGGAGAGAGGGAGAGAAGGAGAGAAGGAGAGAAGGAGAGAGGAGGAGAGGGAGAGAGGGAAAGAGGGAATGAGAGAATGAGGGAATGAGGGAGAGAGGGGAGAGAGAGAGGGATTGAAAGAATGAAAGAGAGAGAAAACAATCTCTGCCGTTACCCAATCCTTAATTTCAGATTCCAGAAGAACTCACCAGACAGCCAATAAGGTTAGCTGTAACACTGACAGCCAATAAGGTTAGCTGTAACACTGACAGCCAATAAGGTTAACTGTAACACTGACAGCCAATAAGGTTAGCTGTAACACTGACAGCCAATAAGGTTAGCTGTAACAATGACAGCCAATAAGGTTAGCTGTAACACTGACAGCCAATAAGGTTAGCTGTAACACTGACAGCCAATAAAGTTAACTGTAACACTGACAGCCAATAAGGTTAGCTGTAACACTGACAGCCAATAAGGTCAGTCCTAACACTGGCAAACAGTTAGATTACTACTAACACTGGCAGCCAAGAAGGCAGCTTTCAAAAGTGACAGCCAATAAAAGATTAAAAATGTTTGGTCTTTTTGTTTAAAAAAATTACATATTGATCGGGTGAACATTAGGGGGGGTGCTTGTATGTGTGGGTGTGTGTTAGTGTTAGTGTGTGGGTGTGCCTGTGTTTGTGTGTGTGCCAGTGTGTGTTTGTGTGTGTGTGTGTGTGTCCATGTCCGCATTTGCATCAAGCGTCCCTGTAGTCAGTGTGAGCTAAACGGTTGGCTTGCTTGTCCTGGCCTCAGCTGCTGGACACACGCACGCACACACACACACACACACGCACACACACACACACACACTGGCCTATGGCAGGCCTCATATATCCTCTGTCAGCCTCATCCCCATTGGGAGATAACTCTCTCCATCAGTCACCCCTCTACATCACAGTCTCTGATTGGCTTATTATCAGCTGTCCAGCAGCACAGAGCAAAATGGAGAAATGGGCCATGCATCACTGCACACACACACACACACACATGAACACACCCAAACACACCTACACACCCTCACACACACCTCTACACACACCCACTCACTCATACACACACACACACACACACACACACTCAAGGACAACACCTCTCTGTCTCTGTCATTTGTAATATCTCAGCGAGGCACAAATATTAAACCTGGTCTCCTTCCTCTCTCTCCCTCCCTCCCTCCCTCCCTCCCTCCCTCCCTCCCTCCCTCCCTCCCTCCCTCCCTCCCTCCCTCCCTCCCTCCCTCCCTCCCTCCCTCCCTCCCTCCCTCCCTCCCTCCCTCCCTCCCTCCCTCCCTCCCTCCCTCCCTCCCTCCCTCCCTCCCTCCATCTCTCTCTCTCTCTCTTCTCTCTCTCTCTCCCTGTATCTCTCTCCCTCTAAGGATGATGAGACATTAAACTCAAGGCCAACATCGTAATGCAGAAGGCAGTAAATGTCAGACTGCAGAGTTTCCATGGAGGCCAAATGTCTTCATCAGTATTCTTCATCGAGGACCAACACACACGTGCTGTGGTGTGTTATAGGATCACTTGTAACACAATCAAACACATCTGCTCCAAATTAGGCTGGGTCACTGTTGTGCCTCTACTGTTTATGCGTTTCTGCTGTGTCTCTATTGTGTCTCTACTGCATTTCTACTGTGTGTTAATTATCTGTGTGTTTCTTTGCAGTGGAGCAAAGCTCTGGTTAATAAGCTGCAGCCTTGTGGAGTAATCCTTTTCAGACTTGACTCCACATGAGCAAGGGAGGGAGGGAGTATGAGTGAGTGAGTAAGAGTGTGTGTTCGGCCTACGGCACAGAGGACATTAAACAGTGTGAGGGTCAATGCTGCAAGGTCAACCACATCCCTCCCTCTCTCCTCATCCTCCCTCTCCCCTCATCCCCTCATCCTTCCCTCTCCCCTCACCTCCATCCCACGTTCTTCCTTCCACATTCAACCTTTGTGTTTCCAAACTCTCATCATTTCTTTCACTCCTGTTCGACCTTCGCTTCATTTGTACTCAATCCCTCAACCCTCCTCCCCTTCATCCCCTGGTCGCACTCTCCCTCCTCCTCTCCTTTCCCCTCCTCCTCCCTCCTGTCCTCATTTCACAACCTGATCCTTCCTTCTTCATTCCAGGAACCCTTTCACTCCCTAGCTTTCTTCAGGCCCCTCCTCTCTCTCTCTCTCTCTCTCTCTCTCTCTCTCTCTCTCTCTCTCTCTCTCTCTCTCTCTCTCTCTCTCTCTCTCTCTCTCTCTCTGTCTCTTTCCCCTCCCTCCCTCTGTCTCTTTCCCCTCCCTCCCTCCCTCCCTCCCTCCCTCCCTCCCTCCCTCCCTCCCTCCCTCCCTCCCTCCCTCCCTCCCTCCCTCCCTCCCCCCCCCCCGTGATCCTCCTGGTCATGTCCTTGTGCCCCTGGTCTCTCCATGGGGGGGGGGCATTGACAGACCTCTTTATATAAGCAGGCCCTGTGAGAGGCCCCAGTCATCAGGCTAGAAGGATGGTGTGTGTGTGTGAGTGAGTGAATGTGTGTCTCCATCTGTACATGTATATTGTACATGATTGTGTCTCCTCAGGGTATGTCCATATGTGTGTGTGTTCATATGTGTGTGTGTGTGTGTGTGTGTGTGAGAGACGGCTAGTAAAGGAGCTGTTGGGTGTGTGGCGGTGTGTGTGGGGGGAGGCTGGGGGAGGCTGGGGGAGGCTGGAGGAGGCTGGGGGAGGCTGGGGGAGGCTGGGGGAGGGGCACACTCCTGAGGTGATTAGTGCGCCCCTCAGACATCCTGAGAAGTGAAAGACGCGACAAGGACAGGAAGTGGGACAGGAAGCAGGAAGTGCTTTGATTGAGGACGTGACTTAAAGACTTAGGGAACATTAGAGAAGTAGGCCTGGTTATGTAACAGAGGACATCCGTGAGGTCAGGGACTGTGTCCTGCCTAATGATGCCCAGAATTTGACACAGAACATTTTAGCCTCTACTGGCTTATCTAGGCAAGGTGCTCTGAATGAAGGGTTAGAGTGAGGTTGGAACTGAGGATCAGTGCGTGTGTGTGTGCACGCGTTTGCGTGTGTGCGTGTGTGTGTGTTTGCATACATGATCTGAGGGAAGAGCAGAGTGGAACTTTGTTTGTTGTAAGTAATGCAAGGATCAGTGTTTACATTTCCATATGTATATTTCCATATGTCTGATGACTGACGACTGATGGATGGATGGGGTTCAAATGGAGGTGGAGAGAGGAGGATTCTGGAGCATCAATGGAGCTGTAGGCTTCAAATGCCCTGCCATTATGTTGGACTGATCTGTAGGCTTCAGCAGGAGAGAGGGGGCCGGAGGGGTGGAAGGAAGGAGGGGCGGAGAGACGGAGGGATGTGGTGATGGAGGGATGGAGGGATGCAAGGTCAAGATAGAGGTGAGAAATTAATTACAATCCTCTCTCTCCTCTCTTCTCCCTCTCCATCAGGGTACGGTGGAGACTGCAGGCTGAGCGGGCCTCCAGTAGAAGAGGGGACGAGGGACAAAGGGAAGGAATGGGAGGATGAGAGGATGAGGCGATGAGAGGATGAGGTGAAGGGCTGAGAGAGGGAAAGGGAGACGGGGGAAGGAGGAAAGATACGGATTAAATTAAATTCCATTAAATCTTCATTCCTTCTTTTCCAGAGGTCACCTCCATGTGTCCAGTGGGTATGTATATGTGTGTGTGTGTGTGTGTACCTGGTGTCCAGGGTGTGTGTGTGTGTGTGTATGTGTGTGTGTGTGTGTGTGTGTGTGTGTGTGTGTGTGTGTAGGAGTGAAGCGTATGATATAATTTTATACATCTGCCTTCCCTCAGGCGTCGCACAGCCTAGTGCACGTTATGCTAAATTAATTCAGTCTCCCCTGGAGAAACACACACTATACATGTGTGTGGGATGGAATGTATGTCCATCTGTAATATCTGTATTCAGTTGAATTTTTAAGTGTGTTTTGGCAAAGAAAGATACTTTTATTGGTGTGGTTGTCTACAGAAGATTGAAAGGAGAGAAGGATGGGAGGGTGTGTGTGTGGTGTCTGTGTGTGTGTGAGTGTGTGTATGTGTGTGTGTGTGTGTGCTCTCAGGGGTTTTTAATCAGGGCGTCACGCTCTCAGGTTCGATTAGGTACAGCAGGGTTCTCCAGCTCACTGCTTCCCAACAACACTCTCACAGATAAAACACACACACACTCACTCACACACTCACACACACACACACACACACTCACACTCACACACTCACACTCACACACTCACACACACACACACACACACACACACACACACACTACAGAGACGCACTCTTCTTGTCCAAATCAGATCGATGCTGTTAGAAAACGAGATTATATGAGCACAAGGAGCATGGAGAGGAAAGTGGGGTTGTCCATTCATTCATCCAACCAACCATCCATCCATTCCTCCATCCATCCAGCCATCCATCCATTCCTCCATCTATTCCTCCATCCATTCATCCAACCATCCAACCATCCAGCCAGCCAGCCAGCCAGCCAGCCAGCCAGCCAGCTAGCTATCCAACCGTCCAACCATCCAGCCAGCCATCCAACCAGCCATCCATCCAGCCATCCATCAATCCAGCCATCCATCGAGCCATCCAGCCATCCAGCCAGCCAGCCAGCCAGCCATCCATCCAGCCATCCAGCCAGCCATCCAGCCATCCAGCCATCCAGCCATCCATCCAGCCAGCCATCCATCCAGCCATCCAGCCATCCAGCCATCCATCTATCCATCTCTGGGTAAATGTATCTATCTCTAGATACACACAACATGTATGTGAACAGTTCAAATTCTTCTTACCAGCTCTCTCTGACTGCAGTTTGTGTGTACAGCATATGTAGTTCATATTTCTCTCATTAGACTGAAAGAACAATCTTTTTTCCATTCATATTCCTCTATTGTAATGGCTATCACTAAATAAACAATATATGTAATAATGTATTCAGTTTGCAGATGCTTTACAGTAATCCGAAGCAAAGCACGGTGGGGGATTTTAACCTGCAATCTCTTGATCTGCAGTCAAACAACGGACAACAGAGCCATACTCACACCCCTAATAATTACAATATGGTCATTTCTAATCATTCAACCATTCAGTTGTTCATAATTGCTCAATCTGTTCATAACTTTGGCAGGTTTTCCAACCACTGAGCTCTACAAATCCCCAGTGAGTGTACAGTTCATATTCTTCTGTTCTAACAGCTATCTCCGAACAAACACCACAGTTCATATTCCTCTGTTCTTACAGCGATCCCTGAACAAACAGTATGTTATTTCTCTAATCTACTGTACAGCGAAACTCCTGTTGGGTTGAAACTCCTGTGTCTTATTTCTGGACATCAAGATGGCCGCCTGCAGGTGGCTGTGTCGGTGTCCGTCACATGACCGTCCGTAGCAGATGCCCCGAGAGCTCGCCAGAAGACAAACTGTTGCTGCACGTTGAGTTCTCCTTCTGCTCTCTGTCTGTTTCGCCACGCAAAACAACAACACAGGAGAAATCCACACCAAAACAGGCGTGACACTCATGGCTGAGGCGCGAGGACGGGGGGAGGACGTTCCTGAACTCAGAGAGGGGACACGCTGTCCTGGGAATGTTACCCCCCGACCCCGCAACCTTGGAAGCCTCTGATGAGCCCTGATACGGTGTTGAAACCCTTAGAGTTTGTATCTCTGAGACTCCTTGCTGTGGCATCACTAGCATCCCTAGCGTCACTAGCATCACTAGCATCACTAGCGTCACTAGCATCACTAGCGTCACTAGCGTCACTAGAATGCCTAGCATCACTAGCATCACTAGCATTACTAGCATCACTAGTATCACTAGTATTACTAGCATCACTAGCATCACTAGCATCACTAGCATTACTAGCATCACTAGCATCCCTAGCATTACTAGCATCACTAGCAGACAGGCCCACCGACACACACTGCTGCATGTTGGAGTTTCACTGAGGTTTCTCACAAAGACACACGGCCTTCAGCCATCCCTCACATTTCATGCTTTATCCACCCATGGCCACACACACACACACACACACATATACACACACACACACACACACACACATACACACACACGCACACGTACGCACACACAGTCACACCAGCACAGGTGCATGATGGGGTTTATGAGCCATTACAGGTCTTGAGGACATCACCATGGAGATGCGAAAGGTTAGACAGACACTAGATTAATCCTGAAGCACATCCAATTAGCTGCCATTTGTATCTGTCACACACATGCACTCACACACCTACACACACACGCATACACACAAATGCACGCACCCTCGTTCTCACACACACACACACACACACATTCACACAGAGGCAAACACACACGCACAGTCGCACGCACAGTCACAGACGCGCAGATAATAACAAAAGCTAGCAGGCACAGCTGTTATGTGGGATAGACCTGAGGAAGATCTGGTCTCACTTTGGCAGAGTGGATGGGAAAAACAACCCTGGGCCAGATTATAGAGATAAACAATTCTATCAAATTAAAGGGAAAGATCAATTTTCTGCCTGGCATTTTGTCAATACTCCTTCGTTTATACTTTGCTTCCCCAGAGAAAGTACTGCAAAAAAGAAGATTCTAATCAATCAGCTCCTTGTTAACTAAAGGTAAGATGTAAATACGAGGCTCCTGTGACACATACAGTGTACATTAAAAACAACAAATACAATCACAAGTAAATCATTTTATAGGGATTCATGACTGAAATAAAGGATCCCAGAAATGTTTCATAGGAATACAGGAACTGTTTGTGGTTTTGTTCAATATACAACCAATATGGTGATCATGGGTGATGTGTGATTACATCATAGGTGATGTTCGATGACATCATGGCCGAGTACGGTTGGGGTTACTGGTATTCTGTGTGTGTGTGTGTGTGTGTGTGTGTGTGTGTGGGGGGGGGGGTTACTGGTATTCAGGCCATCCAGGGCTGAGTTTAGCCCAGTTCAAGGGACAACAGCAGATGCAGGGCGGTTTATAAGCCGGAGAATTAGCATTGTGTGGCGCTACCTAATTTAGCTCAGTCTATCGCTTGGTGTGTGTGTGTCTGGTGTGTGTCTCTGGCACGTGTGTGTGTGTGTTTGAGAGTGTGTGTGACAGGGTTGGGATGTGACCCTTTGTCTCCTGTCCCTCAATGTCTGTGTTCAGAGCCAGGAATAGCCCCCTGCCACGCCCCCCTGCCACGCCCCTCTGCCACGCCCTCCGTCTATCTCAGAGCAGGGGACAGCCACTGTTCAGACTCCCTTCAGGAAACCACACATAACACACATAGTATGTATTTACTTATGCACAAACGCGCAATTTTAATCCCCCCACCCCCCCCCCCGATACATTTGCCATGTACATGTTTTAATTAACGTCTCCGTATTTCATGCCTACAAGCATAGCTGTTGCTTCTCATGTCGTGAGAGTTTCATTGCTCAGAATGACCGCATGTTACACTGTACACAGGAGGAATAAATCATTCTGACTTTGACATGTGAACATGTATACATATGCATGCATCACACACACACACACACAGAAGTGCAAACGTCAGCTCAAACAGTCACAGATACGCCTTTCAGTCCCACACACCCAAACACACACACACACACACTTACAAATGAGTCTATCATCCCAACTGAGCTGCAAGTAAACCGTTTCTGATTGGATTGTTTTGTATCACGGAACAGAGAATGTCTCTGCTCTCGCTGTTTGACAGCTTACAGCGCTTCACCGCGCGGCTTGTGCTGCTCAAACCTTGTCTTAGGGTTCCGTCCGATCGATAGGTGTCAGCCCGTATTGTGGAAAGGAACACAAAAACCCGATCTGTTCTGTGTCACTGAGGCTACAACGCTCGCTGTTTGGTAACCATGGTAAATTTTACTTTGATGACTGTTATGTAATGTTATTGGTGGCTGACTGATGAGAAGGGTTGAACGCACACACACACGCACAGGGGCACGCACACACACACACATATAAACAGTGTTAGTGCTGGTAAATGCTGCTGGCCGCCCACACATCCTGATCCTGCCTGGAAGAGAGCAGCCCGAGGACAAACATCTCTCTCTCTCTCTCTCTCTCTCTCTCCCCCTCTCTCTCCCCCCCCCCCTCTCTCTCTCTCTCTCTCTCTCCTTATCTATCTCTCCTCTCTCTCTCTCTCTCTCTCTCTCTCTCCTCTTTCTCCTTTCCTCCTCTCTCTCCTCTTTCTCCTTTTCTCTCCTTCTCTCTCTGTCTCTCTCTGTCTCTTTCCCTCTCAATTCATTCAAATTTCAAGTGCTTTATTGGCACTTGAGAAGCAAACAACTGCTGAGCACACAAACATACATGTACCGATACGTATACATTCACTCATGCATACCTACGCATGTACACACATATATGTACGCATGCCATACAGATAAACATACACACACTGTACATTCAAATGGTCATAGTGTGAAAAATACTCCTCTCTTAACCATACCTCTCTCTCTTCCTCTCTCCTTCTCACTCTCTTTTCACTAACTCTTTTCTTTCACTCCCTTTCTCTCTTTCCCTCATCACTCATTCACTCCCTTTCTCTCTATCCCTTATCACTCATTCACTTCCTTTCTCTCTATCCCTCATCACTCACTCATTCACTTCCTTTCTCTAAATCCCTCATCACTCACTCATCACTCCCTTTCTCTAAATCCCTCATCACTCACTCATCACTCCCTTTCTCTATCTGTACATCCCACAGTTTTCGGTGTTTCTTCCCTTCATTCTCTCTCCTATTTGTACTCTACTTCTTACTCCCCCTCTCCTTTCCTGCTCTCTTTCTTTCGATTTCTCTCCCTAATCTCTCTCTCTATTTCTATTGATTTCCTCTGGCAGCTGCTGCTTACACTGTCACATCTCAATATCTCTTCATTCACACATTCTCCCCATCACCTCCGCCCTCCCTGGTCATCCTTCCATCTTTCTTCATCTCTATACAACACAGCATCTTCATCTCTGCCTCTATCTCTCTCTCCATCTGTCTCTCACTCTCTTTAGCTTCCCTATCTCTCTATCTTTTTGTGCTTCCCGCCCTCTCATTCTGGCAAGATTCTTCCTTTAATCTCTTCCATTCTCTATCTCTATCTCTATCAATCCCCCCCCCCTCATCCTCCCCCTTTCCCATTGCCTTCTGCATCCCCACATGTCCTTTTAATTTATTATCCTCTTCTTTCCCTCGTAGACCATATCATCATTCTCTCCCTTCCTGCACACCTGCCTACAGCCTCATCTTAATCTCTCTCCTTACTCCACCGCTGCCGTTG
>NC_140370.1:16277500-16297500 GCF_054491055.1 Hypomesus nipponensis | reverse complement strand
TGAAGAGACCCAAGGAGCGGAGGGCTTGAAGGCTGGCTCCAACTTCTGGACGGAGAGGAGGAGCGTGGAGGAGTGGAGGAGAGAAGGAGAGGAGAGAGGGACTCGACGACAGAAAACAAACAGATCCACACCCCCCTACAGATGAGGAGGGAGCAGAGAGCACACTTAAGTCCTGGGTGAGTTCGGATTTACTCTTTCATGTGTGTCTCTTCCTGACACACACACACACACACACACACTGGTGCTGGACAGTCTGACGTGCAGTGATGTCTTCCTGCCCTGACAAGTCTACTGACTTGGCCTCACACACCTGCAGGTTCAGAGAGAGAGAGAGAGAGAGAGAGAGAGAGAGAGAGAGAGAGAGAGGAAGGCGATGTGTGTGTGTGTGTCCCTGTGTCATATCTGCGTATCTTCTACTAAGTGTGTGAATGTGGGTACACGCTATATATGAGTGTGTGTGGGAGTGTGCGGGGGTGTATATGCACTGTGTGTGTGTGTGGGTGTGTGTGGGTGTACACTACGCGCTGTGCACGCGTGCGTGTGTTGTTTACTGGTCCAGGCAGTCGGAGCTCCTCTGGCGAGCGGCATTATTAACATCCGCTGGCGTTGCTCTCCACCATGTTTGAGCAGCGTTGTAATGATGCGTGTGCAACACATTTCCAACCCTGTCTCTCCCTCGTGTTTACAGCCCGGCTGCAGATCAGCCTGGCTGCAGATCAGCCTGGCTGCAGATCAGCCCGGCTGCAGATCAACCTGTCTCTAATCACTCGCCGTACATTATTGACGCTAATGCATGCAGAGCAATATAGTGGCATATCGTTGCTGCTGTTGTTGTTGTTTGTTTTAGTTTGTTGTTGTTGGTAGAGGGCTGTGAGTCGTGCACTTAATTCCCTGAGGAAGATTTTTCTAAACGTACATATTTTCATCAAAGTCTCCCAGAGGGAGCGGGGATTATCGTGCGTTTATTTTAAAAACAAGAATTCTCTCTCTGCCTTGTGGAAATGTGGACAAGAGACGAACGGCCGCTTGTGGAAGGAAGAAGTTGAGAGTGATTCTGTCCGTATGAGGAAGTGCGTAGACAAGCTGCCCAGTGTCTGTCTGGCTGTCTGCTCTGAGACAACCGGGGGGGGGGGGGCGGGGGGTCAGGGGGGGGCGGGGGGGGGGGGTCAGGGGGGAGGCGGGGGGGCGTGTAGATAGTGTTTCACAGGCTGAGGCTGACCCTAAAATCCTCTCCCGCACAGAGGGACACACTCAGAGGCCGTCACACACACACACACATATGCAGGCTTGCACACACACAGAGACACACACACAAACACACATACAGAACATTCCGTCTCACTCAGGCACACACACACTCATACACACTCATCCATGCATGCACACCATCTACACACACACACTGCAAATCCTGGGCACAGCTGCATATAAGGTGTGATGTATAAATACTGGTGATGACTGTCATGGTGTCATGTCATGTTATGACAGGTTACATCAGAAGGAACAACGTAACGTTTTTTAATCCTTAAATTCTCTTAACCTTCATGTTGTGTTCCCGGGTGGAATTACACCGATTCACAAGTTTTCTCTCTGACAAATGTCGTTCACTTAATCTGACTGTCATATGTTTCCATGGCAACATGGGGCAGCTGAAAACGCAACATACATGTCGATCATTTAAATGAGGTTTTGTATAAGCTTTTGTTTACCTTTGGTGGATCTTGTCAACAAGCCAGCTGACAGGCTTGCCCCCCCCCCCCTTCCCTTGGCCGGGGACAACAGACTCGTTTGTCCCCCCCCCCCCATCGGTGTGTCTGCTTGTCAATAACAACAGGTCATTAGAACTACTACTAGAAATGGTGTTTATCACACTTCCTCTCTCAGATCCCCACATGCATGGATATATTTCATCTGATTCTTTTTTATAATCATAATAATCCAGATATTACGCTTTAGTCCGAAGAAAGCAGTTAAGTTACGAAGAACTACCCCACAGGCCCAAAATAGCAAAACTTGAACTGGTTTACGTTAAGTTAGAACTTAAGTTGATAGAAAGATCTAACACAACATTGGGTGATAATACTTGTGTTGTTATGGATTAGTAATCATATCAAACAGAGCTGTAATTTTGGATCGGGAACACGGAACACGTAATGTTATTATTCCTTTCTACCTTTCTCTCACGCAATCTGTCATTCTCCCTCATGCTGTTTCACTGAGTCAGAGTCCAAACTGTCAATCACAAAACTGAACGCTTTTTGGTTAAGGTTTCTCTCTCTCTCTCTCTCTTTCAAACCTCTCTATCCTTCCCAGCATGACCAGACTAGGTGTGAGACAGTGCAGCCTTGCCTGTGTGTGTGTTTGAACTCTGTCCTGAGTCTAATGCATTTCCTCTGTCCTTCTGTGTAGTTGGGTTAGCTGGCCCAGTTGTAGTAAGGCCACCCACGATCACCCCCTTTAGAATGATCATGCACACACGCACACACAAACACACACACACTTACCATACACCTATGACCCTTTTAGTACAACAGCAGGAAATCATGCAACAGCTGCACTCTCCACAGGGTAATATCCACCGTGTTCATACTGGAGGGACATAGGGATGGAGGGATGGATGGATGGATGGCGTGGAGGGACATAGGGATGGATGGATGGATGGATGTAGATGTGAAGGGTTAGAGAAATGAAGGGGGGGTCTGAGGAGTACTGTATTGTACGTCAATAAAGGCCTTTGCTAAATGAACACATTAGAAAATCATTTTTCTATAATCATACATTTCATTCACATTCCTCCATGGGAGAGGTGTGGCATGTAAACACGTAAGGAGATTTATATAACATGAAAAATGTGTGTGTGTATTTTTTATATATTTTTTGCTCTTATTTTGGGCGTTTTAACAAATTATTTGTTTGGTAACGCTCTGGAGCAGCTGCGTTCTGGTTCTCCAGTACAGAGAGGCCTACCCATCCTCGGAGGGAGGGAGGGAGAGAGGGAGGGAGGGAGGGAGGTGGGGAGGGAGGGAGGGAGGTGGGGAGGGAGGGAGGGAGGGAGGGAGGGAGGGAGGGAGGGAGGGAGGGAGGGAGGGAGGGAGGGAGGGAGGGAGGGAGGGGGGGAGGGAGGGAGGTGGGGAGGGAGGGAGGTGGGGAGGGAGGGAGGGAGAGAGGGAGGGAGGGAGGTGGGGAGGGAGGGAGGGAGGGAGGTGGGGAGGGAGGGAGGGAGAGAGGGAGGGAGGGAGGTGGGGAGGGAGGGAGGGAGGGAGGGAGGTGGGGAGGGAGGGAGGGAGGTGGGGAGGGAGGGAGGGAGAGAGGGAGGGAGGGGGGGAGGTGGGGAGGGAGGGAGGGAGGTGGGGAGGGAGGGAGGGAGGTGGGGAGGGAGGGAGGGAGGGAGAGAGGGAGGGAGGGAGGTGGGGAGGGAGGGAGGGAGGTGGGGAGGGAGAGAGGGAGAGAGGGAGGGAGGGAGTTAAAGGAACGATCTGGAGACAGAGAATGAAAAGAAGGGGGGTTGAGGAAGAGGAGGAGCGAGCAGCGAAAGAGTGGAGGAGAGGAGGGAGACAGCGTGGAGTAAAATGTTGACTCTGTTGACGGGTGCTGAATACTAATGTATTGGACCCAGTGGGTAGGTGATGGTTTTACACAGCCATGGGGAGACATGGAGAGACGGGGGAGAGAGGACGAAGGAGGGGGGCCGGTTTACAAAATAGAGAGGGATTTAGAGAGTGACTGTGTTTAGGAGAGACAAGGATATGGAGAGAGAGGGGGAGGGGAGGGAGAGAGTGGGGGGAGGGGAGGGAGAGAGAGAGAGGGGGAGAGAGTGAAGGGTGTGACTGAATTAGTGTGTCGGAACCAAACGCATCTAACCCTCTCTCCATCTCTTTCGTTATCTCTCCTCCTCTGTCTTTCACTGTCTCTCTGCCCTTCTTCCTCTCTCTCCCTAACCCTCTCTCTCCCCTTTCTCTCCCCCTCTCTCCCCCTTTCTCTCTCTAGTGTGACCAAGGGATCTGAGCGTCAGCCGGGTAAAGAGTGTTAAAGCCTTGAATACCTGAGGGACTAGAGGAGGAGGAGGGGAGGAGGAGGGGGGGAGGAGGAGGGAGAGGAGGGGAGGAGGAGGGGACTGGAGGAGAGGAAGAGGGGAGATGCAGAGGAGAAGAGGAAGTGAGGTTGGGGGATTTGGTGAGGGAGGGATGAAGGGAGAGAAAAGGGAGTGTGAAGCTATACTAGATTAGAGGTGGGAGGGGGGGGGGGTGCAGGGTGGATGAGGAGGATGAACTGAAGTGTGCTATTAAGAGGACAGAGGCAGTGTTATAGACTGTTATCAGGAGATGCAACCCAGGGTGGGGATGGGTCTGTGTGTGTGTGTGTGTTTGTGTTCATGCATCTGTGTGTGTGTTTGTGTTCATGCATCTGTGTGTGTGTTTGTGTTCATGCATCTGTGTGTGTGTTATGGACCTTCCAGGCTGTGTTTACTCCCCAGTGTCGACTCCCATCATTGTGTCAGCACGGCTAATTGTATAATCTTCTTCACAGGAAGCTATAGCTGTGTGTGTATGGCTGTGTGTGTGTGTGTGTGTGTGTGTGCTAATGTCACTTCACAGGACTACTTGTATAATTCCTCAACACAGGGGAAAACCTCCAAATCCTCCACCAGTTTTTAAGGTCAAGTCGTATAACCATCCGTGCGTACTCCACACATACACGTCAGAACACAGAGAGACGAGCAGAAAGGAAACAAGGATTTATGACGCCTGTCGTTAGTGTTTAGATGGTTTTATGGATTTTTCACACATAAAACACCTTTGCTAAAGTGCATTATATATTACCCCCCCATTCTCTTTGGCTGTCTCTATCTACCCCCCCCTCTTCTCCCTCTCTCCCCTCCCTCTCCTCCCTATCTACCCTCCCTCTCCTCCCTTTCTATCCCCCCTCTCCTCCCTATCTGCCCTCCCTTGTGCTTGTGCTTGAAACAGTGTGTGTTTGGGTGTGGTGTAGAGTGTGTGTTGTGCGTATGTGTGTAGAGTATGTGTGTGTGATGGAGTCCTGTGGGGCCCACACGCCTGCTGTAGCCACCAAGGCTGCTGTGAGGAACAATCTCAGCCTCCACTACCCTCCATCACCCTCTCTCTCTCTTTCTCTCTCTCTCTCTCTCTCTCTCTCTCTCTCTCTCTCTCTCTCTCTCTCTCTCTCTCTCTCTCTCTCTCTCTCCCCCCCTCTCTCTCTCCCTCTCTCTTTCTCTCTCTCTATGATAAGGGACATGGACGGCCCCACTGCTTTCTTTTTCAACCTAGAGAGGAAGAAGATTGAGCGGAAACAGATGCTCCATCTTCGTCTGCCTTCAGGTGGGATCACTAAAGATCCAGCGGAGGTTAGGAGGTGCACCAGGGCGTTTTATGCGGACCTGTATGGGGCTGGGGACAAGGATCCTGAGAATGCCCATGAGCTGCTGCAGGACCTGGCAAAGCTCAGGTCAGACCAGAGGGAGGCCAAGAGCTCACTGCTGCAGTCCAGCAGCTGTTGGTGGGGAAGTCCCCAGGGCTAGATGGCCTACCAGCTGAGTTCTACCGGCACTTTTGGGGTGTTTTGGGTCCTGACCTACTGGAGGTTTACCAGGAGGCGTTTGGGAAACACATGCTTCCAAGCAGCTGTAGGCGGGCAGTGTTGTCACTGCTGCCTAAAAAGGGGGATCTAGGGCTGCTCAAGAACTGGAGACCTGTGTCTCTTTTATGTTAGGACTATAAAATCTTATCCAGATGCTTGGCGGAAGGACGTTCCCAGAAGGACAATAATGGACAACATTTTGCATGGTGGATGGGGAGGGGGGTCTAGAGTTAAAGCTGTGAAAAGGGGGGTCTGTATTTATTGTTATTGATTTTTATATATTTTTTGGGTTTGATGAGGAATTAATATTGTGTGGGAGTTGTAAGTGAAGTGGTTTTGTCTTGATAAGAAAGGTTTGGTGTGGCGAAACAGCTTGGTTGGCTGGCAGTTCTAACTGCTCAATAAAGGTATCTTTAAAAGTCAAAGTCTCTCTCTTCCCCCCTCTCTCTCTGTCTCTCTCTGTCTCTCTCTGTCTCTCTCTCTCTCTCTCTCTCTCTCTCTCTCTCTCTCTCTCTCTCTCTCTCTCTCTCTCTCTACCTCCCTCCTCTCTCTCTCTCTCTCTCTCTCTCTCTCTCTCTCTCTCTCTCCCTACCTCCCCTCTCTCTCTCTCTCTCTCCCTACCTCCCTCTCTCTCTCTCTCTCTCTCCCTACCTCCCCTCTCTCTCTCTCCCTACCTCCCCTCTCTCTCTCTCTCTCGCTCTCTCTCTCTCTCTCTCTCTCTCTCTCTCTCTCTCTCTCTCTCCCTACCTCCTCTCTCTCTCTCTCTCTCTCTCTCTCTCTCTCTCTCTCTCTCTCTCTCCCTACCTCCTCTCTCTCTCTCTCTCTCTCTCTCTCTCTCTCTCTCCCTACCTCCCCTCTCTCTCTCTCTCTCTCTCTCTCTCTCCCTACCTCCCCTCTCTCTCTCTCTCTCTCTCTCTCCTTCTCCATCCCCCCTCTCTCTGTTTGTCTGTCTATTTTCTCTCTTTTCTTTTTCTGTTTCATTTACTTTCATTTACTTTCTTGGCTGCATTCTCAGTGCTGTGAGTCAGAGGCATCTACCCTCTGTTTTCATTTTCTCCTTCTCACCCTGGCAGTCTCCTTCATTCAGCTTGCTGCTTACACAGGCTGGGGTGTGTGTGTGTTTGTGTTTAGCTGTGCTCCCAGTTTCTCTGTTCAGTTAAAGTTGAGTAGTCTTGTTCCTCTGCCTTCATCAATTGTTGATGCTGGTTGTGTCGGTTCACTGTGTGTGTGTGTGCGCCTTCCTTTCTTCATTGAATGTTAAAGCAGGTTAAGTAGTTTCACCTGTGTGTGTGTATCTGGATATGTGTGATGTGTGCATGGTGTGTGTGTTTGTGTGTGTGTGTGGGGAGTGTCTGTGTGCGTGTGGTTACAGTGTGTGCGTGTGGTTAGTGTGTGTGCGCGTGTGGTTAGTATGTTTGTGTGTGTGTGGTTTGTGTTTGTTAGTGAGTGTGTGGTTAGTGTGTATGTGTCGGTGTCCTCTCTGTATGTTAATACAGGTTGAGTAGTATCACCTGCTTCTTTAATAATGCAGCTCAGTTAATGACCAACCAGGAGGACAGATGCCCTCAGCTCACCCCCTCCATCTCACCCCTTCACCCCCCCCCCCTCTGACTCCCCCCTCCCTCTCACCCCCTCCCCTTCTCCCCCACATGACCCTCCCCTCCCTGCACTCACCTCTGATCCCCTCCTCATTCTATGACCTTTTTCTTAGTCTGAATGAGTGCATGTGTGTCTGTTTGTCTGTGTGTTTGTGTGTTGAAGCCCTTTAGTCTGATGATGAACCCATGGTTCAAGGTTAGTAATGAGATCTGGAAAGCTCTCAGTAAGCTCAGTTAAATTAATTGAAATTTCTAGTGTTCACTCAAAATAGCTTTTGGCCATTTGAGTCTTTCACATTGTGTGTGTGTGTGTGTGTGTGTGTGTGTGTGTGTGTGTGTGAAAGAGAGAGTTGTGTATGGGTGAGTGATAGTGTGTCTGTGTGTGTGTGTATCTCTGGCTCTGAGGACCATTGCCATCTGTCGGGTCAGAGTGGTGGGCAGGGGGCAAGACTCTGTTCATTAACTCTAGCAACACGACTCCCAGGGTAAACATCTCATGTAGGGTGCATGTGTAGGAGTGTGGATCGATTAGTGTGCAGTTCACTTTGGGTTAGGAAGACTGTGTGAGTATGTGAGTGTGTGTGTGTGTGTGAGTGTGTGTGTGTGTGTGTGTGTGTGTGTGAATGTGTGTGTGTGTGTGTGTGTGAGTGTGTGTGTGTGTGGCAAGGGGGAGCACAGCAGACTGTGTCTCCGGCAGCCTGTGAAGGCAGTGAAACGCTCAGTGTGTATTCCCTGGTGAGGCAGTTAACCATCACCGGAGTGGTCTGATTTACATCCCCTACAGACTGGAGACTCTGAAACTGGACAGGATTCCCTCCGCGAACACCCCTCCCCTCCCACCTCTGTCTCTCTCTTTTAATCCCTCTCAATCTGTCTCTTTTACTCTCCTCCTCTTCCTCTCTCTCCTCCCTGTCCCTTTCCCTCTCATCCTATGCCCATCTCTCTGTCTTCATCTCTCTTTCTCTCTGTTTCTCCCCCTTTCCCTCTCTTCTCGCTCTCTCTCTTTCTGTCCCTTCCCCTCTCCCTCTCTCCTCCTAGAGTGTTAAGTGTCTCAGTACCAGCTTGCCTCCCAGTGTTACAAGACTGTGTTATCAAGAACCAACGCACCACACATCTCCTTGGCATCTATATACACACTCACTGTAAATCAAATCAAATCAAATTTATTTGTATAGCCCTTTTTACACGCAAGCATGTCACAGAGGGCTTCACATACGCCCATAGAACTGCCCCTCAACCAACCTAAACCCTCAAGGGGACACTGTAAATCTGTAAGTGCTTGTAATGTATGAACCCAAGCAGAGCAACTGGGTGTGTGTGTGTGTGGGTGTGTGTGTGTGTGTGAACCGAGGAGGTTCTGGAAGGGTCCCGGACCACCAGCAGAGTTCGGGTTATGTTAATTGATTCAACAGTATTTCTTCTTGTTTACAGAAGAGATGATGTCACTGAAACAGCTTTGATGTAAGCAGTTTCCAGTGGGTGAGAGTGTGATGAGAGTGGACATCTCTGGAGGAGGCTGCGGGGGGAACGCCAGCGCACACGGCATCCTTTGTTTGGGTCACCATAACTTACACTTTACAGCGCCGTGCGCGAGAGTCAACACTTAAAGCGACTTACCGCGCTCCGCCGATGCGTAACCATTGGTTACTGCCTGTGAAAGGTCACTCGCCCGAGAGACCCAATCCAAAATCCTTGTTGGCTGCCGCTCCGATTGCCACGGAAACACACAATTGTGTCGAATCATGTGCTCCGCTGGACGTTAAACTCTGGTGTTTCGGAGAGCCCCGCGCCTCCGGAGCCAAGGCTGGCTGGGAGAGAGCGGCTCTGGTCAGGGGAGAGAGAGGGGCTGGTCAGGAGAGAGAGAGAGGCTGGTCAGGAGAGAGAGAGGGGCTGGTCAGGGGAGAGAGAGAGGCTGGTCAGGAGAGAGAGAGGGGCTGGTAAGGGGAGAGAGAGGGGCTGGTCAGGGGAGAGAGAGGGGCTGGTCAGGAGAGAGGGGCTGGTCAGGAGAGAGAGAGGGGCTGGTCAGGGGAGAGAGAGAGGCTGGTCAGGGGAGAGAGAGGGGCTGGTAAGGGGAGAGAGAGGGGCTGGTCAGGAGAGAGGGGCTGGTCAGGAGAGAGAGAGGGGCTGGTCAGGGGAGAGAGAGAGGCTGGTCAGGGGAGAGAGAGGGGCTGGTAAGGGGAGAGAGAGGGGCTGGTCAGGGGAGAGGGGCTGGTCAGGAGAGAGAGAGGGGCTGGTAAGGGGAGAGAGAGGGGCTGGTCAGGAGAGAGAGAGGGGCTGGTAAGGGGAGAGAGAGGGGCTGGTCAGGGGAGAGAGAGGGGCTGGTAAGGGGAGAGAGAGGGGCTGGTCAGGGGAGAGAGAGGGGCTGGTCAGGAGAGAGGGGCTGGTCAGGAGAGAGAGAGGGGCTGGTCAGGGGAGAGAGAGAGGGGCTGGTCAGGGGAGAGAGAGGGGCTGGTCAGGGGAGAGAGAGGCTGGGAGGGAGAGAGAGAGGCTGGGAGGGAGAGAGGGGTGCTAGTCAGGGGAGAGAGGGGCTGGGAGGGAGAGAGAGGTGCTGGTCAGGGGAGAGAGAGGCTGGTCAGGAGAGAGAGAGGGGCTGGTAAGGGGAGAGAGAGGGGCTGGTCAGGGGAGAGAGAGGGGCTGGTAAGGGGAGAGAGAGGGGCTGGTCAGGGGAGAGAGAGGGGCTGGTAAGGGGAGAGAGAGGGGTGCTAGTCAGGGGAGAGAGGGGCTGGGAGGGAGAGAGAGGTGCTGGTCAGGGGAGAGAGAGGCTGGTCAGGAGAGAGAGAGGGGCTGGTAAGGGGAGAGAGAGGGGCTGGTCAGGGGAGAGAGAGGGGCTGGTAAGGGGAGAGAGAGGGGCTGGTCAGGAGAGAGAGGGGCTGGTCAGGGGAGAGAGAGGGGCTGGTCAGGGGAGAGAGAGGCTGGGAGGGAGAGAGAGAGGCTGGGAGGGAGAGAGGGGTGCTAGTCAGGGGAGAGAGGGGCTGGGAGGGAGAGAGAGGTGCTGGTCAGGGGAGAGAGAGGCTGGTCAGGAGAGAGAGGCGCTGGAAGGGAGAGAGGGGCTGGGAGGGAGGGAGGGAGGGTGACATAAGACATGCGTGACGATGGCAAAGGCAGGGATGTGATACATGGCCTGGTGGGACTGAATGGGTGTGCGTGTGAGTCGGGGTGTGTTAGTATGTGTGTGATGCACACACTAGTGTGACAGTCAGTGTGTGTGTGCATGACATATACCCTAGCATGACAGTGTGTATGTGTGGGTGAGTGTGTATGTCCCTTGGCTGCCTCTGTTGTTCTGTTAGATGACCATGATTAGCTGAGAAAGGGTCAACAACCCATCTCTCTCTCTCTCTTACTCTCTATCTATGTCTCTCTCTCTCTGTCTCTCTCTCCTTCTCTCTCTCTTACTCTCTATCTATGTGTCTCTCTCTGTCTCTCTCTCTCTCTCTCTCTCTCTATCTGATCTTACAGAAGGTCTATGTGTATTTATATAGTGTTTCCAGATGCCAGCAAACAGAGCACAGAGTACAGAGCCACACCAGTGATGTTTACCCAGCTCCACTCTGCCTTCCTGTAGATACCAGATAATTTCCACCACCTGTCTCTGTCTGTCTGTCTGTCTGTCCCTCTCTCTTCCTATCTCTCTCACTCTCTCTCCTCTCCCTCTCTTTCCCTATCTCTCTCTCCCTCTCTCTCTCTCTCTCCCTTCATCTCTGTCTGTCTACCACATCTGTCAGCTCCAACCTTTTGCTATGGCATTCTGTTCCTTTGTAACTTCCTCTCCTCCTCCCCTCTCCTCCTCCCCTCTCCTTTCCCCCCTGTCCTCCTTTCGTTTCCTCCCCCCTGTCCTGTTCCCTCTACTGCTCCCTCTCCACTTCCAATTTCTTCCTCCCCTCACTCTACACTTTTACCTTGTTACACATCTCCACTACACTAACCCTGCCTTCAACAAGGCTTGTGTGAATCATTATCCTCCACCTCTCCTCTACCCTCCTCTACCCTACCCTCCTCCTCTCCTCTACCCTCCTCTATCCTCCTCTCCTCACCTCCTCTCCTCACCTCCTCTCCTCTACCCTCCTCTCCTCCTCTCATCTCTTCTTGTCTCTTCATGCCTCCACTTCTCTCTTCTTTTTTAACAGTGAGTCATGAATTTATTATGTGAATCTAAATAGAGCCTGGGTTCTTTGTCCCCCTGCCCATGTGTCATTGGTCTAGAATGAATAATTCAGGTTCCTGGGTGAAATTAGGATCAGGAAAAAATTCATTTCAGAGCACAGACATTCAGGCTATTTTAGACCGGCGAGCTGTCAGAATCTTTCACTCTTTCTCTGTCTTTGTCTCTTTCTCTCCCTCTCTCCTTCTCTCCTTCTCTCCATCCTCCCACCAGTCACCCTTTTTCACTCTGGAATGAACAGAACAGATTCTTCCTCTCTTTTATCCAACCTTGGAGTGCATGCTAAGCAGAGAGGAGGAAGGAGGGAAAGATCAACTTTCTGTTTCTGCCTCAGCATCAAGTGTTGTTGTGTGTTATGAGCGCATCAGCATGTCTTTAATGTGTGTGTGTGTGTGTGTGTGTGGAGGTGTTTGTGACTGTGGAATTTGCGAACGAATGCAACTATAACAATTATTCAAGTGATTATTCAGTATCTTTCTCCATGAAGAGAAAACCTTGCATTCAATTCAGAAACATCAGCACACACACACACACACACACACACGGATCTCTAGTCTTGTCGGCAGATGAAGGAACTGAATGACTGTCTTGGCTGCTCACTGACAGCAGGGAGACTGTGGAGGAGAGGGAGAGTGGGGGAGAGAGAGCTGAGGGAAGAGAGGGGGGGACAGGGGAGGGAGAGAGGTACAGGTAGGGAGATCAAAACGTCAGTTGAAGAGACGGAGGGAGAGACAGACAGATATACGGTAGAGGGCATCGAGAACGAGAGAGGAAAGAAACATTTCATTATCAACCAGATACCTTTTTTTATTTTTTTGAAAAGTGAGAGAGAGAGAGAGAGAGAGAGAGAGAGAGAGAGAGAGAGAGAGAGAGAGAGAGAGAGAGCAGAACATTTCTGGAATGAGGTTAGATAAAAATGATCTAATCTGGTTTTGCATAACAGCAACAGTTTTCACGTGAACTGCCAGTAACATCAACCTGCTGGCTGAGTGGAGATCCAGTCTCTCTGACCAATCAGGGGCCAGTAGGGTGATTGATAAAGTGATAAACCTCTCTGATTGGTTCAGAGATAAAGACTCTGGCATGTCCCGTTGCCAGGCAACCGCAGCAGCTGTTGGAGGTAGTGTAGGCATAATACACTGGACATCAAGTTTGTGTGTATGTGTGTGTATGTGTGTGTATGTGCAAACCAGTAGGCTATTCCAGCTCTGTAATTGTACTTCCTAGAGGTGTGTAGTTGCTGCTGGAACATGGATGCCACATTCAATCATTCAATTATTACCATGAACCTAACAAGATAATGAGATGCAATTGCTGGTTAGTGATGTGTGTGTGTGTCCAGGGTGTGTGTATGTGTGCATGGGGGGGGGGGGGTCTGGAGAACCTAAGAAGTCTAATGAATGTCAGGGGTGCTTTCTGTTCCACCAGCATTCTGCTCAGCAACGACTGACCTCCACACAACCCTGCCCTCTGGCTCGATCACTCACTCACACTCTCTCTTTCTATCTCCATTGTTTTTAACAGTTTTAGTCATTTAGCAGACGCTCTTATCCAGAGCGACTTACAGTAAGTACAGGGACATTCCCCCCGAGGCAAATAGGGTGAAGTGCCTTGCCCAAGGACACAACATCAATTACACGGCTGGACATCGAACCGGCAACCTTCTGATTAATAGCCCGATTTCCTAACCTCTCAGCCATCTGACCCCCATCTGTCTCTCAATCTCACACACTCTCTCTCTCTTTCTATCTCTCTCAATATCACACACTCTCTCTCTCTTTCTATCTCTCTCAATATCACACACTCTCTCTCTCTTTATATCTCTCTCAATCTCACACACTCTCTATGTCTCTCTATCTCTGCCTCTGCCTCACATGCACAGTCTCTTATGCTCTCTGCCTTCATTTTCCCATCCTTCCTCCATTTCTCTCCCTCCGTATAGCTCTCTATCTTCCTCTTGTCTTCTATCCCTCCCTCCCTATTGCTCCACCTCTCCCTGGTACACTGGGCAGTATTTACAGAGTTTTTCCTTCACCGTAATACCGTCTACCTGCTGTGTGTGTGTGTGTGTGTGTGTGTGTGAGATAAGGTTATGTGTCGCTGTTGCTGAGGGAACCCTGGGGAGATGGAGATTTAAGCAGTGTGATCAAAACCAAGCGTCCCACTGTGAACAACGACACGCACACACACACACACACTCACACACACACAGACACTCAGACACACACAGACACACACATAGGGCTTGTGTTCTGAAGGGTATTATCGATGCTGAGTGAATGTGGCCTTTGTTTCCTCAGCTGCTATACAGAACTAAGCTCTCCCCTCCTTCTTCACCATGCTTCCTCTCACTCTTCATCCCCATCCCTCTCTCTCTCTCCCTCTCTCTCTCTCTCTCTCTCTTTATCTCTCTCCCTCTCTCTCTCTCTCTCTCTCTCTCTCTCTCTCTCTCTCTCTCTCTCTCTCTCTCTCTCTCTCTCCTCTCTCTAACTCTCTCTTTCTGTAACTCTTTCTCCCTCTAACTCTCTCTTTCTCTCTCTCTTTCTCTCTCTCTCTCTCTCTCGAGCGCTCTCTCTCTCTCTCTCTCTCTCTCTATCACTTTCTCCCCAGCGGATTCTCTTTTTGCTTTTATTCTTCATCTCTCTCTCTCTTTCTATCTCTCTTCTTCTCTCTCCCTGTTTTCTTCTTATCATTCATTATATTATTCTCTCTCTTTCTATCACCTCCCTCCTTCTCTCTTTTTTTTTCCTTTTCATTACCTCCAAAACCCTAGCGACTGTTTCTATTGGCTCAGCCAGTACGGCTGGCGAGCCAGCGAACCAATGAGAGCATTGGCCATTGGGGTCACTGTTTCCCGTGGAGCACTACAATCACAGAGCTGTCTGCATCCCGTTCACGTTCACATCCACTGCACTGTCTCTCTCCCTCTCTCTCTCTGTCTCTCTCTCTCTCTCTCCCTCCCTCCCTCTCTCTCTCTGTTTCCTGATCTCACACTCGCTATCTCTTTTTCTCGATCTCTCTTTCCATTTCGATTTCTCTCTCCCTCCCTCTCCCATTCTCTTTCTCGATCTATCTCTTCCTTCCTTTCTGTCTCTGTCTCTGTCTCTCTCTCTCCCACCCTCTCAATCTCTGTCTCTCTCTGTCTGTTACTATCCTCTCAGAATTAGAGAATCAGTGAATCATAGAGAAAGTAGACTGCTGGTGTAGACTGGTCCCAGGGCTAAGCTAGCAGGGCTAAGCTAGCAGAATCAGTGAATCATAGAGAAGGTAGACTACTGTTGTGGCCCCAGGGCTAAGCACACACACACACACATACATTTCCTCTGTGTAGAAATGATAAAAGCTCAGGAATAAAAAACGGCATTGGCTGTTAACTCCTGACGGTTGAATCAGAGGTCAAACCTTTGTCCTCTTGCGGTGTGCTAGCGTTAATGCCGTGGCCTCCAGCCTCCCACGCTGTGCTGATTGTGGGGTGTTTGTTGTTGTCCTGGAGATGGCTGGAGGATAGCTGGTCTGTTTGAAGACAAGGATGGAAGGCATTTCTCTTACAAGGGGATTCCTGAAAGCATATCCCTTTGAGGTTGAGCTTTGGATGAGCTGTTTTTTGTCTGTGGTGTGTGTGTGAGTGTGTGTGTGTGTGCGTGTGCGTGTGTGTGCTTGTGTGTGTGTGTGTGTGTGAGGGATGGATGCTCTGCTTCTCAGCATCACTATCAGAGAAAACAGAGTTTTGGTTCTGTCTTCCAGAAGAGTCTCTTTAGGCACCCCCTTTTCCCCTGTCCCTCCTCCTCCCCCTCTCCTCCTCCCCCTCTCCTCCTCCACCTCCCCACCTGTCCCTGTTCCTTCCCCCAGCAGACAGTGCTGCCTCACCCATCCTCACAGTGGGATTCCATCAGCAAGATGCTCTTCAAAGAAGGAGGGAAGGAGAGCTGTCACATATCAACCCTCCCACCTCTGCTATATTTTTTCGTTCTCTCTCGCTTTTGCTTCACCTCTCACTCTCCCTCTCTCTTTTTTTCTCTGTCACTCACTCTCTCTCTTTCTGCCGCTCTCACTCTCATATCACTCACTCTGTCTCTCTCTCTCTCTCTCTCCGTTCCTGTACCCAGGCCAGACTACTGCGTGGTGGATACGTGGGCAGCAGTCGTGCTGTGTCTGGCTCAGAGAGCAGAACTGACCTGTTTGAGACAGGCTAGTTTACTGAGTGTTGGAGAATGCTTCCTGTCTGAAAGCCCTTTAGAAACACGTCCCACAGTCACAACTGGGTTTCCACACAGTCTAATGACTTCAGACAAAACTCTGGCCTGGGGTAGGTACCCATACAGTTCCAGGATGAGTTGTAGGTACTGGGGAGAATGGTTCTAAATAAACTAGATTTCCTGAGAGTGTACTGCAACGACAGACATTGTCCTTCCTGTAACATTACATTGACATTTAGTCATTTAGCAGACGCTTATCCAGAGTGACTTACAATAAGTACAGGGACATTCCCCCCCGAGGCAAGTAGGGTGAAGTGCCTTGCCCAAGGACACAACGTCATTTGGCACAAATGCATTTTTTTTTGCATCGAACCAGCAACCTTCAAGTTAAACCTAAACGAGTGAAACGCCGGCAATTTTCATTTTCCAACGGCGAGAATCTCATGGTCAGTGCTCGGCCGTGGAGCGCGCAGAGACTTGGCGGCCACTTGCGGCCACTTGCGGCGGGGTCAGAGACGAGGGAAGAGCTCCTCATGTAGATGAGACGCTCCTCTCTGCCTCTCCGTCGTCTGGAGCCATCAGGCCTGTTTAGCATCATTAGATTGTGCGGTCGGTGGAACGACTCTAACCTTCTTCTGTCATCGCCGGCTGACAGAGAGACTGAGTGGGCAGGAGCAAGTCTCACACCTCCCCCTGCGCCCACCCTCTGCTGTTTCAACTCTCTCCCTCTCTCTCTCTCTCTCTTAGTCTCTCTCTCTCTCTCTCTCTCTCTCTCTCTCTCTCTCTCTCAGTCTCTCTCTCTCTCTCTCTTAGTCTCGTTCTCTCTCTCTCTCTCTTAGTCTCTCTCTCTCTTTCTCTCTCTCTCAGTCTCTACCTCTCTCTCTCTTAGTCTCTCTCTCTCTCAGTCTCTACCTCTCTCTCTCTTAGTCTCTCTCTCTCTCTCTCTCTCTCTCTCTCTCTCTCTTAGTCTCTCTCTCTCTTAGTCTCTCGCTCTCTCTCCATCCAGATCCATCTGTTCTCTCCGTCTTTGCATTTCCATCTTTCCTCCTCCTGTGTCCTTCATTTTATGTCTCCATCTCTCACAATTTTTCCTATTATTCATCTCTCTGTCCCCTTACCTTATCTTATATACCTCTCTCCACTCCCCCATCCTTATACATCCCTCTCTTCACCCACATCTCTCCATCTGTCTCAGACTTTCCACCACATCGCTCTCTCTCTCTCTCTCTCTCTCTCCTCTTATCTTCTCTCATAGGACAGTCAGTCATGGCAGCACTCAGGAGCTGATTGTCTCGGCTTCAAATTCCTAGTTTGGCTTTCACCTGTTTAACGAGCTGGAGGATGGAATTAATTCCCTTTCACCTGAATCCCATGGGGAAATAAGTTATCTCTCACACACACACGCTCAAAACATACACACAAGGACGCACACACAACACACAACACACGCTCAAAACATACACACAAGGACGCACACACAACACGCACGCTCAAAACATACACACAAGGACGCACACACAACACACACACACGCTCAAAACATACACACAAGGACGCACACACAACACACACACAAGCTCAAAACATACACACAAGGACGCACACACAACACACAACACACGCTCAAAACATACACACAAGGACGCACACACAACACACAACACACGCTCAAAACATACACACAAGGACGCACACACAATATGCACATAACACACACACATTCTCCAGCGTGAGTGAATGGGGCTGTTTCTCCTCCAGCTCTAACCCGCAGGGGGTGTGTTTTCTCCTCGGCTGCTTGGATCACAATCTTGGCCGTCTCTGTTTTCTTTGGTGTTGAGAAATACGATTATCCTCCCAGTGTCCACCTATCACTCACACTCACACACACACTCACACACACACACACACACAAACACACTCACACACACACACTGTCTTTCTCTCTCTCATCCACTCCTCCGCCATCTTGTCTCAGTCCAATCACTAAACCTTAAGGACTGTTTACATTCACACCAGACAGGAAGTACAAATGCCATCATTTCCTGGTTTCCCGGTAATCAGTGTGGAGCTCACTTGATCCTGTTTCCTGGATGGTATCAGTAACCGGGTCACATGATGAGAGGTGGTCAGCGAGCCCCTGCACATTCATGTTGCCATAACTACGAGCTTTGGTCAAAACCTGAATTATTATAGATTTCAAAAAACTCTGTATTTTCGATATTCGCCTGCTCCAAATGGATGGCTGACCGGATGAGATGGCTGACCAGATGAGACCAAAAGATAGAGAGAGAAAGGAAGGAAGAGAGACAGAGCGATGAGAGGGGGGGTGGGGGAAGAGACAAACCTTAACCAAAAAGCCAGCTAGCCTGAGTGCCCTAATCAAAGGAAAGGTGCTTGTCTCTAGTTCAGTGTTGTTTGATACAGAACTTCAGCTGTTCCTCTTTGTGTCTCTCCTCCCTCTCTCCGTCTTCCTCTCCTCCATTCCTAATTGCATTAAGAACCTAAATAACCTCTGCTCTCTCTCGCTAATTAGACTCCAGCACAAACAATCGCCTGCCAGAATAAATGACTTATAACGACACAGACCCAGCACACTCACAGACACACATACAAACACCCACTCACAACAACAGTACTGTACAAAGCCCACACACACACACATCATAGTTAATGGGTTGTAAGTCTGTTATCCGCGCGCCGTCTGGCTTAGCGCCAGCTCGCTGATCAGACAGATCGCTTCATCTGCCCCGAAAAGACGAGTCCCATCGTTCCACTTCACAGAGACAGGCGCCGGCTCCACACATCAAAAGAAGTGCACCCGGTTGCTGCTTCTAATGCTGCTGCTGAGGGCGGGCCGCGATGGGGATGTTTGTTTTTGATTCCCAGGCAGCACCAACTAGGCCAATTAGACCTTTTTACCTTCTCGATAAGGCTGCATCTCCATTGACTCTTAACGGTGGTGTTCTTCTGCTGAAGCCAGAATATGTTTTTCTGATCATCCGCGTGTGTGTTTGCGAGTGCGTGTTTTTCCGTGTGTGAGTGCGTGAGAGAGGAGGAGTTCCTCCTCAGAAAGCTTGTCATTACTGGAAGTCGTGCTGTTATTTTGGCAAACCATTCAACCAGACCCGTTTGTGTGTGTCTGTGCTTGTGGATGTATGAGTGCTTGCGTGCGTGTGTAGACCTCCACAGCCCTCTAATAGAGCTAGTGTGTGCATGGGTGTGTTTCCTGAACGTGTGGGTGTGGCTTCAGTCAGCATTGAAAGCCAATCGTTTCCCTTTTTAGCCCTCTGCCACAGACACCAAGTTGGAATCTGCCTGGCAACCAGAGGGATGTATAATAAAACATCCGTGGTTTGACCTCTGAACCCACCAATCACATGATTGCGTGAGGAGCCGAAAGAGGAAAACATGATGTCATCATCTAGAAATAGAATGTGTGGAATGACCACATGGTAACCATGGGTTACTGTCAGCTGATGGCTAAGGTTAAGTTCAAACTCATAAATGTAGAACTGGAATGTAACAACCCAACAGAGATTCATGAAGTACAAATAGTTTGTTATAGTTTGTAGACTTTTCTGATATTAGTACTTATTTTTGTCGGTAGAGGTTGTTATGCAGAGGAAATGAATCATCTTGAATGAGTGAAACAAGTTTAATTACTTAAATAAGATAATGATTCAGTCACATGTGATAAATGAATCAAATTGGATGGATGAATCAAGGTTAATGAGTGAATCATGCAGTGTCCTAAGTGAACGAAGCCCGGCCTGGCTGCCGCTAACGGCTCACAAGGTCAACGACAAGGTCACTCCTCTCAGTGTGTGTGTGTGTGTGTGTGTGTGTGTGTGTGTGTGTGTGTGTGTGTGTGTGTGTGTGTGTGTGTGTGTGTGTGTGTGAGTGTGCACGCGTGTGTATGTGTGATCTTACTGTGTGCTGGTGTATTATAGACGTATGGGTGTGATCACGTCATGTGCCCATGTTTTATAAATGTGTGTGTGTGTGATGTTTCTGTCCGTGTGTTTTATAAATGTGTTAGTGTGTGTGTGAGTGTGTGTGAGGGATGTTTCTGCGTGCCAGTAGAAAGAGGGTCAGTGCTCTGCGGGGTGTGGCCATCATTAGCTTGGCCACCTCTAATTAAATGTTCCCTCCTTGCCAGCCTTTATGCCCCTGCCAACTCTTCCAGGACTGGAGTTTCACACCTCCACAGCACAGTTACAGTCATGTGCAGGACAGCAGGACCAGAGGCCACTGGCAGGGATTCATTCCAAGCTCACAGCTCTACTAGCAGGGATGCGTCTCAATAGTCGGGTGAAGTTTCCTCCTCTTTCCTCATCTCCTCCTCCTCATCTCCTCCTTATCTCCTCCTCATCTCCTCCTCCTCCTCTCCTCATCTCCTCCTCCTCCTCATCTCCTCCTTTCCTCCTCTCCTCCTCCTCGTCTCCTCAT
>NC_140370.1:16175000-16272500 GCF_054491055.1 Hypomesus nipponensis | reverse complement strand
TGTTTGCGTGGGGGGTTTTCTGTATGTTTGTGTGTGTGTGTGAGAGAGAGAGCTGTGATCTGTATTGTTTGTGTGTGACTGAAGGAGCTTGTGTCTGTCCTTGAGCCAAGCAGCAGAGACCTTGGTGCTGCTGAGGGACTCAGTTCACTGATTCATGCTGTGGCTCTGCCACTGACCCGTACTGTAGGGCACTCTGGGGAGGGTGGGGAGAGGGGGGGGGACGGAGGGAGATGGGGATGGAGAGAGCTGAGAAGAAGGAGAGATATAAAGAGGGATGTAGTGAGAGGAGAGCAGGGAGGGAGGGAGGGAGGGAGGGAGGGAGGGAGGGAGGGAGGGAGGGAGGGAGGGAGGGAGGGAGGGAGGGAGGGAGGGAGGGAGGGAGGGAGGGAGGGAGGGAGGGAGGGAGGGAGGGAGGGAGGGAGGGAGGGAGCCTGCATCCATCACACTACCTGAGAGCCAGGGACCACGACAGGCACAAAAACACACACCTGCACAAAACACACACACACACAACACAAACACCCAGCACCAAATACACAACACATACACATACAAAGAGGGGGCAAAGAGGGGGGCTCATTCCCCATCACTACCTCCTCTCATCAGCGCTGATGTGTGACAGGGAGACCACACTGCTCTCTGCTCCCACACACTCTCACGGTCCACAGACTCTGACCCTCCGGCTGGACCCCCCAGACCCCCCAGACCCCTGGGCCCCCCTGGGCCCCCCTGGGCCCCCCTGGCCCCCCCTGGCCCTGCTACAGCACAGGACAGGTCTACAGGGGCTTTGTGGTCTTGTTATGGTCATGTTGAGAGGTCGGCGGTCACACAGACAATGGAGACTGAATCCTGTCAGAAACATCTGGGTTAGGGGGCGCTTCTCCTCCCCCTCCCCTCTCCTCCCCCTCTCCCCTGTCCTCTCTGGTCCTTCTCTCTTACTGCCTCTCTAGTCTCCTCTCTTCTCCCCCTCCTCTCTCTCTCCTCTTTTTCCTCTCTCCTCTCTCTCCTCTCCCCTCCCCTCTCTCCTCTCTCTTCTCTCTCCTGTCTCTCCTCTCTCTACTCTTCTCTCCCCCCCCCCCCCCCCCCCACCCCCCCTGCAGACAGACAGACAGACCCCGTAGAGGGAATGTGAGTCTGGAACACGGACGTGTGACTCAGCCTTCTAAACTGTGGCCAATAAACACCGACCATCTATTATTGATGTGCTCTGCTCTGCCTTGGCCTTCATCTTGACTGTCCTCCGGGGCCCCTTCACTCTCTCACTTCTCTCCACAAACAATCCCTGGCTTCAGATGCCCTCTTTAACGTATGAACAAAAAAAAATCTTATTTTTTGGGGCCAGACTTTTCCGTTTCAAGTTTGAGGATTTCCGGGAGGTGTTTCAGTCGCGTTCTACATTCCTCAATCCGTGCTGTTGTCACTGTTCTCTGGGCCAGGGTTTTATTTCCTGTCTGCTTTTAGATTGTGACACCATGCTCAGACACGGAAATATCACAGAACAGCTGAGTAGGAGAATTACATTGATGGAAGCAGTCCATGACTTCCAGGATGAAATAAAACCAGATTGTCAATCCTCAATGTTCAACAACATGATGGAAAAGTGGCTTTTTAGATGGTTTGTTACACTGAACCATCTGGGAAGTCTGACTTGGAAACTGTGTAGGAAAGGGCAGGAACTTTCAAAACATTACTTGGCGGATGATTGGCTGAAACATCTGTCTGTCATCGTCTATCAAGGGCTAACTTCAATCACTCCTGAAGCTGATTGGTCCCAAAACACCGTTGTCATGGGACCTAGCGGAAAAGCCGGTGCTTGGATTTGTGGTCGTGATCTCAAGAATCTGGTGGGGGGGGGGGGGGGGGTTGGAACGTGGTGTCCTGGGGCGACTGGCAGGAGCGATCCAGCTCAGACGGAACGCGCCGGCAGTGTGACGCTAGAGGAGATCAAGCACCTGTGATTCATTTCATGTCAGCAGAGAAAAGATCTGGATCATTATTTACGTAATGAATTCAGCGTGAAATGGCACGTCCCACACACACTCACACACACACACACACACGTCATACTCACACTCGTGCACACACATCCCACACGCATGCAGTAACACACACACACATTCTCAGGCACACTAATGCAATCACACACACACATTCTCAGGCACACTAATGCAATCACACACACACATTCTCAGGCACACTAATGCAGTCACACGTACATGCGTGGAATCACACGCACACAAACGCACACGCACGTCTAATCACACACTCAGACACATCTAGTCATACACGCACACACACACAAACTGTGTGTGTTGAACACAGGATAATACACAGTGAAACTGTGATTACCTCCTGCAGGGAAGCAACACACTCCAGGGATGGTTTCCAGGCAAAACTGTTGTCTTATGAGTCAAGCATTGTTTCTGATGTGTGTGTGTGCGCGTGTGTGTGTGAGTCCCTATGTGTCAGTATGTGTGTGTGTGTGTGTGTGTGTGTGTGTGTGTACATTAGGATGTGCTTGAGTCTCTCAGTAACTCACTGCTTGTTGTTGTGCGATGACACATGATGCAGAGGTACGTGCTAGAAGACATACATGGATGTCACTTCCTGTGACTGTGCTGCGGCTTCCTGTCATGCTCAGTCTTGTGTCTCTGCATGTCCCTCTGCTCTCCAGCTGAAGCTCATTGTAGAATCAGCTGAATTAATGAAGATAAAAGCTGATTCGCTTTGTCTGAAGGGTGTCTATACAAACAAGTTTGTTGGAGAAAAGCTCCCAAATTGCGATGCTTATTTATTCATTTCGGAGGTGCTTTTATCAAGAGCGACAAATCGTGCATGTAGGAAGAAGAAGTATACAGGTCCAGACATGTGTTCTGCAGTGCAGTGAGACAGGTTCAGAGGAGGTTGTGTTCTGCAGTGCAGTGAGACAGGTCCAGACCTGTGTTCTGCAGTGCAGTGAGACAGGTTCAGAGGAGGTTGTGTTCTGCAGTGCAGTGAGACAGGTCCAGACCTGTGTTCTACAGTGCAGTGAGACAGGTTCAGAGGAGGTTGTGTTCTGCAGTGCAGTGAGACAGGTCCAGACATGTGTTCTACAGTGCAGTGAGACAGGTTCAGAGGAGATTGTGTTCTACAGTGCAGTGAGACAGGTTCAGAGGAGATTGTGTTCTGCAGTGCAGCGAGACAGGTACAGACCTGTGTTCTGCAGTGCAGTGAGACAGGTTCAAGTGGGGCTGTGTTCTGCAGTGCAGTGAGACAGGTTCAAGTGGGGCTGTGTTCTGCAGTGCAGTGAGACAGGTGCAGGGCTGAGACTGGTTCAGAGGGGGGTATTCAATCACACACAGCAGTATGAGTGTCATTTTTACAAGCTCCACATGTGGGGTACTAATAGACTTCTCCATCTGTCTTCCTCTCCTCCCTCCCTCCATCCCTCTCTCCTCCCTCCCTCCATCCCTCTCTCCTCCCTCCCTCCATCCCTCTCTCCTCCCTCCCTCCCTCTTTACCCCACCCTCTTTATAATCCTCACCAACTGTTCTCCTTTTACTGTGCTTCTTTCTCTCCCCTCTCTCTTCTTGTCTGTTTCTCTCTTTCAACCTACCGCTTTTTTCTCACTCTTCTTTGCTTATCACCCATTCTCCCTGTCGCCTCCTCCTCCTCTCTATACCTTTCCTCTTATTCTTTCCCTTTCCTTTCTTCTATTTCCCCTTCTCTCCATCCTCTCTGTTCCTTTCCTCCCCCTCCACATTCTCCCTTCCTTTTCCTCTCTTTCCTCCTCCTCTCTCTCCTTCTCCACCTCCATTCCCCCCATCTCCCTCCATCTCCCTCTCCTCCCTCGCTCCTCCCTCCACAGGTGTGAGGAGCACTGACCCTGCCTGCGATAGGCTAGGAGTCAGAGGACCAGGGCCATGATTGGCTCTCCTCCCCGGGGGCGGGCCCCGGCTCGCTCCACCGGGTGGGCGTGGCTCTGGGGGCTGGTTGCCGTGTCGACGGCGTTCCTCCTCCTCCCCGGGGGCTGCCAGGCCTGCCCCCCGCGGTGCGAGTGCTCCGCCCCCCTGCGCTCCGTGTCCTGCCAGCGCCGCCGCCTCACCGCCATCCCCGAGGGCATCCCCACGGAAACACGCCTGCTAGACCTCAGCCGCAACCGCATGCGCTGGGTGGAGACGGGGGACCTGGCGCCCTACCCGCGCCTGGAGGAAGTGGACCTCAGCGAGAACCTCATCGCCACCCTGGAGCCCAACGCCTTCTCCAGCCTGCAGAGCCTCCGGGTGCTGAGGCTCAGGGACAACCAGCTCAAGCTGGTGCCCATGGGCGCCTTCGCCAAGCTGGGCAACCTCACCACGCTGGACCTGAGCGAGAACAAGATGGTGATCCTGCTGGACTACACTTTCCAGGACCTGCGCAGCCTGAAGCACCTGGAGGTGGGAGACAATGACCTGGTCTACATCTCACACAAGGTGGGTGTTCCTGGGGCTAGTCCCTCTGTTACAGGGTCAGGGACCTCCAGTATGAAACGGGAAATAACTCCAAACTCAAATATCATTTTGAGCCTCCTATCCCCTTTTTAACATAGTCCTCTTTCAATAGCTGTGTGCTTTTCTGTTTTCATGTATTTACATTTAGTCATTTTTAGTCATTTAGCAGACTCTCTTATCCAGAGCGACTGCATAAAAATGTATTTATGTACCACGCCTGGGGCATGAATAGATAGATTCTGCTTTGTAGACAATAAACTTAACACTCTTCCGTATAAAAAAATATGTACATATACAGAAGATATACTGGATATTTTTCTGGCACACTTGCAGCCCCTGAGAACTGATTAATTGATTGTGATTCTGAAAGCAAACATCGCAGAACCAGCACGGTGTGTCTAATCAAATGGTCACTGAGTGTTATTATGTACCACGTGATATCTACTGTAAAGGCTTTCAGACTCGGTCTTTTTTTTAAATGAGAAATTAAATTAGTCTGTCTTGAAAACGTGTGTGAATAGCCTTGGTTGTAACCTGCAAATAGTCAATTACACAATCCAGCACGCTCGTTTTCAATTATCAGCTCTAAGCCGTTGGAAAAGCCGTAAATCTGAATGAGTTTGAATAAGAGAGTTGGACAATGTGTCTGTGTCCAGGTGAATTAGGGTCCTTTCCAAACAGAGGCCTCTGGTCTGATCGCCTGTCTAAATCTCTCCCTGTTTTCCACAACATGTCAGTTCTCTGTCTGATACATCATTTATGTTTCATTTATCAGATATTGTTTTTCCACATAGTCCAATATAACAGAGGGCTCTAAATCAAATAAGAGTGGAATAGGGTGGGCAATAGTTGAGTAAAGTATAAATGGAATAAAGTTGGTTACAATAGAAAAGAAAATAATAGAATAATACAGTAGTTGAATGGAATAGAGTTTAGTATTGGTAGAGTAGTGTTCAATGCAAGGGTGCAGAGTTCCCAAGAGCAGGGTAGAGGAAAGCAACCTAGGAGCTCTGAGTCACTCAGTTCCTGTCTTTTCTCTGGTCCGATAAAGCACTCAAGCGTCTGATGCAATATCCTTTCTAGAACTATCTGCTTGTTTCCCACGGCATGCCTGTTCTGGTCCAGTACCACACGGCTTGTGTCCAGTGTGCCAGGCATTGCTGTGTTTGGCTGTGTGTGTGTTCCAGGCGTACTCCAGTCCAATAACACAGAGCATGTCAGTGGTCTGTCTAATGTTTCGTATCTTGGAGTCTAATTTAATATACTCTGATAATAACCTGTCTAGGAGGCCTGGGCCTTTGTGTGCGTGTGTGCGTGTGTGTGTGTGTGTGTCTGTGTGTGTCTGTGTGTGTGTGTGTGTGTGTGTGTGTGTGTGTGTCTGTGTGTGTGTGTGTCTGTGTGTGTGTGTCTGTGTGTGTGTGTGTGTGTGTGTGTGTGTGTCTGTGTGTGTGTGTGTGTCTGTGTGTGTGTGTGTGTGTGTGTGTGTTTTGTCCAATTATTCTCTAGTCCAGTAAAATACAATATGTCAGGGCTGTGCATCTGAGTCTAATATAAAGAGACAGAAATAAAAATGCTTTGTGCGTAGCTCCCAGAGAATAGCCATAGGCACAAACATATTATTCCTCTAATGTGAGGTCCATAGATTAGGGGCTTGTTATGTTTTTGCAATCGACTGATTCCCTTATTCCCTTAGAATCTTTTTTTTTTTAACTGTTTGCATGTTGTGTTTATATTTTAGTTTAATAGAGCACACTCTTTTGATCTGTCCACCTGTCTACGAAGTCTGACCTTGCGTCTGGTCTGGTAACATTTCAAAGTCTGCTTTGATCAAATAAAATCCTGCCTTGGATATAAATAGGTCATTGGGAGAATGACTGCAGATCTGGAGGTCACAGGTTCAAATCCCCCCTGTGCATCACGTTGGATGAAAGGACCTGCTAAGTGAATTGATGAAATATAAAATCCTGCCTAAATTAGGGCCTGTCCAAGAGGGCTGACCCTAACCCTACGTGTGTGTGTGTGTGTACGTGTGTGTGTATCCCTATGTGTGTGTCTGTGTGTGTGTGTGTCCTCCAGGCGTTCTCTGGTCTGCTGGGTCTGGAGGACCTGACGATCGAGCGCTGCAACCTGACGTCCATCTCTGGCCAGACGCTGTCCTACCTGCGCAGCCTGGTCACCCTCCGCCTGCGTCACCTGGGCATCGCCAGCCTGGACGACCAGAACTTCCGCAAGCTCTCCAACCTGCGGGGTCTGGAGATCGACCACTGGCCCCTGCTGGAGTACATTTCCCCCCTCAGCTTCCAGGGTCTGGACCTCACCTGGCTGTCCATCACCAACACCAACATCACCTCCGTCCCCTCTGCGTCCTTCAGGAACCTGGCCCACCTGACCCACCTCAACCTGTCCTACAACCCCATCTCCACCCTGGAGCCCTGGGCCTTCAGGGATCTGCTGCGGCTGAAGGAGCTGATCATGGTGAACACGGGGCTGGTCACGGTGGAGCGTCACGGCCTGGGGGGCCTTCGGCAGATCCGAGTCCTCAACTTCTCCACCAACGAGCTCCAGACGCTGGAGGAGAGCTCGTTCCACTCGGTCAACAGCCTGGAGACGGTGCGCGTGGACGGGAACCCCCTGCTGTGCGACTGCCGTCTGCTGTGGATCCTGCAGAGACGCAAGACCCTCAACTTTGACGGCAGGGTGCCGGTGTGCGCCGGGCCGGTGGAGGTGCAGGGGAAGAGCCTCAGCACCTTCACCGACTCTGCGCTCTTCGACCACTTCACCTGCCAGAAGCCCAAGATACGCAACCGCAAGATGCAGCAGGTGAGGATGCAGCCACAGAGCTAACGTTTGTGGCTTATGTCAAAACATATATTACATGTAAAAAGAACCTTCCCTCCCTCCCTGCCTCCCTCCCTCCCTCCCTCCCTCCCTCCAAGGTCACGGCTCGTGAAGGCCAGCCCGTGAGTTTCCTGTGCCGCGCCGAAGGCGAGCCCGCCCCTGCCATCATCTGGATCTCCCCCCAGCGCCGACGAATCACGGCCAAGAACTCGGGCCGCATCACCGTGTTGCCGGGCGGGACCCTGGAGATCCGCTATGCCCAGCTCACGGACAGCGGCACCTACATCTGCATTGCCAGCAACGCCGGGGGCAACGACACCTACTTCGCCACGCTCACCGTGCGCGGGCACCCTCTGGACTCCGCCTCGGCCTTCTTCGCCAACCGCTCGCTGTACTCGGGCGAGTTCTTCAACGACACGAGCTTGAACAGCACCCGTGTCTTCCTCCAGTTCACCCTGGACCTCACCACCATCCTGGTCTCCACGGCGATGGGCTGCATCACCTTCCTGGGCGTGGTTCTCTTCTGCTTCCTGCTGCTGTTCGTGTGGAGTCGAGGCCGCGGGCAACGCAAGAACAACTTCACAGTGGAGTACTCCTTCCGGAAGGCGGAGGGCCCGGCGGGGGCCGGGGGGCCCACTGGAGGGGGCGCCAGAAAGTTCAACATGAAGATGATCTGAAACAACGCAGCCAGGGGGCCCTCGGGGGAGGCATGAGCACGTCCCGTTTGACGAATCAAACACACACAGCGTACGGTTGACTCGCAGAGAGGTGATTGGAGAATCCAAATTTTTTTAAGTATATATATATGTGGTCCATGGCTAGAAATTCAGATTGGGTGACTGAGGAGTCATGGTTACCTTGATCTCACTGCCTTTCACTGGTTTTGTTCAGCTTGTGGTACCCATGTTTCAAAAAACTAAAAACTCACCTTTTTGGTTGTTTTTTTAGAGCTACAGTGTTGTCGTTATAGCTGGATAAGAGTGATCATATTTAAAGAATATAGAAATTAAACACGTTAAGAGTGGACATGCCGATGCTGTGGAGCGTAGGCAGTCACGTCTCTTCCTGAGGAAGTGACATCACAGGAAGTGACCTGGCTGACAACCAATCACAGCATCTGTAGCTTTGCTTGCATTTAAGCCTGCCTTGCTGTGATAAGATAGCATGTACAGCTGCAATTTAGAGTTAAGTTGTACGAGTGACGAGTGAGAATTTTAGTGCTGAATAAAGTAAAAAAACAACGAGCCATTTTTAAGCGATTTTGGACATGATTTCTACAGTATCTCCACTTAAAGAAACCTCCAGAAGTACCAGACCACAGCTGAGCAGAGGAGGGCTGTGCTGAACAAGGCCTGCAGTCTGAGACAGACCAGATGAAATCACTGCATGAGAACCTGACCCAAGCTGTCAGATGGTGCCCCCGTCTATTAAATCCGCTCAAATTGGCTCCTCTATTTCAAAACCCATGAAATATTCACCATCGTTAAGAAATCAATCAAAGTCATGATTGTCAGCCTCAAAAAAGGACAAGAAAAAAAAAAATGAAATAAGTGAAATTAAAATGGGCCTGTCATCCCTTTGCGACGAGGTTAGCTGTGTGAGTTTGGGACGAGCACACTGGCTGGGCGTTGCCATGGCAGCCCGTTGTCGGGGAGGGTTTGGTTAGGAAGCCGAACCCACCGGACACCGGGCTGCCTGGTCACCATGACAACCGAGGCAGCTGAGGGCGGGGGGGGGGGGCGATGGAGGGCTTAAGGGAGCAGGCGGACGGACGGCCGGAGGAGGGTGGAGGAGGAGGAGGGTGGAGGAGGAGGAGGGTGGATCACCTATCAGCCCTCCGCCACCTTCAAAGACCCTCCAGCCTGTCCTTTCATCCAGTGTCAGAGGGAGGGGGAGGAGAGAGAGGAGGAAGGGGAGGAGAGAGGTGTAGATGCACTTCCTCTCTCTCTCTCTCTCTCTCTCTCTCTCTCTCTCTCTGTCTGACCCTCCTGCCTCCCCCTCTCCCCCCTCAGGCTGTGCTGGGCTGAAGGTCTGACCTCCACAGAGCTGCTGGGGGGGCAGTCTGGAGAGTCATACCAAGCTCAGAGACACACACTGGACGGTAGCACGGCAACGCACATTCACACACACACTCACACGACAGGCACACACGAGAGACACACAACCTCACACACACTCACACACACACACTCACTCAAGGGACATACATACATACACACACACACACACAGGAGACACACATACGAGACATACGAGACACACACACACACACAATGAAGCAGACACACACACAATGAAGCAGACACACACACACACACAATGAAGCAGACACACACACACACACACACACACTCTAAAGGACATGATGTGTTGTCATAGATTCACACATAACGACACGTAGAGGACACAATGTTGCTGAACTCAACACACACACAAGCAAACACACACATAAACACAGACACACAAACACACACGCCCATGCTCAGTTTCACACCTAGAAAGAACCCTCTTTCAGGACAAACACAAAGTCATACAGAGGTCAGATGTGACCAGCTCACTGTTTACACTGAGCCATTGCAGCAATACCTTTTGTAGAAACACCAAGCCAAAAATATGTCTGTGTAAACAGAGAAGTGTGCTGATTAGACTCTGCAGACCTGTATCCTAAAACGTAGTAGCTTTTCTGAGTTATTACAAGTGCTTTAGCTGCAGCTGAAGACCCGGAAATGCACCTGCATGATAATCAGCACACACACATACGGACACACACACACACACACACACACACACACACATACGGACACACACATACGCATCTAGTATCCTGATTGTTATCGTCCTGTCCATATTGCTGGAGATCATTATGATCGTTAGACCATCTGCTGTAGTTAGAATGGCACACACACACACACCAACAGAAAACGTACACTTCATACACTAAGTGTCATCAAAGATGTTTCCTTCATGCACTGAAGCGCAGGGATGTAACAGTCATTATTCTGAATCCCAGATTCAAACAGCTCGGTTCACACAAGCAAGACGAGCGATCAGAAAAAACACGACATCAAACGACACAAACATCAACCGCACGCCAACACACACACACACACACTCCGACGCAAACGCCAGTCCTTGGTAACCACGGCGACGCCATGTCTGTCTCTAAGCTTCCGTCAGCCAGTGTGTGAATGTCTCTGCCCCCCTAACCCAGTGCGACCCCCCCCAACCCCCCACCCCCCCCAACCCCCACTGGGTCCTCTTGAGGGAGGAGTCCCTGGCTGGAGACCGCGATCTAACATGTAAATGAAGTAGTGTTCACCCTGCCCACGCCATGTGCATCGTACAGTGGAGAGTACTGTGGTAAATCCTTTTGAAGGATGCGTTGGAATTCTGTTTAGTTTAGACCTCTGTCCTCGTCTCTCCTCAGTTGGAGTTGTCTGTGGAAGCGTTAACCGTTCACCGTTAACCGTCGCCCCGTAACGGGGAGCTTGTGGGAGGTAATCCTGTTCTCAACACCTTTTTGGTTAGTGGGTGATGTTGATATCAAGTGTGTGTCTGTGTGTGTGTGTAAGAAACTCCCTCTATCTAATCTGGGGCAAAATTCAAATTGTGTCCAATTTGAGCTCTTAGAACCTTCGCCAACCAACTAAATTCTAATTCTAAATTCCGTTCCCCGTGTGATGAATAACCCACGCTGTCCGTGAGTAGATGAATGGGAGCAGTGCAGTAATGAGGCTGAGGGAGACTGGCCTGCTCCACGGGCCTCACACTTCCTCTGCACCAGACGTCTGGGATCCCCCTGCTATTGAGAACAGGAGTCACCGCCACGATGCAGGAGTAGCTTCCTGTCTTACCCTCTTGTCCAGCCCCCCCCCCCCCCCTACATTCTTCCATCTAGGTTTAGAGGGCAGTCGAGATGTGTCTGGTGATTGTGGATGGTGTTGTCATGTTAAACATCAGTCACTGGCGTCACAGTTGATGACTGTTTTTGGTTCATGTTTTGCCTTCCTGTGTAACCCCACCCTCTTCCCTCGCCACCCCTGGTCTTTGTCTCGTTCACAGTAGCTAGCCAGGATATGGTTGTGTGGTGGTAGACACAGTGTTTGTGTGATTGATGTGATTCCATATTGTCGTGTTTGGATTCGTTGCTCCTCACCATGTGACCAATCATGGAGCAGGGACTGGTGCAACACCAACAATGGAAGGAGGTGACCCAGATAAAAAAAAAAAAAAAAAAAAAAAACGAAAAAGCAACAATTTTCTTCCTCTCTGACCCCGACCGCACCTTCCCTTGGAACTCTCCGCCAGGCACAATGCATTCTGGGACCTCACTCTTCACTGACATCTCTACTTTTTCTCTTTGCCACACGCCGTGTCCAGCCGTGTGTGTGTAAGGGTGCCGCAATAATCTGCTCAGAGAGGAATAATCCTGAGTGTTGCTGTATGACACTGTATCAGTCCCTCTCCTTCCACCCGCAGAGACTTCATCGAGCTGTTTGACGAGGGCCAGTCCAGGGAACCGAACCAGTCTTGGCTTCTCTCTATGTGTGTTGCTGCAGTATTGCTATGCTGCTCGTGTCTGGGGAAGGCTGCGTGCATACATATGCGGCCTGTTCAACCTTCTGGGGTCCTTGGCAGTAATAGGAGCTTAGTTCCAGTTCAACTTCAGAACAAGAGCTGTTTGAACTTCAGTCACTTAATCCTTTAGTCACTTTCTCTACCTGTCTCCCTGCCCCCTCCCTGCCCCCTCCCTGCCCCTCCCTGCCCCTCCCTGCCCCTCCCTGCCCCCTCCCTGCCCCTCCCTGCCCCTCCCTGCCCCTCCCTGCCCCCTCCCTGCCCCTCCCTGTCCCCTCCCTGCCCCTCCCTGCTCCCTCCCTGCCCCTTCCCTACCCCCTCCCTGCCCCTCCCTGCCCCTCCCTGCCCCTCCCTGCCCCCTCCCTGCCCCTCCCTGCCCCCTCCCTGTCCCCTCCCTGTCCCCTCCCTGCCCCTCCCTGTCCCCTCCCTGCCCCTCCCTGCTCCCTCCCTGCCCCTTCCCTACCCCCTCCCTGCTCCCTCCCTACCCCCTCCCTGTCCCCTCCCTGTCCCCTCCCTGCCCCTCCCTGCCCCTCCCTGCCCCTCCCTGCCCCCTCCCTGCCCCTCCCTGTCCCCTCCCTGCCCCTCCCTGTCCCCTCCCTGCCCCTCCCTGCCCCCTCCCTGCCCCTCCCTGTCCCCTCCCTGCCCCTCCCTGCCCCTCCCTGCCCCCTCCCTGCTCCCTCCCTGCCCCCTCCCTGATCTTTGGGGACTGTGTTCCACCTGATGCTGGGGATTCTAGAACGTCTGTCGACTCTAGAACGTCTGTCCTCCAGGCGTTCAGTGTCTGAGGCAGACAGTCAGAGCTACAGCTACTCCCATAATAGCAGTGTTTCATCTGGAGAATGTCTTGAGAAAGTAGGTTGAGTTCTCCCCTGTTCCCCGCCCTCTCGCTTACCCTTACTCCCCCCTCCTCCCCCCTCCTCCCCCCCCCTCCACCTCCCCCCTCCCCCTCCCCTAGTTTGTCCTTGCCCGTGGTAGCTGTGCCCAGCAGGGTGCAGCTATGCTGGGGTAACCCCGTGAGCCTCCCCTCCAGGAGGAACCACAAACACAGACACACAAACACATAACAGCCTCATTAGCAGCAGATAAGTCGCACTAATGAAATATAAAAAATGTACGATATGTGTTATTATTTTTTACATCCCTTCAAGGTTATGGGGCAGGGGCTCTAGACTGATGCCCTTGATTGCAGACCCCCTCTCTCCCTCCCCCCTCTCCCCCTCCCCTCGCCCCCCTCGCACCCCTTACCCCCTTGCCCCGCCTCTGAAAAGATCAAAGGAATGAGAGTACTTTGTTGTTGCTCTGCTACTCAGGCCAGGGTAAGTAGGATAGACAGGCACAGTAACCTCTCAGACAGTCCTGAGGGCCATCTTCCAGCCCGGTGCTCCTGAACCAATCCGGCTCTGATACCCAACTCTGTTGTGTGGCTTTTGTGATATGTGCTGTCTGCAATATCTCTGAATTAGCAGTCTGCGATGTCAGATTTTACTATCTCTGGTGGGCTGAAGGGGCGAGACTGGCGAGAGAGAAAGAGAGAGAGAGAGAGAGAGAGAGAGAGAGAGAGAGAGAGGGAGGAGAGAGAGAGACAGACAGAGAGAGGGAGAGGGAGGGAGAGAGACAGAGAGAGGGGGGGAGAGAGGGGGAGAGAGAGAGAGAGAGAGAGAGAGAGAGAGAGAGAGAGATGGGCCCTAGATCATGTACAGGGAACGGTCTCTGGCGACTTCCCCTGCTTCTGTCAGCGTGGTTATACCGACCCCTGGTGGCGACAGATCGTCATAGCAACCAACAGCCGGCTTCCTCGGCGACCAGCCCTCGCAGGGCAGCTGGGTCAGTGAGAGAGCGGGTGCGCGTCGGCGTTCAGACATGTCGTGACTGTTAGCTTTGTAAATCCTCTCTTCTGATAGCCATACAGCGTTGACTCTGTCCCAGGGACGGGCTCAGGAGGTCAGGGTCAGGAGGTCAGGGTCAGCAGCCAGCTGCAGAGCTGTCTGTGTATGGGGATCCAGGTCTGAGTGGGGAGCAGGGTGAACCACACTGCCAGAACGTGGCTCAGCAGGTCTTCCTGTTAGAAGCCACGGAACCTTCAGAACCTACGGAACCTAGAACCTGGAAGAAGCTGTTCTCGTAAAAAAAAAAAAACGCTAATAACGTGGTATTGTGCCACAAAAAATATGTAAAATCATCCCTCTTTTTTTGAGAGTCCATTTCTGTTTTTTTGAGAGTCCAGGATTTCTGTTCATACAACAGAGGTGAACGCTGTCTTGGTGTCAGGTGACCCTCAGAGAGGCTCCGCCCACCCAGACTGTCTCACTTCCTGAACCCCCCTGGAGAGGGAGGAGGGATATGTCAAACTCTGACCTGGCCGGCACCCATTCCCAGGTTTCCACAGTTACGCGAGTGACATTACAAACGAGACGGTGCCAGACTTCCCCGTCAGGTCGGAGAGGGCGTAACCCCGTATAGCCCCTCCCTCTCGTCCAGGGGTCAAAGGTCAGCCTGTGTGCGTGTGTGGAGCTAAGGGTGTTTTACCCTGATGAAGAAAAACTCATATGTATTTATATTCTTCCATGTGTCATTGGAAGCTTAAAGATGACATCACAGGGCACATGAGAAGAAACAAAACTTCAGTTCTCTCTCTCTCTTTCTCTCTTACTCTGTCTCTTTCCCTCTCTCTGTCTATTTAACCTCTCTCTGTCTATTTCTCTCTTTCTCTCTCTGTCTCTTGATACATCTTGGCATCGACCCTCGTCGAGAAGTTTGGAACAAATGTGTATATCCTTCTGTTGCCTTGTGTCTGTGAGTTGTGAGCCTGAGAGTGTGCAGGCTCTCTGAGACCTGGGGATGGGTGCCCACCGCTGGAGCTCCACACACGGTCTGAGACCTGGGGATGGGTGCCCACCGTGGGAGCTCCACACACGGTCTGAGACCTGGGGATGGGTGCCCACCGCTGGAGCTCCACACACGGTCTGAGACCTGGGGATGGGTGCCCACCGCTGGAGCTCCACACACGGTCTGAGACCTGGGGATGGGTGCCCACCGCTGGAGCTCCACACACGGTCTGAGACCTGGGGATGGGTGCCCACCGCTGGAGCTCCACACACGGTCTGAGACCTGGGGATGGGTGCCCACCGCTGGAGCTCCACACACGGTCTGAGACCTGGGGATGGGTGCCCACCGCTGGAGCTCCACACACAGTCTGAGACCTGGGGATGGGTGCCCACCCCTGGAGCTCCACACACGGTCTGAGACCTGGGGATGGGTGCCCACCGCTGGAGCTCCACACACAGTCTGAGACCTGGGGATGGGTGCCCACCCCTGGAGCTCCACACACAGTCTGAGACCTGGGGATGGGTGCCCACCCCTGGAGCTCCACACACGGTCTGAGAACCCACAAGGTTCCGTCTGCTTTGAAATTCCAGTTCTGTGGTTCTTAAGGTTCTGCCTTTAGTTGAACTTGGAACTCTTATGGGATTCTTATCGGAATTATGGGATCACAATGGTGTTCCTGTGAATTTGATCATGTGACAGGGGTGTGTCACGACCTTGTCTACAGACAGCACTGGATCATGACTCCCAAAGCCACTGATCACAGCAGTACCAAATTTGAACCCGTGAAAAGGTCATTTACAAGACCTAAAGTTTGGATCTTTGGTTTGGAAGAGAGCAGAGTTGTAAATAAACAGTAGATATAAACAGCCATATGATGATGTTGTCTTATCAGTGGACATCCGCGCCATGTCTAACAGGATGAAGGACTGTTGACGTGTAAATACCGTAGCTAGGTCAGTGTACGATAGTGTACTTCTTCAAACACGGCTGTGTTCCTTGTCAGGGACCAGACGCGTCTCTCTACCCGCCTCATGGCTTCTGTCTGCCTGCCGGCAGGAGAGAGATCGACAGCTGTCTGTCTCTGACAGCGCTGGGGTGAGCACAGCTGATGCCGTGTCAAGTCTCTGTGTCTGAAAACACCCGGCTTGTGTTTGGTTTCTGTGTTTTATACTGTCTTGTACAAAAATAACTGTGTTTTATTTCCGTCATAAAAGGCATGTTACTCTGTAAGCAGTGTCTTGTCTCTTCTGTTTAGCTCACTCTCTCTCTCTCCATCTCTCTCTCTCTTTCTCTCTCTCCATCTCTCTCTCTCCATCTCTCTCTCTCCATCTCTCTCTCTCCATCTCTCTCTCTCTGTCTCTCTATCTTTCTGTCTCTCTCTCTTTCTAGCTCTCTCTCTAACTCTCTCTCTATCTCTCCCTCTCTCTCTCTTTATCTTCTCTCTCTCACACACACACACTCACATATGCATGTACACCCACATACACACACACATGTACACACACATACACACACACATATTTTCAGACATTAACCCGTATTGACCAGCATGTTCAGCATGATTCCCCCAGGTGGTGCACCGATGTCTCGTTCCTTAAAGAAAATCCAAGAGCGCCTCACAGTTGTTGTTTTATTTATTTATTCTACTCAAAACACAGTTGTTTACCAATCACTGGTTTCTCACTCACATGTTCCTTGTTTCCAGTCCTACAACTTCCTTCTGCCCTCTAAAGGGTTTGAACAGGAGATACACTGAACAGCCTCCATGGTAACAGAGACTGGATTCATAGGAGAACAGCTCTCAGTGTCAGTGTGTGTGTGTGTGTGTGTGTGTGTGTGTGTGTGTGTGTGTGTGTGTACCTGCATGCATGTGTATAGGTGTGTGTGTATGTATAAATGTATCTGAATGCATGTGGGCGTGTGTGTGTTTTCGATTAGATGTCCACTCAACCAGTCAGACCCTGGAGAGGGGGAGGAGAGGGGGAGGAGAGGGGGCCCTTGGTGTCCTGATCTCCCTTCTAGAGGTCATCCTCTAAGAGGTCAAACAGAGACACACTCCACCACACAGCTCTCCCTCTCATCCCTCCTGTTCAGTCGACCTCTGCCTTCTCCAGCCCTCCCTTATTCTGTTTTTCCGCTCTCCCGTTTGTATATATTTTTTTGTCTCCTCCTTATTGGAAATTGATTGTCTTCTACCATCTCAAAGACACTTGGTTCAGATTGATTGGCAGGTGAGGGTAGGGGGGGGGGGGACACGGGGGATCTGCTCTGTCTGTCTGTCTGGAGAGAACCAAACGCTGCCATCTCAAACAAAAAAACTCAAATAAAAACATCTTGGATGCCTGGCTGACTGTTCTGTGTAGCCGTGTGACTGCTGATGAAACAGTCAGAAACATTCATTCCGGAACATACTACAAACTTCCCCCATGCACCAAGACAACTGTTACAATACATGGTGAGTCAAACAGGTAGGTGAATTCTATTGGACAACACGAAATGAAGAAATGTGTACAGAACACATAGAAAATAAGGTATCCAGGTATAAGAGGGTATAATGTTCAGGTAACAATGTTAGTATTACTGTAACCCACAGAAAATGGAGGAACATCCATCCATTTTTCTTCCATCCATTCATCGATCTATCTGACCTTCTATCCATCCATCCATGCGTCTATCTAACTTTCCAACCCTCTATTAATCTGCACATCCATCCAAAATTCTATACATCCATCTAACTTTCCAACCATCCATCGACTCATCCGTCCATCCGTACAGGGTTACATTTAACGACACACAAGATACAAGCACAGGGCACGGAAGGAAAAACACACACAAGACAGCACACAAATAAACACACTGCCCAAAAATAAGATATAAAACAGTAGATGGCACCCTAACCCTAACCCTCCCTCCTGCAGACACTGTGTCCCCCGAGCCATCTCTCCATCTCTCCTTTCCTCCCCCTCTCCCCATCGCCCGCAGTTTCAGTTCATCCTGCAGTTTCTATAGGGTTACGTAATATACATGCATAAAATAATTGCTCGTTTCACCCCGGTCCACAGAGGGGCGCTGTGACTGTTTGATTCTCTTACTTTAATATGGGGATCACTTCAACACACACACACAGTAGACATGAAACAGAACTGAGAACAGAACATTCTGCAAATAAGCAACAAACCAAAGAAAGTAGATAAACTTGTTTTTCTTTGAGGGGGGCGTTTTTTAGGGGGTGAGTCTTCAAATCTGAGTTTTTTTGTTTTTTTTGTTTTTATTTCTTCTCTTTAATTTGTTATCTCAATACCCTGCTATTCCCCTCTCCCTTTATATCACTCCTGTTTCCTAGCAACCTATCCTTAACTCCCCAGTTATAATTTGTCATCCTGACTGCGTCTCCCCCCCTCCTCTCCCCCCCTCCTCTCCCCCCCTCCTCTCCCCCCCTCTCCCCCCCCCTCCTCTCTCCCCCTCCTCTCCCCCCTCCTCTCCCCCCTCCTCTCCCCCCTCCTCTCCCCCCTCCTCTCCCCCCTCCTCTCTCCCCCTCCTCTCTCCCCCTCCTCTCTTTGTTTCCTTTCGTCAGTCTTCCCTTCATAGCCGCACACAGAGAACATCATGCAAAGAGCAGTTTAACAAACAAATAAATCATTAAATAAATGGATTTCAGGGACGGAAAGTATTCAGTATCAAACCGTATGAAGACAGTAGGACGCACTCCCCCATCAAAGGAAAATAAAAATTAAAAAACAACCACAACAAAATTTACAAAATCAATTTGAAGGTGACTAATCGTCACCTTCATTGCTAACATGGTCATTATTATTTCACTACAGAACCTTTACAATAAAGATTTGAGGTATATTGGGATGAATTGTCTGCACGTGCCTGCTTGGTTGCATGCTTCTCTGGACCAGGGCTCCGGTGCAGAGGGTTTGGGTGGGCCAGAGGGTGGGGGCCAATCATCAAGCTTGATTCATTTTTTTTTTTAATAATAGCTGATTAATCATTGGTTCATTCTCAATGGTGACCAATGAGAGAGTAGGATCCGAAGAGGGGGGCAGGTGTGCCGTGTGATTGGTTTATTGTAAACAGGTTCACACTCACTCACACACACTCACGTTACAAATTACACAAAAATATCTCTGGTTGGAGTGTGTATGTGTGCGTGTGGTTGGTGTGTAGAGGAATTAAAAAGTGTATCATTCAATGACTCATGACAATTAAAGCAATTGTCGATTACGTAAGTAAATAATGGAGGTTATAGAAAACAATCATTTCATCCACATAGAAAACAAAGTGCTTTTTTGATTACGATGCAAGTTGATGTGGCCCCCCTTGTTTTGTCCTCCAATCCACCCAACATGTGCCCCCCTTCACCTTGACTGGAAGTTGTGTGTGTGTGTGTGTGTGTATGGGTGTGCGTTCAAAGCAGTCAAACCCGTGGTTGAAGGAAAAAGGCACTCAACTCTACCCACAGCAAACACCTCCCTGTGTTTGCAATGAAGCACAACTGCTTTGTGAAGGTTTGTGTGTGTGTGTGTGTGCGTGTGTGTGTGTGTGCGTGCGCGAGTATGTGAGCGCTTGTATCGGCAAACACACACCATCCTGTGCGTGTGTGTATTTGTGTGTGTTTGCATGAATGTGTGTGTGTGTGTACGTGTGTACGTTTGTGGGTCTGTTTATAGAAATGTGTGTGTGTGTGTGTATGGTCCTGTCCCTGGTCCGATTGTGAACATGACAGGCTAAAGTATCTTTGGTATAGGTGGCTGTGTCTCAGTCCACTTTGTTCTGTGAGGTAGCCACGCATACACACTCCTCTACAACTCCTCCTCCACCTCCTCCTCCACCTCCCGGCTCCACCAGGACTATCTCTCCCACCTCTCTCCTCCACCTCTCCACGCTCCAACATGTTTCACTGAAAACACTGCTTGACTATATCTAAATCCTTTCTGCACCCTTTCTACAGACCCCCCCCCCCCCCCCCGCGCCCTCCTCCTGCTGCTCCAGGATGGATCAGTGAGCTCGGCCTGAGGGCTCCTCCCTGACTCTCCTGGGGTCTGTATGGAGGTGCGGCCATCTTGGATCAGCCCCTCAATCTCTCTTATCTGGTGTCTTCGCCATCCTATCTCTCTCTTCCTAACTCTCCCTGCCAGCTCCTGTCTGCATCTCTTCACTAATATGATTATCGCACGCTAGAAGATGCTAAACGAGGGGCACTGCTGAGGGAAAACAAACGAGAAAATAAAATACGAATCACAAACGGGAGGAACAAAGGCGGTTTCCTCGCCAACTGAAAAACATCATCATCATTATTGTGATCGCATCGCACTCCCGACCAATCATGACCCAAGGACTCCTCCCTCCAGGGAACCTCGGGGGCGCGGTGCATTGTGGGTCAGTTTCAGAGGTGGGAGGTTGAAGACCAGAAGGGGAGGGGGTCGGGTTAGGTGTCCCATTGCCACGGCTACAGGAGTCTTTTGTCTCAAACAGGGATTCATATACAAATATGCACACAGTCTCACTTCAGCATGCCTCCTGGTCGTCCTGGGTCACAGCACCGGTCCGTATCGTATCCATGGCGATCCACGCTTTTTTCTGAAGTGTTTTATGTTTTTTTCCTTTTTTTTGCAGTTTTTTTTTTTCTTTCGTTTTTTTTACATTTTGTCAACAAGGTGCTTGTTTACATAAACATGTAGCACAACAGAGCACATAGCCACAAGAGAGAGACGCTGTGCCTGTGGTACTAGTATTACCCGCATCAATTTTATAGAGAAAGAGAGAAAAAGAGAGAGAGAAACCGTGGAAGGAAAGCGGGGGAAGGGAGGGTAAGACAGTAGAGGGATGGGAGGGTAAGACAGAGGGAGAAAGAAGGGGACAAGATTGAGAAAGAGCTATATACACTTTAGTTTTCAGTATCTCTCCTCACAAGCACTGATTCATATCAACGAGATCATTCTTCTGAGGTATGACATGGCCCCCCCCCACCTTCACCTCCTCTGGGGTAAACATTATGATTCGCTTGCTGCTATGGCACTGGCCGACCACTAGGGGGCCCTGGCGAGGGGAGAAGGCTGCAACTCGTTCTCTCTGATTATCACCGAGAGGCTTAACATCATTGGCACTCGGAATAATATATTGTGATGTTAAACCTCTGTGTTTTGGCCACTAGAACGAAGAGGCCTACTCCCTGCGCTTACAACATTGACATTACACACTGACAATAGCATTACCGTTATTATTATCATTATTATTATCATTCATATTATTAGTCCAGTAACTTCCCAGTTTGATTGTTTCTCTTTGTAACCTGAAAATACCCGCTCAGTTGGCTACAGTCTCCAGCTCTGTGGAGATGGGATTAGACTTTGTCCAAATAAAGATTTAAGAGACCACAGAGGATAAACTGTTTCGTACCAGTCCTGTCCTTCTCAGATTAGGAGTGTGTGTGTGTGTGTGTGTGTGTGTGTGTGTGTGTGTGCAGGGGGATCTGTGATAGATGAAGCTACAGGGGCTCCTGCCATCCCTCAGTGGTGTGCTATCATAAACGACCACCAGAGAGCACTCTTGCTCTTGCATAGAAGCTACCAGAACACTGCAGAGAAATCACACCCTTGGGGAGATGTGTCAGATCACACACACACACACATGCTCGCACAGACAAACAAACACATTCAGGGAAAGGTTTGTATTGTGTTTGAAGGTGACTGTTCTGGGACGGAGAGGACTGAGTCAACAGGAATGGTCTTGTTACACACACTAGGTCTGTGTAGTCAGCTCCATCACCATTGTCTTATCTTGGGGTGTATGTATGTTACCAGCTGGTAAAATACTTGAGCTTCTGGACCCATCCGAAGCAATTTTATGCCTTTAGGCTACTGTAGCTGTTACAAATTGACCCAGAAAGGGATCTTTTCTCTTAGAAGGACCATCGTGAACTGACGTTCTCATTGTCACTTTCTGGATTTTCTTTGGTTTGCAGCCAAATGATTTTAGGTGAAGGTTTACAGTCACCTATAATCCTACACCAATCTCAAACCTGTTAGATATTCTTTGGTTTTAACATAAAGGTGGCAGGGAAATACACGTAAAGGATCATGGGATCATATTCGTCACAAAAACGAAAAACATTTTTGTGTCAGAACAGTGGATGGGCAAACCTGATTCAGACAACCAACTTCCGGCCTGTTTCCAGACCAGAACGAGGTGAATCAGGAGTGTTGGGCGCTGGGCTCGAGTAAAAAAAAAAATCTCCCCAAAAAACGTCGCGATATATACCTCCGGGTTTGAAGCCTCTAGTTTAGGCCCAAACAGTCCCGCGCTTAGGCCTTGGAGAAGATGGTTGACGAGGATGAGGTGCCCGGTTGTGCAGGGGAAGAGGAATTTGCGTTGTTGTTGTTATTGTTGTTGCTATTTCCATGACCGTGCGCGTGATTATGGCCGTGCACACTCCCGTGCCCGTGCTCACTCCCTGCACCCTCGGGGCCCCAGCGGTCGTGGCAGCGGCGGCGCGCGTTCATGAAGAAGTTGGAGACCGTGGAGAGCTCGAGACCCAGCTGCTGGGAGATGGTGATCTGCATCTCTTTGGAGGGTCGCCGGTTTTCCCGGAAGATTGCGGCCAGTGTGCGGCGCTGCAGGTCGGTAAAGACCAATCGCTGTTTCTTGGGAAGCATGTTTCTCTCCCGTCCCTGGTCCTGTTCCTTTCGTTTACATGCTAGAAAAAGAAAGAGACGGAGAGAGAGAGAGAGAGAGAGAGAGAGATGGAGGGGGGGGGAGGGAGAGAGAAATACATCAGTTCACTGTACTAGTATCCGTCCTGACTGTGTCCGAAAGAGTAAAAAATGCGTGGATTGGTGCGTGTGAGTGAGACAGTGGGGCCTACAGTCTAAAAAAAGACAACTTCGCTTTATCAGAAGAGCATTACGTTTAGAGAACTGATAAGTGAGTGTTACTTGATGCATGATTTATCTAGAGCCAGTGCACGCCTGTGCGTTACGATACTGGTTTAAACGGTCAAGCAGATTTGAGGTGGAGCCGGCTCGCTAAAACACGGGTCGCGAGGTGCCGTGATTCTGTGCTCTACATCGAGGCCTAGGTAGAGTTGGTGGAGAGAGTGTGCAGTTCTGCTGCCCTAAAAGCTGCAATGATCGATTTTCCGCGGTTTTCTCCTGAACACGTGGTCCAGTAATCAGGGCTCCCTTCCCCACCCAATCGATCCTCATCGATCCGCGAGCCCGCGGTGTGTGAGTGTGTATGCGAGAGAAAGAGAGAGTGTGTATCTGTCTGTGTGTGTGTGTGTGTGTGTGTATATATACGGTGTGTGTATGTGTGTGGAATTGCTGGAGCGCGCGCTTGTGTGTCACGGTAGGGAGTATCACACAAGCGCGAGCACCTGACAGACAGCTGGAGAAGAAATTGTTTATCCGCGGGAACAAAAGAGGTGTATTGAGATAGACTGTCAGAGCGCTGTGGATGTGGACATGGAAAGAGACAAAGGAATGCCTCTCTTACAACACGGCTCTAGTGCATTCTAACAACCTTACTTGTGTGTATGTATGTGTGCGTGCGTGCGTGTGTGTGTGTGTGTGTGTGTGGTGTTTGTGTGTGAGAGGGAGGGAGGGGGTTGGTCTGATGATTGAAGGATAGGGTCTGGCTGTGATGTGAAGGTGGTATATGGAAATGATTGATGACTTTACAGCTGGTTTAGACAACAGCAGTAAACAGATTTGACTGAGTGAGGAAGATCGATAGAAGTATGTGTGTGTGTGCATGTGTGTGTGTGTGTGTGTGCATGTGTGCATGTGTGTGTGTGTGTGTGTGTGCATGTGTGTGTGTGTGTGTGTGTGCGTGTGTGTATGTGCAGGAGGGGGCAGGGGTGTGTGTAATGTTTGACTGTGTTTTGTAAGATAATAACCTCAAAAGAGAGAGAGAGTGTGTGTGTGTGTGTGTGCGGGCCAGAGGGTAGACCAGTGTCTCTGTGTGTGGTTCCAGCCAAGCACCGCCTCCCTCCGGGGTTCCTTGAAACAGTCTCTGTATCTAAACCACAGATACACCTGAATCACATCTCATGTGTTACACTTTATCCCTACTAGGCTTTTGCCACTCATCTAATGAAGTGATGGCTTAACCTATTGACCTCTCACGTCTCCTTCTTACCCTTCTCTTCTCTGTCTCTCTGTCACACACACACACTATGTCTCTCACATACATTTAGAAGCACACTTTCTCACACACTCCCACATACTTTACCCACACTCTCACACACACATTTTCACACAGTGTTTCTTTATCTCTCCCTCTCTCTCTCCCCCTTCTCCCTGCCTCTCCCTCCTCCCTCTCTCTCTCTCTCTCTCTCTCTCTCCCTCTCTCCCTCTCTCTCTCAGTGCTTCTCCATCCTTTCCAGTCTTCTTCATCCATTCTCCCTCCTTGTTGTTCTCCATTGTTTTAATTTGCCCTCAGATTGATAGTCCCCATATCGATTGATCCGCGCTTCAGAACCATTTCATGGAACGTTTATTCAATTGGTCGTGGCCGGGCCATGCCAGGGCCCCTAAGTGACGCCCACGGACCAAACTCAATACTCTCTAATGTAATGACTAAATGCTAGCGCTAATATAGTGATAATTTAATACGTAATGCTTGTTTTGAAACAACTCATGCCAACGGCCATTTTACAACGCCAACACCATTCTGGTTCTCCTCCATCAGCTGAGATGCAACGCGGAACGCGGAACGTGGAACGTGGAACTCTGCTCAGCTGGACTGGGATGCTCTGCACGGCTGCAGGAACGCCAGGATGTGTTCTCACACAGAGTTGGTTGGAAGGTAGGTGATAGATAGATAGATAGATAGATAGATAGATAGATAGATAGATAGATAGATAGATAGATAGATAGATAGATAGACTGATGGATGGATGGATATGTAGAGGAGAAACAAGCATTTCTGTGATCATACTCCACTGACACTTTATTCCCCCTCAGGATCAGCAGTTTCCTCTCACATCTCCACCAACGCCTCGAGACGAAGACTGAAGGCCCCCTGATCCCAGACCAGCACCACTGCACCACGGCGTCCTCCACAAGCACGGCCCCCGGCCCAAACCAGACGCGGCATCGCAACCGAGACCCTAGCTCTATCCAGGATCAATACACATCTACAGATAATCAATACAGGTCCATTCTGTTTCCCCACAGTCTCCTGTTAAGACCTCCTCCAAGTGAGAGGCCTCTGGGGAGAGAGAGGAGGGCCCTTCTTGTTAAAGCACCCTCTGTTGACCTGAGGGCTGGGGCCTAAGCCAGCCCGCTGACACCTCTCTGGTCCCTAACAGGTCAGCTTCGAGGACGAGGACAAGAGGGGACAAAATCGCGGAGGAGGCGTTCGAATGCTGATCAGCCTTTCACGGGCCCGTGTGAAAGGCCTGTTTTTTTGTTGTCTTGAAGCCATGTTTGATGTTAGAAGTAGCCGGTGTTCTGTGATGTGTGGTAAACATCCTGACCTGAGCTGTGTCGAAAAGAGTTCCCTCCCTAATTCCATTTGTTTGATAAGTCTCTATTACAATGTAATTACAAATCAATTATCACCATATTACAGAGTAATTACATGTCAAGACAATGTCATTAACGCAGTAATCACAGCCGGATTACACACGTGGAGAGAGTTTGGTATTTACACTTAAATATTTGGACTGTGTGTCTGTGTGTGTCTGTGTGTTTGTGCAAGTGTGTGTGTGTGTGTGTGTGTGTGAGTGTGCATTTTTGCATGCCTGTGTCGCGTGTGTGTGTGTGTTCGACAGGGTGGCAGGTGCACTGGCTTAGCGATTGCACGGTTTCTTAGCTGTGGTGTGTTTGCATGACAGGACCGAGCCAGGTCACTAAGACTAGGTGGGCTGGCCCAGGACTCTGCACAGCCTGGAGCATGCAGCCGTCCTCTCCCAAGTAGAGTTCAGAACCATCAGATAGCTAGAGGGTTTAGCTTAGAGAAGGTTATATTCTGTAATAGAAAATATATATTATTTTTTATATCTCGACACATATGGTAACATCAAATATGACTGATACAGTTGGAGGATATCAGTCTGTGATTTAGATCACAAAACATGTGGAACTTCAAACTGTATATTTCAACATATGCAGTATGTTGACATGAGGTGTTTAACTAAAAGCCAAATGGAATGACAGTTATTCAGGGAGAGAAGACTCAATTCTTCCATTCCAGCGTGATGTAGCTCAGCGTTCACCAGCACAGATTCAAATGAAAACACGGATGCAACAGAACGCGAGCGTCTCTGTCATTATGGACGTGGATTTATGTAAACGTTATATTATATTTATATTTTGTCCTGTTGTCGGATTTGTAGCCTATACACTGTAGTAGCTTTTAAATGTATAAATAACTAAACTTATTTTGTTTTTTTGATTTGGGAGTTGCGCCTTAGTCTGTAGATTTTTGTTTCCTAGTAGGCTAAGGACATTTTGTGTGTGGCAGGGAGGTGATTTTAACAGCATTGAGAGCAGTTCTGTTGTGAGTCCTGTCAAGGTACATTCAAGCATGCAAAGTGCATGCTGTGATACAGGTGAACTTCTGCGTGGTGGGAGGGATGAGGAGAAGGAGGGGGGGGGCTGCATGTGAGATTGATAACTAACCGCACCGTGCTGCTAGCCGGTGGGCCGGAGACCGACGCCGGGACCGACGGACGTGATCGCGCTTTGCGTGCGGTGAGACGGGCCTTCTCCCGCACCGGCCGGACTACTGCAGGCGAGAAACAGGCACGTCAATCACTCTGTCTGGGATGCACGGTCATTGATTATATTGATCATAGTCTTTTCATTGCTGTGAAATCAACGCTCAGGTTCCCACAAAGACAAGGCAAAGCTGTGGCGGAACCGCTCCTTCAATGTACAATAAACTGCAAAAATTGACTGCAGATTGATTATTTGATGACATTTCGTTTATTTGCCGACGCAAATCCAGTGCTTTCTTATCTAGGACAAGCATGCAAGCGGCAATTATCTGGTCGCTTGTTAAACACATTGAGGTTGGCTTATGCGTCAGGCTTTGTGTTTATGCTTTGTGTCTTGTCTGAAGAACGACCTTCATACTTTATATATAATGACAATGGTGTTTTTTTTTCTTTAGTCTAAGAGCTTATACTGTAAATGTAAACGTTAAATTCGTATGAGTTTTCTGTCCTTCAAGTAGGCTAAATACGTGGGACAGCGGAGGAGGCTGTAAAATACAACATCAAATAGGGCCTGTACATAGCCTAGGCCTTTATGAAATATGAAAGACGATCATCTGCATTTGATTTTTTTAGATAATAATTATAAGGATCAAATAAATGAAAATAGGTATTATGTAGCCTATTCAGCATACTGAAAATGCAATTGATAGGTTATTTTCATTCGACCGGCTGAAAGCTAGCTTTGAACAAATCTTGCTCATTTGATTGCTCATTGAAGATTTAGTAGGCCTAAATGTTTGTTATTTGATACTGAAAACGTTTGTCGAATTATTCTAAATTAAAGGGTAACGAATTCCATACAATTTAGTAACATTGCTAAGTAAATAGAGAAAAACAATTAATTAATTCGTCTTTGCATTTACAAATAAAAAAAGAAGCATTCAGACGATTTGTCTAGACAAATATTCGAATTATCAACCACAAGCCTTTAATGGATTGTATGGAATAAGACGATCGAGACAGAAAGAAAGAACACGGGCGTGCACACACAAACACATAGCCCAACACTCACGCTAAATGGGCCATTGCAGTTCATGGTTACAAAGAGCTGACAGAGTAAGGGAACCTGTAAGTTCATTCTGATTGTAACCGTTGACATAAAAACCCACAGACGTTCCCCAGTGGTAACGTTATCCGCAGTCTCTGTGAACCACAGACAGCGACTCGTGGTCTGCACGTGTTGTGGGGCATCTGTGAAGTCCTTTGTGACAGTGCTTCTAAGACATGCAGGCCCACACTAACAGAGTTTGATTTGATTTCAGGTAGACTATACACCCACACTGTACAGACGATTTTCGTAGCAACGTGAAGGATTCTTGTCTGCATTGTAATTTCACTTGTTTTTCAGTAATTTCAGTAAATTCACTCAATTTTTTGAATTATGTGTGTGAATTTAAGAAATATGCCGGTTATTTCTTCACAACATTTTATCGAAACAACTTGACTTTGACTTGAGATGTTTAGAACAAACGTTTAGTGCATATGTTTTCCCATGCATCTAACTTGCTGTTCTATGCTATGCCATGGTCAACAAGCAGCTTTTTTTATTATTATTATACGGTTAAAATATGCTGCGCTTGAACTTAATGAGTGATTTAATTTGTTTTTACAAATGTTGTGTTATGTAGCCTATGCGGCATGATGTGATGGTTGACTGTGTTGCTCAGCACTGAGGAAACTCCTGACGACCACATGTTTGCACTGTAGTAAGAAGAGACTATCATTGATGAGGAGAGGTAAGGAAAGGAGGAGGATGGAGACGAAGAGGGGGAGGAGGTGAGGATAAGAGGGAGGAGAGAGAGAAGGATTTGCTTTGCTGGTTGGTGCAGAGCCAAAGCTGAAGGGAGGGAGGGAGGGAGGGAGGGAGGGAGGGAGGGAGGGAGGGAGGGAGGGAGGGAGGGAGGGAGGGAGGGAGGGAGGGAGGGAGGGAGGGAGGGAGGGAGGGAGGGAGGGAGGGAGGGAGAGCAGAGGAGAGGAAATCGATACCGATTCAGAGCGAGTCAGATAAGCCTGAACAATGTATAGTGCAGACACACTCTATAACCCAATCACACAAGCACGCATACACACATACTCTCTCTCGCTCTCCTTTTCTCTCTCACACACACGTATGCAAAACCACACACTCTCTTTTTTACACACATCAGCATGCATGTATTCAAACACACTCAATTTCACATACACAGACACACACACTCTTACTCTAATTCTCTCGCTCGCTCTCTCTCTCACACACACACACACACATACACACTATCTCACTCTCTTTCTCACACACACAACAGCATCCATTCATCCAAACATACAAGCACTCTCACTCCATTTCTCACACTCACCCACACACAAACACACACACAGGCAGTGAAATGTGCTTGCGTGCCACCATAAAGATGCATTACATAGACCATAAACCATAGCAACCTTTAAAATCCAATGACATCACAAGCCCGGACTGCTTTGAGGTTTTGCTGACATGGGCAGAAAGGGGAACATTACCAGCTAGCTCCCAGGCCCACACAGTCAACACACTCACATAACCAGCCTCTAAAAAGGTCTTTGTCTGCAGATCGCTTCGTGAATACAGCAGATTCCTGTTATACTCTGCTGCCTCTTGGAGGAAGAAAAAAAAAAAAGATCGTAAAAATCTCACAAGCTTCCAGGTTTTCTGAGGCGTCCATTGTTGAGGGCTACATTATCCCTGCCGCGTATTATCACCTGTTCCATCACGCCTCGCCCAATCATTGATCTGGTTAATGGCAGCTCCTGCCATCTATGAGTTTCTGGTGTCAGTCTTGTGGTGTGGATGTTGTCCCTACAGAGTGTTACCGGCTGACGATTGTGTTGAGGGTTGTGATATCTGTGCTGTTTCTGTTAACCACACATCTGGCTCTGGTTACCACAGTACAGGGGCTCACACACCCCCTGGCCTCCCTCCAGCCTCCCCCATCTCTCTCTCTCCTGTATACAGGTCCTCTCAGCCTACCTCCAGCCTCCCCTATCTCTCTCTCTTCCTCTGCCCTACCCATCTGTCCCTTCTTCCTCACACAAACCTCCTCTCAGCCTCCTTCCTACAGCCTCCCCCTCATCTCCCTCTACCTCTCGTACTTATCAATTATTAAAGTCCCTATCGATCCTCACACCCGCCTGCTCTATCTAGCTGTTCACACAAAGCCCAAACTCGCCGACACGCGATCAATAGCACCTCCCTACCTCTGGGTTCTCTCCTCGCTATTTCTACACCACCCAAGTTTGTGGGTTTGTTTACATTCAGTTGTGGTGGTGTCATTTCCTTATTTACCCTTCCGGAAGTTCCTAATGAAATTCTGCCGTGAGAACGGAATGATGTAGGTTTAGACTTAATCCAATGAATGAAGTGATGCTCCTCTAAATCATTCAATGCATCTGTCGATGGTGCAGCTGTAGGTGTGTATGACAGATCCCGCATGACACACAGCGTACAGTAAACCAACACAAGGATCCGCAAGAAGTGAGGAAACACAGGGGTGGTATGACAGATAAACAAGGCCTGTATATAACGCACACAGTCGCTCCCTCAAAACACTGGGCTGCATGTCTTGTGTTTAGGAAGCAATATGAAAACACAATGTGTGCCTTCGTGTTCCTGATGGTGTCCTTGCTGGTCACCAGTAGGACCATGGAGGTTCTGTTCCCGTGTGACTCTAGACTTTGTGGCAGCTGTTATGTCAGAGGGTGAAGGAGCTGTGAATAGATCTCTCTTCGCCCTAAGAACAGATCACTGGTCAGTTAATCCACATCCTCTTTGACCACACGCATCACAGACTCACCATCTGCACTGATCTGAGACCTGCCCTCACGTCAGCACAGATTCTTTACAGTGCATATACTTACAGCAGGACCAAAGCACATTTAGATAGATACAAACAGACAGATATATCGAAAGCATTCGAAAACACGTTTTACGTCGTTCAACTCTCTGGGTCTTCTATTCTTTAACGGAACAAAAGCAAAAATCAAGTTTGCTATTTGCTGATTGCAAATACTTTGCCCATACTCGAACCAGGGATATTAATACTCCGAACTACCAGCCTGTACTCTAAAACCCAGCATATTCACATTGACAAACAACCAGTATTGATGGATTGATCATTAAATCACGGGCAGAATGAGAATCCCGTCTCCATGTTAACCTTCAGCCCTGCTGGGGGGGGGGGGGGGGGGGTTGGAACTCTGACTTCATAAAGCTGGAATCCCTAAATGCCTTTGTCCTTTCCTTTGTTTTCCCCCTGATCCTCAGCCAATCAACAGCCAGCGGCCAGAGGGCCGTCACAATGCATGATGGGTGATATTTTGGTGATGTGCCACAAAGATGAAGGAGGAGAAAAAAGGAGTTGGGAGGGAGGGAGGGAGAATGAAAGGAGGGAGATGGAAAGAGAAGGGTGAGGGTGGAAGGAAGAGAGAAAGAGAGAGAGAGAGAGAGAGAGAGAGAGGGAGAGATGGAGGAAGAGAGAAACAGGGAGAGAGGGAGAGATGGAGGAAGAGAGAGACAGGGAGAGAGGGAGAGATGGAGGGAGAAAGAGAAGAATCCGAGAGGGAGAAAGAGAGGAAAGAGAGTGGGGGTTGGGTAAAGGAAGCAGCATTATTGATCTCTGATGTGCAAAGCCAGGCAAACAGAAAAAGGACAGAGCTACACCATTAATGACACTCACGAATTGACTCCAATGGGGTTCTACTATCTATCTTTTTATCTTAAAACATTTATATTTGTCTACCTTCACATTTTTCTATCTATAAATGTTTCTTTGTCAATCTATCTCTTCATCCATCTATCTTTCTATCCATCTTCATTTTCTACATCTATCTATCTTTCTATCATATGCCCATACATCACATAACACCATTCCATCAAAAGAAGCAATAATGATGCAGAAATGTTGATGAAAGCAGAATGGTGATACTCATACACAACAGTAAGATGCAGAAACCATCAGTCTGGCAGTAGGGGTCACAACCTTTAAACACAATGACCTTGTATGGTGACAATACAAGCTGTCCCTAAAGTCATGTTAGCATGTCAGTGTTTAGAGAAAACTGTATGTGTGGTGTGAGCATGTGTGTGTTTGTGTGCTTGTGTGTGTGTGTGTATGGGTGTGTGTAAGTGTGTGTGTGTGTGTGTGTGTGTGTGTATGGGTGTATGTGTGTGTGTATGTGTGTGTGTATGGGTGTATGTGTGTGTGTATGGGTGTGTGTATGGGTGTGTGTATGGGTGTGTGTGTGTGTGTGTGTGTGTGTGTGTGTGTGTGTGTGTGTGTGTGTGTGTGTGTGTGTGTGTGTGTGTGTGTGTAAGTGTGTGTAAGTGTGTGTGTGTGTGTGTGTGTGTATGTAAAAGGGAGAGCATGTATTGTCCTTGAGTCTTTAAAGGAAAATGATTTATAGTTTGAGGGAGTCCTCCACCTTGGCAACCTTAACGCTGGGATTTCGTTAATGGCTTTGATTACACTTATGGGCCTGTATTTGGTCAAGGACATACACGCGTTTCGCTTTTCATAACCAATATTGGACTAAATCAAACTTACATTTCAACAAATGTAATGAGAACGTCAGGCTTTTCAATAAGTCTAACGAATCAGAGAAATCACTGCTCTGTCTAAATTTAGCGCTCTCACTACAAAGCGGGCTAAATGAAAAGGCGAAGCGGCCGTGTGGTTATAGCGTCTTTCAGCTCCAATACGGGCATCGATCCGTGTGCCACATTTAAAAGGGAGAGTGGGAACTGGCCTATTGATCAGTTAGCCAGGGGTCACGCGCCCCGCTGACGCGCTCCTCTCCCCTCCCCTCCGGTGCAACTAGTTGTCCAAAGCTAGTAGGCTAAACACGTCTGCACGAGCTTGGCAGGGCCTAGGGTTCGCTGCATGTGTAGGTTGCTTTTTACAGCTTTCGTGTCCTACCGTAATTTCGTGACGGAAGCACAAATCACTATGAGGTACCTGCTTCAATTATGGACGCTTGATTATAAGAGGCTGGCACGACTAGAAACTATACCAGTTTGTGATTGTTTGTGATTATCTGATGTGTCGTGGATGTATCACCAGTCTACGGGGTGGGCCCGTGAAGCCTGCGCACGGTCCTTGATTCTAGAACCTTCACCTCACACCCCCTGTGTGAGAGACAGTGATCTCTCGCGCCCACCGCTCAGTCTCTCACGCAGTCACGTTTCTGGCGATAGCTAGACAATGCGTCATGTAACAGATTGTGGAAACACGGAAGAAAACTATAGCTTTAACCGTTGGCTGAAAGCTCAGGCGGTTGATGCTATACGCTTCCCGTTGTGTGCGGTTACATGCGCTCTCCGTGGTGCTGAATGTCAGCCCATAATCTCTGGGGATCTGAATGTTCTCTGCGCAACTTTTTTGAGATTCGTTTTAAGATATAGACTACATTTTATGTCAAATGTAAAGCCTAGAGTTAACGCCTTCGTTTATGTGAAGGAGCACGTCAATTTTCCAAAGTTTTGATTTAATCAATATCAACCCCGCATCAACAAAACGTTAGTTTGTGAGTTTGTACCACAGGTTACTGTGATAGCCCACGTCACGTAGGAAAGTGAGGGGAGCAAGTGGATCTTACCCGCCAGGCGGAGAGCGGACATCCGTTGAAACTCCGGTTCTTGAAGCCACTTCCACATTCTCCGGAAGGTTTCCCGGCCGGACTTCAGTTTACTCCAGGGCTTGGGGTTCCGTAGCAGGTCCGAGAGGGTTCCTTGGGACCGGCACAAGATTCTCTGGGCAAATATCGCCTGGGGAATCGAGTAGCGCTTCAGTTCAGCCGTTATCCTCTGAGCTACTTCCTTCGTGTTGATCTCCTCCGCCTGGACCCCAGCTCCCCCTCCTTGACCGGCCCCGTGGCCGTGCCTCTCCCGGTCTCCCAGCATCACCGCTCCGTTGGACTGGGAGTGCAGGTGGCTGTGCGGGTGGTGATGCATCCCGTTGAGGTTGGTGATCATGCCGTGGCCATGGCCTCCCAAACTCCTGGCCAGGTGTTCCTGGTCGCTTCTAGACAACATGGAGGCGTGGGACTCGAACCCGGACACCGGAGAGAGCATCTTGGCGTCGCTGGAGAGGTGAGGGTTGGGACCGTACGCTGACAGCGACTGCTGGGAGTTGTGCAAAGAACCGAGGCCGTTGGAGAGCGGGGAGAGGGAGCCATGGCCCATCCCGGACACGGACATCTCTTTGGGGTAATGACTGTAGAGATTTCCCATGGACGCAAGCCCACGGTGGTCGTCCCTCATCAACGTGAAGCTGCCGCTGACGTTCCCCGCAGATAGCCGCTGGTGGGCGGCTGCATGGTGGTGGGAGTGTGGGTGTGGGTGATGGAACTTGTCGGAGACCGTGGATATAGGAGGTAAGTGTTGGAGAGGAGTGAGTGTAGTATACGTGTTGCTCAGACCCATACCGGACTCACACATACTGATAGCCGGGTGCAGGTGACCGGACAGCGAAGGGTCTGTTCGGTAGTCCCCTCCCGAGCCCTCTAAGATCGAAGCCATGCTGGAAACCATCGCTGACCGCGCGCCGTGGCCGTGCGGGACCAGGTTCCGGTGAGAAGAGGACGGCGGTGGTCGCGCGTGCGAGGAGCTCATGAGATCTCCCGCCTGTGAGTGCGAAGAGACACCGTGAAGGTTGCCAAGATTTTCCATTGTGAGTTCCATTGCTGAAAGAATATATCTTCCCCCTTAGCCCACCCTCCCCGCCCGCTCCCTCCTGTTCTCTCTCTCTCCTTTCTCTCTCTTCTCTCTCTCTTTCTCTCTCGACTTTCACCCACTCTCTCTCACACACACTGAGGCGCGCACTCACTCTTCTTTCCTCGCGCCCACCTGGAGCAATAATATTACCAAACGATTTCAAAACCAATCCATTGATTAGAGTTCTGCTCAGTCAATCCAGCATGGGTTTTGCAGATCATTTCTGAGGGTCCGGTTGTAGGTAAACAACGTGTATCTCCTCGCCCACGCGCGGCAGCATGCAACCAGCCTGAGTGTCCAGCAGTGTATAAGAGCTCTTGGGCTATATCTCATCCCTTGTCCAACAGCGCTTCCACTGAAAACTGGCCGAGCCGCGAGTCAGTGTAGCTTCACGTGCCCGCGCATCCGTGTATTTAAAAAGCTGTACCGCGGGCACGAGCTCGGGTTCCTTGTTGGATTTACTTTCGTCACCACATTTACTTGGTCCTATATTCTACCATGCTGTGTGCACGCGCGCGCGTGCATAGACAACAGACAGACAGACAGACAGACAGACAGACAGACAGACAGACAGACAGACAGATAGACAGATAGATAGATAGACAGATAAATAGATAGATAAATAGATGAATAGATAGATAGATGGATAGATAGAGACGTATGGAAAAAGACAGTGTTTTGAAATGTAATTTTAACTATATTTTCTTACACTGCAATTTTTTTAATTTTTTTTACTTGGCCTGTCCATAATTTAAAGAATGATGTATTTTATTAACATTCTTGATGCTCGTGCTACTCATTTAGATAAAAAATGTGTTTTCCCACGCAGTGAATGGTTTAGCATTTATGCGCTTAGTGATAAACCTGGTCGATGTATTGATTGACAGAGATTAATGACGAGACCCGACCTGGTTAGGGAGTGGGGGTGAAGGAGTTCAGGAAGTTAGGATCCTTACGTTCCTTCTGGGAGGAAAAGAAAGATCTCCACTTTCAGGCGTTTCGTCTTGGAACGTACCTCAAAAAGGACACCAAGCATCAAGTAAAAAAGTTCCACCCAGTTAATTCCGCGTGAGTCTGTACTGCCTGTGAATGGTAAATACTTCACGTACAAAATAAAGAGAAAAATCTCTAGGCCTCAATTCACACATCCGTAGGATGCAGGATGGGCTTATTGATTATCGAAAGACGTTACATTTCCAGTACTGAGGCGTAAAATACAGTCTACTAGGCTGTTTGTTGTTTATACTGCTTGAATGGGTTAAATAATACAAATAAGTAATGGAGCGTGTTGGACAATAATAACAAAATTCTATAGGTCAAATATTCGTTGTCACTCTATGCAAAAATAAAGTTTAATCATCAGTTTGGTAATCGTTGATGGTATAAACATTTTGTGTATTTATAAAGTCGGTTTAGAACAATGACAGGCCTGTTTATGACACCAAAGGCCCTATATGTGGGTCTAGGCTATATCCGGAATATGTGGGCCTGTAGAGTATAGTAAACCTGACTTATTGGTTAGACTCGGAGAGGATATATATAACGTTAGACTACTGTCCATCTATTGATGCCCATCGCTAATTGAAATGCATTAGTCTACAGTTGGGCTGCGGAAAAACAGTGAGCTCGCCAGCTGCTGCAGTGAGCCACACATGCAATTGGCTTCTTATAGCGGCATTGTGATGGATGTTACCAACCCTTCGTCTATTTCAGCTTAGGTTTGTTTGCAGTGTGTGTGTGTGTGTGTGTGTGTGTGTGTGTGTGTGTGGATCCTTTTTGGATAAAAAAAAACTACCAAACTTTAATCTGAAACAGAATGATGGCATCAAAGTTTTAATTCTTGAGATTTGGTTTTGTGGATCAATCAAGTATCGAACTCAGCGAAAGGACACAAAATGAACGAGGTTAAATAGTTTGTCTCGTATTGACCAGTCCACGGAGAACTACGAAAGGTTAGAACTAAGGCTAACCTTGGTTTTCAGACCTTTGGGACTTCTCGAACAGACATTTGGGCTGCTCTGCGCGTTGGAAAACTCCTTCCAGCTTTGGATTTGTATTCCAAACGGTCTGTCCAAACCTAAACGTATCGGTCCTTCTTGGGTCTCTTCAAAAACGAAATCACAAGTTTCAGAAATTAAATGCTGTATGTTTAGTCATCAATTTAGCCTTTGTTGCCTACATTTAGCCTATCCCAACTGTTCAGAATTACGTAAATTAATCACCTGACAAATTCAAATTTTTGGGTATACCCCCCCAAAATTCTTGTATACAGGAAATATGTATAGGCAATTTTTTATCTGACCAAATGAAATTAAAATGATGGCTTACTCAAATGAAAAAGCAGTTCAATTAAATACATTTTTTAAAGCTGCAGTTTTGACAGATAACATGCACCTGTTGTCAGGCGTGCCCGCGTGAATTATGTCGTATAGGCCTATTACCACGATACTTCTAATATTTTTGTTAAGACTATTAGGTCTATACATAGCATATTCAAAAAGAGAAATATTATGATGAAAGTATGATAAACTGTTTATTGAAAGTTTCTCTAAAAAATTACCAATAGCCTGGCTACTTATTTGTTCAACAATGATAGATTCACCCTGTCGATTTATAGACGTGTGACTTAGCCTATTCACTTCCGTATCCGTCCATTTCCCATGTCTCACTATGCCTGAAAATTATTCTAAAGCAAGCTTCAGCACGGATACACGTAATACGGACTTGTAGAGTTTTAATTCGGCTTTCACGCAGTGAATTACATAATGTCCATATATAGGCCTATAAGTAGGCCTAAGTTTCTTTGGTTATGTTTTGTTGTGGAGAGACTTCAACAAATTGTTATTTTTCCACAAGGATGGAGTCACGCACAAGTGGAGCGTTGAGCTGAGGGCGTATGTCAATCTGCTTTCGATAGAATCGCCAATCAATAGCCTATCCTGTGAACAGAAATCCAAAGGCTGATAAATTGATCTTTTTTAGGTAAACAAGTAATGACGTATCTGAATAATTGCTGATATCCTGAAAAACATTTATATTAAACCTTTAGTCCTAAAGGAACTCGGGAGTTGTGCAATAGGTCTACTTACAGTAATAGAAACTTCTAAATGAAGGGTAACTGTTTTTAACACAGTCAAATTCACGTATGTAACAATTCATTCTTAAATAAAGAAAATGATATTTATCTAGTCACATAAAAAAAAACTGAATTAATAAACCATATCATTTTTAAATGCTTGCCGATGACTCTGCACAGAGTCTGTCTATAATCACAGGCTAAGTTATTTCCATACATTTCGACATGACTTTTTGATTTGAGGTATTACACTCAAGCCTATTTTTTTTTCAATTTGCATATATAGGTTAGGCCGATATATTGTAGGCAATATATATTTTTTGATTTTAAATTCACTGTGTTGAAATCGTAATGTATTTGACCAGTATACAGTATTAAAGCCTATACATCATTCGTTTGATTTCATAATAAATGTTCTTATTTTTATTTATTTTTAATCCAAAAGGCTACCGACAAATACCATAATGTTCCGATTTAGTCTGAATCAGCAAGGTCACCCGTATAGGCCGCAATGCTGATCGCCTCTACATATATGCTAAATGCATAAATAATAGCTTTCCACAAAATAATGACAAAGTCCAAGGAACATTTAGGTGGAAATAACTAATATGAGTTTGTAGTTATAATTAAATAAACCGACAGTATTTCGTTGAATGCTGTGTCGATGGTTCTTCTAATAGACAGTTCCCTTTAGTGACAAATCTCATGTTCTCACCGCGATATTCACTTTTGTTGTCTTTTTACTTCGTCAGCAGTTCAGACCATTCTGCTGCCTCTCTATATAATTAGATGTCAGCTGATAATCATAGAATATAATATATAATATAATTACTATTATGATTGCCTACTTTTTTATTGGTGTTTTCTATTTTACTGTTCTATAGTATACTCATATTTGTGTATATTCTTAACATTTTGATCAATCCCCAAAATAGATGAAAACATGCAGATAATTGTGCATTAACAACCAGACAATTTTCGGAGATTTTTTTAAATCTACATGTTTTCACAGTTCCAAGTTGAAGGGTGTTTTAGCGACATGGTCCTGTGTGTTTTCCGGCTGCAGCATGTACCCTACACATGTTTTAACCATCTGCTATGACGTTAGACATACCACGACATGTCATCCATTCCCTGCATCCGTGTATTAACTCTCTATTGATTTATTGATCCACAGAATTGTATAGGAGGATTCATCTTCTGCAAGTAAGGGCGTGACTGAGCAGCAAAATATTTTACCGGAAATTGTTCTAATAGCTTGCTTGACTTAGTAATGTGGGTATTTATGTTTTTTACAGCATTTTGTTTGTACTCTAGATTTGTGGGCCTTTTGGACATTCACTGGTGTCAGTTCCTTAAAGCTTAGTTTCAACACAACCTCTTCGCTCCTCTCAGTTGCAGCGTAAGGAAAACTCACTGTGTGTGTGTGGTTGTGTGTGTGTGGTTGTGGCTAAAGCACTTTACCATGACTTTCTTAGTAGTTACTTAGTAGTAACTATTTGTCTTGATGCCTTATGAATCTGCAACACTGTGATGTCTTGTTTTTAATAACAAATTGCAGAATCTTTTATTCACACCCCTGGGTACTCAAAGAAACCTTGACCTTTACTTATTTACATTATTTGTCTTCAACCACAACCGGACAACTAATTTTGTAAAAACAATATATTAGTAGTCTTGTCTTTACTTACAGATTATTTATTACAGATATTATATAACATATGATAATTATTTTTATAATAATTTTTCCCAAGAAGAGGCCAATAATTGAGCATAGCAACAGTTTAAAAAACACATTAGGGGCCAATTTTGTATTTCCAGTGTGAACATTCCAGAACAAACCCATTTGGCTCCATTGGAACCTGAAAAGGTTGTTGATCTAGAACCTACTGATACAAACAGTTCTATAAGGCACGTATCATTTAAGTGTATGAACACAGTTTACAATACCTGTTACACGCCTCCTTATAGAGGACATTATTTCTACTCACGCCGTCCGAGGCCTGATGTGAATTCGCAGAGATCAAACTCACACGGCGTTGCATAGCCAACCACTGGAGCCTGGTTGCTTAGTAACAGAGGAGCAATGTATTGAGACAGAATAGGCGATCAATTCTGCAGGGGTGGTGTGTGTGTCTGAGTGTGTGTGTGTGTGTGTGTATATACACTTGTTCTTATGTGGATATTCGCTTCGTTGTGTGATATTTATGCATGTTTGCATTTGAAGCTCATGTAATGTGTATTATTAATTATCAAGGGAGGGAAAGGGATGTGTATGTGTGTATGTGTGTATGTGTGTATGTGTGTATGTGTGTATGTGTGTATGTGTATATGACACAAGAGAGACACACAGAGTTGATGATGAACGATAAATACTACATTCTTTACAACATAAACATTTGTATAAATTCAAATATTGTAAATATAAAGTGACAGATTCAAGATGTACACTTGACAAATGTTTAACTTTTCAACATATCTCAAAAGGCCAAATCAGACATGGCCCTGACAGCATGGACTGGACCTGCAGAAGACTCTAATCGGGATGAAGGAATGGAAATTCTGACTTTCAAATACTTTCTAACTCATCTATATCTACAACCTCATCTTACTTCCTGTCTATCTATTCTAAATCTCCGACCTTGTCTTCCTGTTTCTTCTACATGTACAACCTCGTCTTCCTGTCTAACCATTCTAAATCTACAAACTCATATCACTTCCTGTCTTACTATTCTACATATACAACCTCACATTACTTCCTGTCTTACTATTCTACATCTACAACCTCACATTACTTCCTGTCTTACTATTCTACATCTACAACCTCACATTACTTCCTGTCTAACTATTCTACATCTACTAACTCATATTACTTCCTGTCTAACTATTATACATCTACAACCACACATTACTTCCTGTCTAACTATTATACATCTACAACCACACATTACTTCCTGTCTAACTATTATACATCTACAAACTCATCTGTACTTTGTCTCTGCAGGCCACAGGTTCCCGTTCCTGTCCTTGTTTCCTGTGGGGTTGGCCATGCCTGTCTGGTACAAGGGGGAGGTGGGAGAGCTTTGTCTCCTCCATACAGAAGCTCCTTCCCAGGCAGTGGAACACCTGCTTCTCCCAGGCACTCAGGGTCCCAAAGGGGGTTGGATTCGTGGAGCACCACGACGCACCACCCTCAAGCTGTTTATAAACACCTCCCCCCCCCCCCCCCCCCCCCACAGTTGTTTATATCCAAATGTAATATGAATTTAAAGGGCTAATCAATCGTGCAAACAAACAAAACTAAAATGTCAGTTGGGACGTTTGTATGGGTGTTTACAGTTCTGGCAGTTTGCCTCTGGTTTCAACGCAAGGCGACTGTTCCTGGCTGTGTTCTCACCCCTCTCCCTCAACCAGAGCCTGAGAAATATGCCTGTTTCATACACTCTATTGATTCAGCCTGGGAACAAAGACTGACAGAGAGGAATGGATGGAGGGAGGGAGGGAGGGAGGGAGGGAAGGAGGGAGGGAGGGAGGGAGGGAGGGAGGGAGGGAGGGAGGGAGGGAGGGAGGGAGGGAGGGAGGGAGGGAGGGAGGGAGGGAGGGAGGGAGGGAGGGAGGGAGGGAGGGAGGGAGGGAGGGAGGGAGGGAGGGAGGGAGGGAGGGAGGGAGGGAGGGAGGGATGATGAAGAGATATGAAGAATGTTCTCCATTTGTACGATTTTCTTTTTTGGGGGGTGGGGGGCACAATTTATGGGGATGATCCATGAGGATTGTCCATGCGCTGGAATATTCAACATGCCGTAAATCAAACGGAGTGTTATGCAGATGCTGGGCCCCAGTTGGCTGGAGCTTTTAGCAATATAATAAACACCAACCCAAGGCAAGAAGTGACATTTGTAAACATTTTACATAAAAAAATCTCAAGCCCTGAAGTTGTCATATTTTTGTTTGGAATGTCGAAATAAAGGTTGATGGATAACGATAGAGAGAAATTGAAGAGAAAGAGAGAGAGAGAGAGGGGGGGGGTAGAAGGGACAGCGAGAAAGAGATGGGGTGACAACAGGGGGGATGGAGAGAGATGGAGCCACAGAGCGATGGAAGAGAGAGAGAAATGGAAGATGGATCAGAGAGAGAGATAGAAGATGGAAGAGAGAGATGGAAGAGAGAGAAAGAGAGAAGGCTGGAGGGGAAAGAGAGTTGGGCTGGTGTTAAGGTGATTAGTCTGGTGGGCTGGCGATAGAGAGAGTTGATCAATAAGCTATCGACCCCTTCAGGGGAGTGTCAGGGGGATAGTGGGAAAGAAAGAGAGGAGGGGGCCATGGGTTGACTTTTAAAAATCCTTTACTCTGCAGATGACAAATAACATGCTGGATGGGAAGGGACCAGGAAAACACCTCTATTTCTATTCATTCTGGAGCTTAATTGCCTACAAACCTCTCTGACACACATGCATACATGCAGATACACACACACACACACACAGTCTACCCACACATACAACACAGAGGTACACACAAGCACGCCCACACAATCCCTCACACCCATAACACACACACACACACACACACACAGAGAAACACACACTCTATGGTCCATGTTCCCAGAAGTGACAGCTGAGCAGGCCAGTGAAGGGAGCTTGTATTGAGCTTCATGCAGTGCAGCTGCTTAACAGACCACAGCCTCACAGAATTTCTGTAGACTCCAATACCAAGTCCAATATCTCTCAGCCCTCACAAAGGACTCACTTTATAACACAGGTGGTGCCCGATCCGTCTTTGCATTAGTGTGTGGCTGACTTAAACTGAAGAAAGGTGCATTTAGTGAACAGGAAAGTTATCGAATGTAACCTAACCGCACATTTGAGCTGAGGTAAGGAGGAAAGCACGTTTTCTCTAACGATCCAGTCTCCTTCAAGTGCTAAAGTTATTAAAACTACCTTGCACTTTATTAATTATGGTAGATGGTGAAATAGAGCAGTGATGATACATAGAATGATGATCTGTCCTGTGCCAATATGTGCACACAAACACACACACACACACACACAGATACACACACAGTGAGACACCACACACACACACACACACACACACACAAGAGGGTCATTAGTATTCCAAAAAGGCAGATGAGTGAAAACTATTAATAAACATTCAATACAGCAGAGCTAATGAAATAAGTCTATCCACGTAACCAAAGATGACAGACAGAGAGGGACAGAGAGAGAGAGAGAGAGAGAGAGAGAGAGAGAGAGAGAGAGGGGAAGGTAGAGAGACAGAAGGAAACAGTGAGAGAAAGATAGAATGTGTGTGCATGTGTGCGTATGGGCATGTGTGTGTTCGTGTGTGTGAGTCTGTGTGTGTGTGGGTGTGTGTGTGTGTGAGTCTGTGTGTGTGTGTGTGTGTGTGTGTGTGTATGGGTGTGTGTGTGCAAACGATGATGACTGGTGTCAGTGTTACCACGTTGGTTGCTCCCCAGAGTGACGTGAACCATGCGGTCAGGGGTCAGGGGTCAGAGTTCAAGGTTCAGGGGTCAGCGTTCTCAGGATGGATGTCAGGGTGAGAGTGGAGGGGACGGTTATTGAACAACACATCATGTTTATCGTCAGCCCTCAAAACCGGAAGTGTGTTTTACGAGCAAGCGTGTCTAAACCGGGGTTAGCGGGGAGCAGGACGGCCCCCCTGCTGTGGACCAAGACACTTGGGGGGGGGGGTTTTGAACCTGTGAATCACCACGGTCCGACACACTCCCCCTCAGGAAGCTGGAAGAGGTGGAGGCCAGGAGGGATGGCTTCTACAGGTATGCCAAGCGCTCAAATCTCCATCCTGAGAGCAGCTCACTCTCCCAGTTACACCACGAAAGACGCCATCGCTTCCCACCCTCCCTTCCCACCCTCCCTTCCCACCCTCCCTTCCCACCCTCCCTTCCCACCCTCCCTTCCCACCCTCCCTTCCCACCCTCCCTTCCCACCCTCCCTTCCCACCAGAGAGGTGGATGGGATGGAGGAGAGGAGTTCATGGGAATGACACATCGTCCACACCCTGAGAACTATGAAGACTACTTCTCTCTCTATCTCTGTCTCTCTATCTCTGTCTTTGTCTGTCTGTCTGTCTGTCTTGCATGCCTTATTTTCCTCCTGCTCTTCTCCTCTCGTCTCTCTCTCTTATACACCTTTCTCTCCTTGCTATGTCCTTGTCGGATGCCAGCCCCTCCCTCCATCCCGCCCGCTTTCTCTATCCATCCATTCCTCCGCCCAGCCCCCCCCCAACCCCCCTCCCCCCCCATGCAGCCCCTCAGATTAATGTACAGATATTGACGAGCCAGCTGCTGGAGAGAGGAAGGGGTGAGGGAGGGGGATAAATCAAGAGGAGGAAGCAAGGAAGGGAGGAAGGGATGTGAAAGGAGGGCAAGGGTGTGATCAGTCCTCAAAGAGAAAACAGGGACTCCTGATAGTGACGTTGGTCATCTGAGCCAAGCTCCCTCTGATGCACACACACACACACACAGACACACACACACACAGACACACACAGACACACACAGACACACACACACACACACACAGACACACACAGACACACACTCACATACGCACGCACAGACACGCACCACGTCATTTTGTTTGACCACTTCATTCAGACACGTTTAACACACTGTTCGTACCTGAATGTGGTTAAACTGACGTCCACCTCAGACCTGCAACAGGAAGGCAAAGTGACAGATCCTTTAAACATCTCATATAACGCCTCGGCCGATAAGACTTCAGCCCTGTAAAGTGGATAAGATGCTTTAAAAGGACAGGCTACGAAGGGCCAAATTGGTCAATACACCAATTATATAGATGAGGGTATGGAAAGGGCAGATGATGGCCAATCAGTGGAGTGCTTTACCCGGCCTCTGCCTGCAGCTGACCCCACAACCACCGTCGATGACCTCAGAGGTCAAAGGTCACCACTCCAGGGGTCAGAGGAAATTAGCATAGCACTGGACAGAAGGCCGTCACCATGGCAACGCCGGCACTGTCCATAGACCTGGGCGAGTGTGTGAGCAACGCGCATGCGTGTCTGTGTGTGTCTGTGTGTGTCTGTGTGTGTCTGTGTGTGTCTGTGTAGTCAGTACTTCAACTTTTACCAGAGTCTTTTTTCAAATGAGTATCTATACTTCTACTTGAGTGAAGGATGTGTGTACTTTAGTACTTTTGTGTGTATGAGAGGGAGAGGTGATGATATAACCTCAAGTCCGTCTCTTCCAGTAACTAGGCTACAGCTCTCTCTAGTGGACAACATACGTAAGGTTGCAAGTGCACGTGGACGATTTAAAATCCTCTCTTTGGAAAATAAAATAACTTTTCAAGGAGATCTTATCCTCTGAGTAAGACATCACGTGATGAGCAATTAAAACATCTAAACGCCAAGAGAGAAGATGTTGAAGACTGCTCGTGAGCTGCGGAGAAACGTAGAGCGCTGGCTCAGTAGAGCCCTCGCGAGCAGAAGAAATCTGCCCAGACCTCGGTTTGGTGACCTATGTAGATCAGGGCTGCACAGGCACGTTCCTGGAGAGTTCCTGCATAGATTACACACGTGCACGTGCACACACACACACACACACTTACAGGGTTGGAGTGTAGTGTACCAGTGGCAGTTCTACACGGGGGCCTACAGGGGCCAGGGCCCCCTCTGTGGGCCCCCTGAACTGACTGAATAACAAAATGTTTGTTCGTTTTTTAATGTTGTTTTTCTTCTTCTCGTCATCATGAAACGAGGAAGGGACATTGCAGCCTTTTTTGCCCCAGTAAATTAAAAAAGAGTGAGAATCATATCAAGGTATTGAGAGAGCTGAGGAGCTGGAAGGGGGAGAGCCAGAGCCTTTTGTATGATTTTACAGTTTTTCACGATTGCTAAAATAATTTAATTTCTTGAAACAGTCAACCGTTTACTCAAAACTATAAACACAAAACCAAATATAGCTGCAAGCAGCAATGGCGGATTCCTCCTTCAAAATGGCAAAATGTTGTAAAATTGACATAATAGATAGTTACACTGGGATTAACCAGAATACTTGACACTTTAATTTCTGATCATCAGAACATCATCTTCTCCTGTGAGGAACCAGACACGATCACAATCCTTGGCTCCTCCTTTTCCCCATCCAGATAACATGTGTTTAAAAGTATTGCACTTGGGAATGCTGCCACCCAGTGGTAGGACTGTAGTACTACCAGCACTGGGTTTCTAGACAAGGGGTTCTCAAACTTTTTGGGACCAAGGACCCCTTACAGGGGTCATGTTTTTGAGGTTCATGTTGTTTAATTGTAACTTGTTTAACTACATGCTCTTATGGTTCTTCCCTTTGGCACTTATTTGCGTTTCACAATGTATGCTTCATGTTTTGGCTGCCCGCAATGTTTTGGGGCTATCTCGTTGTTATGATCAGTGACCTATGCACTTTAGTAAAGCTCTCTGTTGGAAGTCGCTTTGGATAAAAGCATCTGCTAAATGAATACATGTCATGTAAATGTACAGGGGAGAACATTTTCCAAGGACCACCCCCCCCCATAATGGTAACACCCATTCATACCCTTTGTGCTCTTAAATGGACACAATATTCTTGTTTTATTGGTGCAAATGATCCCCATCTGTAGATTATAATTTATGTTTCACTTTTTAATAATACAGCACAATTTTCCAATGTTATAATTTATGGCAAATAATTTCACAGAACCCACTGTCTAGAACTACTGTTGCAGACAGCACGTTGCAGACAGCACGTTGCAGACAGAAATGTCTTGTGTTTTAAAACCACAGGAACAGGAGAGAACAGAAAGAAAATCCTGGTTTTATTTCAAATTTTGTACAAATTATAATTTCAACAGAATCAGACATTTAAGGACTCATAAAACAAAGTCTGTACAGTTGACAACCTGCAGTGTTGAAAGATTTGGGGAAAAACTAAAAAATACATCCAAAACAAGTTTTTATATATTTATTCTTTGGCTAAATAAGAAGCCATCCCACAGCCAATACGAAACAGGAGTCTAACTAACACAATGACATACAGGAAAGAAAAAACAGCTTCGAATAGACTATATTTCAACTTTTAAATAAAGAGGTATCGATGTCGAGAACAAAACACCACACCAACTGTGTTCCAGTGACTTCATGCAGCTCCAGGTCCTCAGAACACAGTCACTGGCATCATCCTGAACAGATTGGATAACTGATTATTTTTGTTTTGTTTTTCTTACTAAACCTCTGAAGAGTAGGTTAAAGCTGATTATTTATAACTGCTAGCGTGTAAGTAGAGAGCTACTCCACCGGAATACTGAGACAAATGATCACAGTGTAAAGTTCCATTGTGACACGGCAATGAAAACCACGTTCTACACATCCTGGCTTGGATTCTAGAACATACTGCCTGGTTCCAATCTCCCCCCCCCCCCCCACCCCCATGAAAAAAACTAAACGTTCCTTCACCCCTGGATTATCTTCTGGTGAGACGCGACTAAGTGAGTGGCGGCTAATCTATCCAATCGCGTTTGATCGAAGATGACAACAAGGATGGGGGGGGGAGGAAGTGCCTTTAGAGAACTGATAATGCTGATAGGCTGGATTTGTAGTTTTGACCTGAGTGTGGCAGGGGGTGACAGACATCCTGATGACTGAGTGAGCTGAGTTACAGAGGAAATGGTCTTTATAGCACCGATAAGGAAACCCTAAATAAAAGCCTGAGTTGTGAGACCTACAGAAGGTGTACAGAGTTGTAGTCATGCACAGAAGGGAAACAAATTGAAAACCTCCAGACAGCTGAAAAATAAAAGATGAAGAATTGCATAGGCAGCTAAAAGACCAAAATAACTCATTGCTGAGTTATCCTTTATCCTTAAAAGTAAAAAAGGTCTGTTTGAGAATCTGTTAAGAGTAAATGGCCCAAAGCATAAAGAACATGGAGTTGTGATTGCATACCATAATTGCAGCGGAAATATATAGTCATATATATATATAAAACATACAAACTAAAAGTTAGAAGTATAAACTTGTCAGACACTTTCACTGGCAATGGAATAACACTAGTACTTAGTCGACATGTACACAAATTAGGTATACACAACAGTATACACAATATTGGCCAACAACACACTTTCTCAGAAGCAGAAACCCATCACGTAAAAAAAAGAAATCACACTTCTTGCTCCTCTTCCCCTCACAGTTAATAACAAAAACACAAAAGTTAAAAATAAAATGACTAAATCAAGAAAGGTGACCCTCTAGTGTGGAGTTAGATGATCTCTGGAAGAAGACTTGCTGAAGATACAAAGACCAGGCGCTAAGAAGCTGGTCTTTGCCTCCTACAGACTCCAAGAGCTTTAAGAAGGTCTCACAGATTTGAGTCGTTGAGTGCTGGCCACTAATCTGGAGGGTCATCATAAAGGTTCTGTCAGGATGTGACATCACATCTCACACCAACACTTCCTGTCTGGGGACAACCTCCTAGCTTGAAGGCATATTGGTTAAGAATACATGTAGTAGCAAGGAGTTTATGTTAATGCCCACGTAAAGTAATCAAAAGGTTTGCAGCATTGACCCTCAGCCTTGTTTCCCCCCTCCTTCCCTCTCTCACCATTCTAGAATCCAGAAGATCTCACAAACACACGGTTCTAGAATCCAGATCTCACAAACACATTGTTCTAGAATCCAGAAGATCTCACAAACACACTGTTCTAGAATGTGTAAATCACAGAAGCACCATTCATAGAACTTGACAGGTTTCACCGACTGAGGCAACCTTTAACTGAAGGGAGGGGTGGGTGGTGGTGGGAGGGGGGGGGACGTCAATGGAAGACTTGAACTCTGACGCTGACAGGGGACATGCGATGCTACGCTTCGGCCCATCTGAGGCGCCCACAGCAAGCATTCCCTGAAACCCCAGCACCCTCCCAGCCTGACGAGCCCCAAGTCTGAGAGGGGAAACCACTGGGTAAGTGTGTGAGTAAACGTTGAATAAGCACTGTTAATAGTCGTGTTATAAGCGCTTGAGATGGGTGTTATAAGCAGTTATAACACACAGGGAGGAGGTTAGGGCCCACCATCAGTCTGAAATACCCAGCATTCCCTCTGAAGCGCAGGGTTCTGGAAGAGTTAACAAGCACAGCCGTTACAAACGTGTTATAACCCTGTCGTAAGGGGCGGTTAGGACGCGGTGACGCCCTCCCACTCCACCAGGTACTGGACGTCCCCCTCCAGGGTGACCCGCCGGGCCAGGACCCGGTACTTCTCCCCGCAGGCCAGCCGGCCGGCCGCCCCGAAGTAGCTGCTGATGGAGGTCTTGAGGTGGGAGAGCTGGCTGTCCGGGTCCATGTCCGGGGAGTGGAGGCCCTGCATGGGGCCAGGGCTGTGGGGGCCCGGGGCGGAGGGGTCCTGGGGGTCTGGGTGGCTGGCAGGGGGGATCTCAAGGGTCCGTCGGGGGCGCCCCCGCTTCCTCTTGACGGGGGTCTGGGGGGCAGGCGGGTAGCGGGTAGCGGGGTGGGGCTTAGTGGAGCTGCAGAAGCTGGCGGAGGATGCGGGTAGAGAAAGGGAACAGTCAAACTGACAGACTAGATAGCCAACTACATATTCTGATGCATTTTGTGTTACAAGTGAAGGATTAGGATGTGTGTGTGTGAGTGAGTGTGTGTGTGTGTGTGTGTGGGGGGGGGGGTACCTGGACTGCCTTGACAGGCTGCTTGAGGTAGTTTCGGTGTTGCTGAGAGACTCCACATCTGAGGTACTGGAGGATGGCAGATACCTGTCACTCCTGCTGGGGGGGGGGGGGGGGGGGGGGGAGTAGAAGATGTAAACAGTTGGAATAACCAGTAACCAATCAGGCAGAGATAGGACAAAAAGGAGGAGAGGAGGGAAGGAAGGAGGAGAGAAGAGAGAGAAGGAGAGAAAGAGAAGCCAGTAGGAGAGTGTAGGCTGGTGTCCTGGTCCAGAAGCAGAGCAGAGGAGCAGTAGGACTCACCTCCTGGAGGACAGCAGGTCCAGGGAGGGAGGCTCTGACAGCTGCTTCTTCACTTCCTGTTGGGGGGGAACAAGACAGTAGAAACTAGTTAGTGGGTGACTTGCATGTGTCAACAAAGCATGTGTTGTATTGTTTCAGAAGGATTTCTTTTTTCTCCCATTCTCATTTATTTCAGGGACAAGGCACCAATCAACAGCAAAGCTGTAAGTGAGCCAGAAAGGCAAATTTTCATCTGCTGTCCCAGGCCAGATGTTTAAAGGCTGCCTAAAATGACAAAATGTCAAATAACATACTGAGATTAAAATGAATCAATAAACAGACATTAACGTATAGACACAACCAATTTACATATAAGCAAAAGAAAAGTGTACCTGCAATACAAGCACATACATACCACTGAAGCATTTAACATACATCAACACTGAACAAGACAAACGCACGTATAGGCAGTCCATCAATGCTTGCAAATCTGATTGGCAATGTTTTGTACATGCCTTTTGTGCCTTTATACACCTACACAAGGAGCAAGCAGATGCGCGCGCACACACACCTTCACACACACCTTCACACACACCTTCACACACACCTTCACACACTCCAGTTTCCTCAAAACAGAACCCCACGAGAGAGAGAGACACACAACCACACACACACACACAGCCGCACACACACACACACACCTGGGTGGGTTGGCTGGAGCGTTGGAGCTTGGCCAGAGTGTCCAGGGAACAGTTCTCCTGTTTCCTCTTCCTGTTCTTCAGTGTTCCGTTTGTCGCCTCGCTGGAACCACAACATTCATCCCCTTCAGTTCTGGTTCTGGTTAGGTGGGTCTGTCATGGCAGGGGGTGAGGGGCGGGGCTTGTGTACTGACCTGGCTGGGGGGCGTGGCTTGTGTACTGACCTGGCTTGGGGGCATGGCTTGTGTACTGACCTGGCTGGGGGGCGGGGCTTATGTACTGATCTGGCTGGGGGGCAGGCCTTGTGTACTGGCCTGGCTGGGGGGCGTGGCTTGTGTACTGACCTGGCTGGGGGGCGGTGCTTGTGTACTGACCTGGCTGGGGGGCGGGGCTTGTGCGTCTTGCGTCCCTTGATGGTGATCTCGTTGGAGGCTCTCTCGGGCTTCCGGTGGGACGGGACCTCAGAGCCCTCGGGGCCCGGGGGGAATCGGATCCGCAGACCAAACAGGTGCTTCTTCTTCTTGATCTCCTTACCTGACATGAACCTGGAGCAGGGAGGAAGCAGGGGGAGAGAGCGGGGAGGAGGAAGAGAGCGGGGAGGAGGGAGAGAGCGGGGAGGAGGGAGATGGAGGGAGAGGAGCAAGAAAACAGACAGAATAAGAAAAGAAAGTTTGAAGCACAGCAGGTGATTTTACAAAAGCACAAAGAAAGAAAATGAGAAGGTGCGTTGAGATGACTTAAGAGAGCTTAAGCTAAGACAACCAAGAGATTTAGAAAGTTTATAAAGGAGGATACTGTTTCCATCCGTGCCAATCATAAAGTATTTTTAACTAGACCCACATGTTGTTGTTGCAGTTCAGTGCTTCCAGAACCCGCTCGTAGCGTTCTTCTCTGGGGGTGTGAGCGAGCTGGGAGGAGACAAGAACAGAGAACCACAGTTAGAGAACCACATTTAGAGACCACAGTTAGAGAACCTCAGTTAGAGAACCACATTCAGAGAACCTCAGTTAGAGAACCACATTCAGAGAACCACAGTTAGAGAACCACATTCAGAGAACCACAGTTAGAGAACCACATTTAGAGACCACAGTTAGAGAACCTCAGTTAGAGAACCACATTCAGAGAACCTCAGTTAGAGAACCACATTCAGAGAACCACAGTTAGAGAACCACATTCAGAGAACCACATTCAGAGAACCACAGTTAGAGAACCACAGTTAGAGAACCACAGTTAGAGAACCACATTCAGAGAACCACATTCAGAGAACCACAGTTAGAGAACCACATTCAGAGAACCACAGTTAGAGAATCACAGTTCAGATATTGAGGCATGTGTGTATATCCACAGTGTTGCAGTGAGGTGTGTGTGTGTCAGATGGTCCTATTTAGACGTGTGTATTTCAGGTGAGATGTGTGTATTTCAGGTGAAGTGAGGTGTGTGTTAAGCACCTTGCCCAGCTGCAGCAGGTCCCAGTTGTCGTTGATGTAGGTCATGAGCTTCAGCTCAGAGTCAAAGTACTTCTTCTTATAGATCACACTCAGGTTATACAGGCTCAGGTGAGCTACGTCCACCCTGCACACACACACACACAGTCATTGGGGGGCATGTAAGCATGTGTTGGGAAGTGTGTGAGAGTGAGTGAGTGAGTGAGTGAGAGTGAGTGTGTGTGTGTGTGAGAGTGAGTGAGTGTGTGTGTGAGAGAGGGAGTGAGTGTGTGTGTGAGAGAGGGAGTGTGTGTGTGAGAGTGTGAGAGTGAGTGAGTGAGAGTGGGTGAGTGTGTGTATGAGAGAGGGAGTGTGTGTGTGTGAACGGCAGTGTGTGTCTCACCATCTCAGAGGCAGACGTTTGAGGTACTCTGGTCCACCGTTACAAACCGAACACACAAACAGATAGAACCTGACACAGAGCCACAACAGAACAAGGTTTTAATGAAACATGCAAGACCTTTTAAAATACCATCAGACTGTCTGCGAAGAGTAACACACACTCTACTCTCATCCACACACACAACCAGTCGAACACAGTGGGATAGCCTCAACCAATGGGAATGATGTGAGGGTTATGACCTCACCTGTCTCCGCAGAGCATAGGCATCTGGAAGGCCTGAACGCAGGCTTCATGGAACCACTGCTCACACCTGCTACACTGCAGCATCTTCAGGTACCACCTGGCACACACAGGGACACACCTTAGCCCTCAGAGTGTGTACAGGTGTGTAGGTGTGTGTATACGGGTGTGTGTGTGTGAGAGAGTGTGTATCCAGGTGTGTGTGTCCAGGTGTGAGGGAGGGAGAGACTCACTCCCCAGGCCCCCCACAGTAGCAGTAGCACTGCTGGATGTTGGTCTTGTGTCCCTGGTCCCAGACCAGCTCCTCCAGGGCGTAGGGCAGGCAGGCCTGCTGGCCCTGCAGGGGGCGCTTCTGGGGGCCCTTCTTCAGAGAACTGCCTCTCTGGCAGACCACACACACAGGTACACACACACACACACACACACACACACACAGGTACACACACATGGGGTAGAACCATCACACATACAAAGTTAAAGTTAAACAAGCACATACTAATCAGATTAATCAATTTAGTGTGTGTGTGTGTGTATGTGAAGGTGTGGTGTGTGTGTGTGTGTGTGTATGTACCTTGGGCGTGGTGGCGATCACACACGGCCTGCACAGCCACTTGTCGTCAGAGTCGATCACGCTGGGGTTGATGATGGGGGAGTGGCACAGCTGGTGGTAACCTAGGCAACCACACACACGTGCGCACCGGGGAGTGTGCAGGTGAGACAGTTTGAACATCACACACACAAGCTTTATCCTGTCGGCTTGGAAACTACTGGAAGGTCTGGGACCTGGTGCGGGCTTCGTTAACCAGGTTGTTTTAACACCTTGGTCCCCTGCATCTCCTCCCAGCAGTGGTTTCTATGTTTCCTTGGATAAAAGTGTCGCGAAACTATCTCTATTCGCTGTTCATGTCGTGTTTTTATTCCATAAGTGACTTTACGTGTGGAAGATGTGTTTTTCTACGGTCTCAGATCAATCATACATGTTCCCTGAGCAGGTTGTGTACTGGGGGAGAGCTGTTCCATGGCTGGACATAGTGTTGGGCTGACCGTACCTTGGCCACACCGGTCACAGATGACGATCTCGTTGGGTTCCTCTGAGTTCTCCTCCTGGCAGATGGTGCACACCATCTCATCCCCGTCATCATCATCATCCTCATCCTCTCCTGGAGCGGAGGAGGAGAGAGGAAGTCAGGAGGAGAGATGAGGGGAGAGGAGGAGGAGATGAGGGGAGAGGGGAGGGGAGAGAGGAGGAGGAGGTGAGGGGAGAGGAGAGGAGGAGGAGAGAAGAGAGGAGAAAGGAGGAGGAAATGAGGGGAGAGGAGGAGAGAGGAGGGGAGAGAGGAGATGAGAGGAGAGAAGGCAGAGAGACAAGGGGAGAGGAGAGAGGAGGAGAGATGAGGGGTGTAGTGGAGGAGCAAATAAAGGGGAGGAGAGGAAGGAAGGAGATATAAAAGGAGAGAAATGATGAGTCACATCTGCAGCAAACAGCCTTCTCACAGAACACCTAGGATCACCCCCGACCACCTGACCTGTACTGACCAACCAGCTGTGAGCCCAGTCACCAGGCCCACAAAGACAGGAGCTACTGTTCTGACCCTGGTCTGCAAGGAGGGTCACATGACCACCACCATGAACAGACAAGGTCCCTTTTGGTCAATCTATTTCTGTTCAAAACCAATTTTTATGACCAGAAACCAAATGCTCATCACTTAAACCCATATTTACATAATTTCATAATGTAAACCCAAATCTCATAACTTGGTTTTATTTTGAATTCTTTATAACTTCAGTTTGCATGAACTGAAGACAATTTACCATATACTTGACTTTTATCTTTCTGAAAATGTGCATAAAAGGGGAGGGTGGGGGGGAGAGGCTGTGGGGCAGGCTGGGGGGGGGGCAGGCTGGGGGGGGGGGGCAGGCTGGTGGGGGGGGGGGGGTCTGGGGCTACCTTCCCTCGGCTGCACCCCAGGCTGCTGGGGGGGCTGAGCACGCTCTGGGCTGCTAACTGCTGCCCCTGCTTCTGGGAACCAACTGTCTGTCACAAGATAAACCTGGTCTGAGGGGGAGAGATAGGGTGAGACACACAGGAGCACCGTACACTGGACCACATACAGGACAGCTGGCTGGTTCAATGACTGGCTGGCTGGTTCAATGACTGGCTGACTGGCTGGTTCAATGACTGGCTGTGTTAAGAAGATGGTAGGTAGGTGAGGTGTGTGTTAGTAGGCAGGTGGGTAGGTGGTTAAGGAGAGAGGTGGGTAGGTATCTGGAGTAGGGAGACTATGAACTTGCCTGTTTGGATATCCTTCCACAGGACCCAGGACTTGGAGCGATCCTCGAACACTATGAAACAGCGCTGCCTGTCTCTGTCGATCTGGAAAAGAACAACATGGAACACGCCATCTTTACAGACTCGACGGCGAGGAAGGCTCCTCCCGGGGCCTGCGAGCAACATCAACCCAGTTAGCGCTCGGTTCCCTTTACCTTGGTTACAGTTCCCAGGTAGAAGAGACCGTCGGACCATCGAGCCAGAACATCCTGGCCCTCTGTGAACTTGTCGGCCAACATGGCCGCCTCCGCATACTCCTCCTTGATGCTGAGGGCGGAGAGGGGCGGAGCCAGGGGGGCGGCGCCCTTCTGGCGGGAGAAGGGGGGCGATACTGAGTCTCTGTCAGGGTGGAGGGATGTGGGAGGAGATAGAGAGGGGGAGGAGGAAGAGAGGTGGAGAGATAAAGAGAGGGAGAGACGGAAAGAAAGGAAGGGAGAGAGAGATGGGAGAGACAGATAGAAAGGAAGGGAGAGAGAGGCAGGTTAAAGAAATTACTATGTGACTTTCACAGAAACTATATTACTGTTGCTGGAGGCTAGTCTCACCATAACAACATGAGAGACTAGTCTCACCATAATAACATAAGAGACTAGTCTCACCATAACATAAACCTCCCTTCCAAGAGAGCAACAACAAAAAAACAAGGAGATTGTATCAGACGGGACGTTAAATAGACAAGAGAGCGCATCAAACAATAGGTGGAGGCATTTAAGGGAAAAAACGTCATGTTTGAATATATAAAACAAAGGGGAGACTAGCTTGCGGTTCCGGTGTTTAAACCGACTGGCTAAGCTAGTCCTCACGATGCCCTCCCTGTCAAGTCTTTTGTTCGTGAGCTAGACACTGTGCAGTGCTGAGCAGGGGACAATGCATTCTGAATTCATTACATTGTAAAAACCCCGTCATTTAAGATAGATATTGATATATGTTATATTGGTTACATTTAATGGAAACTATTGGTAAAACAAGTTTCTGACCTAAAACAAAAGTCGCTCACTCGCACAAAAACATGATTATGATAAGATTGCTCGCTACCTCATTCGGTCACTCTGTACGGTCAATAAGCCTCGTATTTGTAAACAGTTGGTCTGAACCGAGAATAAATGAACTGTCCAGTTGTCGTCGAAGTCGCTTGAAGTGTAACTGTATTACATGTGTCACTCTCGTATTCGTGTTTCTTAGAAAATAATAAACGGTTCATTTTCTCCCAACACATTCGCCATTTTGGTTTCCCGCTGATCCTGGAGTGCATTATGGGAAGCGCTCGTATACAAACTGCAGCACTATTTTCATAACTTTCAAAAAGTTGTAGAGAGGGCCCGTTCAAATCCGCTTTTTTTTTTTGCAACACATTGCATTTTGTTTGGGAAGATACGTAATCGGTCATCTAAACAGCGAATGGATAACATAAAATGAACTAAACCCACTCAAAGATAACAAAGATATCTGAATTGGAATTTAATTTGAGTTGTTGTAGAAATCTCAGCACAACCTAGGGAGCTAAACGCAGGGGCAATTCTAGGATCAAACCTTTAGGGGTGCTCAGCCCCCAATGAGAATGTGACATGAATACAGTGCCTTGGAAAAAGTGTTAAACCCCCTTGCTAATAAATCCCTAATTTACTGGCTAAAAATTGGTACATTTATTTATTATGCAAAAAATTGAATGAATGAAAAAACTAAGGATGTCCCTTCATGAACTACCAGCATCAAATGATAATAAACCATAATCATTTTTAAACACTAATTATTATTTTTAGGGGTGCTGAGATGAAATTTTGGGTTAGGGTTAAAAAAAAAAGGGTTTAAAATCGCCACTGGCTGAACGACTGACTAAACACTTTGGCTAAATCAAAGCTTAAGAGTGCTTAACTTAAAGGTACAATATAATTCAGTAAAATAATGGTTTTCTTCCCTATAAACATGTTGTGCTATTAAGCAACACCGACAGCTCCGTGCCACTGGAACGTCAATTTAAAATGTTTGGAGCAGGCCGCTACTTTCCAGCAAATTCAGTTCCTGCATTCCTGTACCTTTGAGGAGGCTGGTCTTCCTCGGTTGTCTTATTTTTGTGATACGACTCTAAATCAAATTTCAAAGCGCTGAAGTTCATGCAAGAATTTGAGCCTCTGTTTCTCATAGGCTATTAGAATTGATTTCGAAAATTACCTAGGGCAGGTTTAAGGCAAATAATAACATTGTATCATTACTATGTATTAGAACAGAGCGAAGTCAGAATAACGTCACAATAAAGAGTTCTTCTTAAAAATACTCAGAATTTATTATAACCCAACCAACATGTCCAGGTAATGAGGAAACAAGTCATGCAGGAGCAGTTGTGTAAGTTTGCTTCTTCGTAAAGCTCCAGAACCCTAACAACATAGCATGCATAACACACTGCTAAATGGCAAACATCCCATATCAATACTTAACAAGTCGTAACAGTGGGCTTTCCAACACAAAAGCAGCCTACTAATAGATTATTACCGTTATTATTTTTCCTTCTACCAGCAAAGTAAAGACACACATGGCAACGTCTTCGAATGAGACTTGACAGAGAAGGACGGCACGAGGTGTACGTCGATCACAAGCACACCGTCGATGACAAAAACACAGTCGATGACAAGAACACCGTCGATGACAAGAACACCGTCAATGACAAGCACACCGCCGCCGAAGAGCACAGAGGGAAAAGAGGAGGACGAGGATGCGTCTCGATAGTCCACCAAGTAATACTGATCATCTGCTCTGATCAAGGAAAGGAGATAAGCCTGGGGAAAGGAAACTGCACAGGACTATTGAGATTGGAGAGGAGAAGCTGCCCTGCAAACACCAGGCCTGGGTACAGGCCGGAGCCTGGGTACAGGCCGGAGCCGAAGCCTGGGGCTTGGGTGGGTGGAGTGGCTGTAAATGGGTGTAGGAGGCGGGGGGTGGTGGGAGGGTTCTTTTAGAAGCGGGCGCGGATCCTCTCCATGGGGTCTGTCTCCCACATCTTTGGGTCCCATGCCTGGAACCAGCCGGTGAAGGTCGGGGGTTCGGTCCCCTGCTTGATGGTGGTGATGGGGAGACCCTTACGTCCAGAGGGGTCAGAGTCCACGTAGTCTTTAGCTGGGGGAGAGAGAGAGAGAGAGAGAGAGAGAGAGAGAGGGGAAGAGGGAAGAGAAAGATGGGGCAGAGAGAGAGGATCAGTCATCCATTATACTGTCACTCCATGTATTTACACAGTCTTAACGCTTAATGCTCTCCCCCCACCCCTCTCCCCCCACCCCTCCTCTCCTTTCTCCTCTCTCCCCTCCTCTCCTCTTTCCCCTCTCCTCTCTCCCCTCCTCTCCTCTTTCCCCTCTCCCACCACCCCTCTCCCCCCACCACACTCCCCTCCTCTCCTCTCTCCCCATCCCTCTCCCCCCTCTCCTCTCTCCCCCGGTCCTCCTGTGTTTCTGGGTACCTATTTTGGGAGCTCCAGTCTTCTCCTCCTCGTTAGCGTCACTGCCGACCCAGAGGAAGAGCTGGAGAGAGAAACACGTGTCAGTGCCTCTGGGACTGCCACGAGGAGCAGGTCATGATGACCGTATTGAAAACAGAATGGTGGTGGTAACAATCACAACAGCAACAATGATGATTGTCAAGTTATCTCATAGTTTGACTTGACGATGATGATTATTAGAAGGAGGAAGAGGAGGAGGATAACTGACCTGATCCCAGGCGTCCAACAGCATGACGTCATCTGTTGCCAGGTCGGTCTGGTTGAAGTCACCAGGCACCTCCTCCACCTGTCCACAGACACAAGACACACAGCATGTCTACACATCTCACCTGTGGACGCTGGCTGTGTCATGGGTGACAACATTTACAAATTGTTTGATTTGAACGTTTGTGAGACTATTTGAGTACAATTTGCTTTTCCATTTCCAGGCATATTTAGGATTTCAACAAGTGGTTCAAGTGGTTGAACAAATGAAATCAATTGTTCCGGCTCCCAGACTCCAATCCTTCCAGCCCCCCTGCCCCCCAGACTCCAATCCCCCCAGCCTCCCAGCCCCCCAGCACCCCAGCACACCAGCCTCCCATCCCCACAACATCCCAGCCCCCCATCTCCCCAACATCCCAGCCTCCCATCCCCCCAACATCCCAGCCCCCCATCTCCCCAACATCCCAGCCCCCCAGCCTCTCCGCTTCCCAGCTCCCTAACTTACGATGAGTCTCCCGGTCTTGTTGGAGCAGCCAAACAGGCGTGGGGGTTTGATGGTCTTCTGCAGACTCTTGGAGGTCTGGTATTCCTTCTTCCCTCCCAGTGCAGACCAGAACCCAGCTGACACCACCAGGACACACCACAGGGTTATTTCTTTATGAAGATATGTGTTTCGGGAGGCAGTTTTCATGCTTTACTGGACAGAGAAATAGAGAGAGGAAAACATACAGAAAGGAAGAGAGAGAAGAAGAAGAGAGAGGAGAGAGAAGACTGAGAGGAAAGAGAGAGAGAGAGGGAGAGAGAGAGAGAGAGGGGGGGGGGGGGGGACGGTTATCCACCTGGCTCTTTGCCCTCTGACACATTGGTTACACTTCCTCCCAGGAAGCTGGCAACATGCTTGGCAGCGGCCATTTCCTCCTCGCTGGCGCCCACGCCCCGCCACACAAACGTGGCGTCCGGAGACTTGAGCACAAACACGTCGTTGGTGTTCAGAGAGGATGCAGAGGCTGTCACCTGTAACGCACAGAGGCAGGAGGGGGAGAAGGGTCAGTAAGGGTCTATTGGGGAACAGGAAGTAAACATAACAAGGCCTGGTTGGCAGTAGTCTCTGTTTCCAACTGTACAATTACTGTATGTACACACACAGACATACACACAGACACACAGACACTCACACAAACAACACTCAACAACCCCCACTCACATCCTCCACTCACAAACCTACATGGGCTACACAATACAAAATTCACACTCACACACATACACACGCATCCTCATGTCCTCTCACCACACACACACACATCCACCCCCTCTTCACACACACACACACACACACATCCGCACACACACACACCTCTACGGCCCGGGTGGCGTTGGAGGAGCTCTGGCGGATGTGGAAGAGGCGCGTGGCTGCGGCCTGCGTCTGGCCCCCCTTCCGAGACGTGCCCCCGCCGTGCACCATCATGGGCTTCCCCTGGAACAGGCTCATCAGGTGGGGAGGCTCCTGGCCCTGGGTCACCCGCACCTGCAGGGGGCGATGGAGGACAGGCCGGCCGCGCGAGCCGGGAGGAGAAGGAACGTCAGGACTGAACTGTACGGTACACTACTACACCGTCCACGTGCAGAATTTGTGTGTTCGTTTAGGAAAACTGCGTCTGCTGATTGTCAGATGTACTTCCTGCTCGACTGGACTAGACACTGGTGGCCATACAGAAAAGAAGAAAGAGGAGGAGGACGAGGAGGAGGAGAAGAGAGAGGAGGAAGTGGAGGAGGAGGAGAAGGCACTCACCTGAACAGGAGATCCTCCCATGGAGTCGTCCATCTTCACAGTCAGGAAGGCAGAGGCTGCCAGCTCATCCTGGGTACACTTCAACCCCTGCCTGTCTCACACACACACACACACATTAGTAGTGAACTTGTGTGTATATATCAACATAGGTCTATACAGTGTGTGCCTGTCTGTGTGTGTGTGTGTGTGTGTGTGTATCTGTCTGTGTATCTGTGTGTGTGTGTGTACCAGGTATAGATGATGTGCTGCTCGCGTCCTCCTTGTCTGTAGCTGTAGAGGATGAGGTAACAGTCCCCTCCGAAGAACTGTCCATAGGAGGAGGGATCCACCGGCACACTGGCCCCGCCCTCCACACGGAAGATCTGCCACACACACCGTCACCGTGACTACCCAGTCTGTGTGTGTGTGTGTGTGTGTGTGTGTGTGCGTAACGTGTGTTTAAACACTGTTTGAAATGGGACTGAGTATCTTGAGTATCTACCTGGACCTTGCCCTTCCCATCATCCACCATGCCGTGTTGGGCCGCCATGGCCTTGTTGTCGTGGAGGGTGGAGGCGTCGAAGGGCACCTTGGCCACCTTGGCGATGCTGCCTATGGTGTAGGCCTGGCCCGGGCCTGTGCTCTGGTCCTTGTCCTTCCAGTCGCTGAAGAACTGCTTGAACAGGGTGGTCTCGCCCCCTGCTGGCAGCACCTGGATCTGCAGGAGGAAGACGGGGAGGGGGGGGGGGTCATCGCAGGGTCGAAGACTACTGGGGGCCGGGGTGAGGTCAGTCGGAGGGTCAGAGGTCAGGGTGTACCTGGGTCTTCTTGGAGTAGCCCTTGTCCTTGATGAACTGCTGAGCAGCAGACATGGCCGCCTTGCGCTCAGACACGTTGGCTTTGGGCCCTGGGAGAGGAACACACACACACACAGAGAGACACACACACACACAGAGAGAGACACATACACACACACAGAGAGACACACACACACACACACAGAGACACAGACAGATGACACACACACAGATGACGAGGGTGAGGTTGCAATGCTGGTGGTTCGGTTTGGGTTGAAGGACGGGGGATGGGATAACGAAACAGACAGATTTAAGGAGTCAGGGAAGAGGAGGAAGTTGGGGTCAAGGTGTGGGGGGGTCAAGGTGTGGGGGGGGCCAAGGTGGGGGGGGGTCAAGGTGGGGGGGGTCAAGGTGGGGGGGGCCGCCAAGGTGGGGAGGGGTCAAGGTGTGGGGGGGTCAAGGTGGGGGGGTCAAGGTGTGGGGCGGTCAAGGTGGTGGGGGGTCAAGGTGTGGGGGGTCAAGGTGTGGGGGGGCCAAGGTGGGGAGGGGTCAAGGTGTGGGGGGGTCAAGGTGGGGGGGTCAAGGCGTGGGGGGGTCAAGGCGTGGGGGGGGGTCAAGGCGTGGGGGGGCTCAAGGTGGGGGGGGGGGTCAAGGTGTGGGGGGGGCCAAGGTGGGGGGGGGTCAAGGTGTGGGGGGGGGTCAAGGTGTGGGGGGGTCAAGGTGGGGGGGGTCAAGGTGTGGGGGGGTCAAGGTGTGGGGGGGGTCAAGGCGTGGGGGGTCAAGGCGTGGGGGGGTCAAGGTGTGGGGGGGGTCAAGGCGTGTCACCTTTCCAGACGAACACGTTGGTGTCGACTCCGTTGTCCAGGATGTAGCACTCCTCTGGGGCCAGCATGGCCTGCTTGAAGGGGCTGGCCTGGGCCACCAAGGATGACTTCATAGAGCCCGACGCGTCAGAGATCTACACACACACACACACCAGACTCCTTTATCATCAATATTTTATAGATATTCACTGATCTATGATATCTATGTGGGGGCATGGTGATCATTGATCTGTATTGATTGAAAAGAAAGAGGCATGTGCTGTCTTCACAGTCTGTCTGAATAGACATGGTGTGGCCTTGGTGAAGCAGGCAGGTGCAGTAACTCTGCTCACCATGTAGAGGGCGCCCTTCTTCTTGTTGGCCGTGTCCACCTTGTCATCGTCTGGGGTGCCGGGGGGAATGCTGGGTTTGGGCCCCAGAGCCTGGAACACAACATGGATGATCAGAGTTTATAAAGAGGAAAGGCTGAGGTCCCACACAAAAAAGGCTTCACGTCATGATCTCTCTCTCTCTCTCTCTCTCTCTCTCTCTCTCTCTCTCTCTCTCTGTCTCTCTCTCTCTCTCTCTCTCTCTCTCTCTCTCTCTCTCTCTCTCTCTCTCTCTCTCTCTCTCTCTCTCTCTCTCTCTCTCTCTCTCTCTCTCTCTCTCTCTCTCTCTCTCTCCCTCCCTCCCCACCGCCTCGTTCTCTCTCTTTATCTCTCTAGAATCTCTTTCTCTTTTGTTCTTACTCTCTTTTGTTCATTGGCATATCTCAGTTCTCTCTCTCTCTACCTCCATCCCATGCCCATCCCTTCCCTTATCAGCTTCTCCCATCTCTCTCTTCCCATTACTTTCTCTCTCTCTTTCTCTCTCTTTCTCCCCATTTCTCTCTCTCTTTCCCTCTCTCCATACCTCTTTCCCCATTCCCTCTCTCCATCTCTCTCACCCCATTCTCTCTCTCCATCTCTCTCACCCCATTCTCTCTCTCCATCTCTCTCACCCCATTCTCTCTCTCTCTCTCTCACCCCATTCTCTCTCTCTCTCTCCCCCTCAAGCATGAGTCTAGCTGTGGCTCGCCCGCCTCATTAGCGTGTCTGAGGTTAGGTTCTGGCACAGCACAAAGACCCAGTCATTCCTCCTCTCACACGGGGTTTAAAGGAGAAGGAAGGGCATGCCATCCATGTTTAGTCATCAAACACAAATGAGAATGCAAACTCTCTGAAACCTTTCTGAGTGTGTTCCTGTGTGTTTCCTGTTTGTGTGTGTGTGTGCGTGCGTGTGTGTGAGTGAGTGCTTGTGTGTATGTGCACAAGTATCTATGCATGTGTGTGTGTGTGTGCATGTATGTGTGCATGTATGTGTGTGTGTGTGTGTGTACCGCGGTGAGGGCGTCTGGCTCCGCCCCGTCCTCCACCATCTGCAGCTTGGCCCGGCCGTTCCTCTCGTTGTCTCTGATGTCGATGGCAACCTGGGAGGCCTTCAGACGCTCAAAACGGTTACACTCACTACCACACCACTGGTAGATATCCTGATGAGGAGGAGAGAAGGAGAGGAGGGGAGGGGAGGAGGAGAGGGGAGGAGAGGAGAGGAGGAGAGGAGAGAGGAGTAGAGGGAAGGAGGGGAGGGGAGGGGGAGAGGGGAGGAGGAGAGGAGGAGAGGAGAGAGGAGGAGAGGGGAGGAGGAGGGGAAGAGGAGGAGGGGAGGGGAGGGGGAGAGGAGAGAGGAGTAGAGGGGAGGAGGAGGAGGGGAAGAGGAGGAGGGGAGGGGAGGGGGAGAGGGGAGGAGGAGAGGAAGAGAGGAGGAGAGGAGGAGAGGGGAGGAGGAGGGGAAGAGGAGGAGGGGAGGGGGAGAGGGGAGGAGGAGAGGAGAGAGGAGGAGAGGGGAGGAGGAGGGGAAGAGGAGGAGGGGAGGGGAGGGGAGGGGGAGAGGATAGAGGAGTAAAGGGGAGGAGGAGGAGGGGAAGAGGAGGAGGGGAGGGGAGGGGGAGAGGGGAGGAGGAGGAGAGGAAGAGAGGAGGAGAGGAGGAGAGGGGAAGAGGAGGGGAAGAGGAGGAGGGGAGGGGGAGAGGGGAGGAGGAGAGGAGGAGAGGGGAGGAGGAGGAGGGAGGGTAGAAAGGGAAGAGGGAGGGTAGGAGGGGAGGGCGGAGGAGGAGGGAGGGTAGGAGGGGAAGAAGGTGCCGGAGGAGGAGCACCATGATGAAGAGGAGGATGAGGAGGAAGAGGGGAATGCACAAGAGATGGTTAGATTAAGTTTCTCCCTGTCAGCTACGTTGTTTAGAACCAGATATGACTGTTTGTTTAATAGACTTAGGGGTCAGTTAGCTCTGTGTTTAAACCTGCTTCAGTAACGTCATCCCGGCTCTTGTTTGCTTCTCGTGTTGCTTAGCTAACCCTACCTAAGGCTTTGCTGCCTCATATCAAATGTAGGATTTACCTGGAAAAGTAAACATCATCATGGTTGTGCAAATACAGTACAGAGATGGAGTGCACATGTAAACGGCCTGATTTACAGCTCAGAGCACTAAGGGAAGCTGTAAGGGAAGCTGTAAGGGAAGCTAGGTGGTTCCTGCAGGTGATGTTGACACAGTGCAGCTGTCTCTGACCTGAACAGGACCTGCAATGAAGATTTGATGGCTTTTTTTTCTAGATGTAGTTGTGTTTAGTCTGGTCAGTTGGTGCAGTCGTGTGTGGTCATGTGTGGTTGTGTGTGGTCATGTGTGGTTGGGTGTGGTCATGTGTGGTTGGGTGTGGCCATGTGTGGTTGGGTGTGGTCATGTGTGGTTGTGTGTGGTCATGTGTGTGGTTGTGTGTGGTCATGTGTGGTTGTGTGTGGTCATGTGTGGTTGGGTGTGGTCATGTGTGGTTGGGTGTGGTCGTGTGTGGTAGTGTTTGGTCAAGTGTGGTCATGTGCAGTTTTGTGTGGTTGTGTGTGGTAGTGTTTGGTCGAGTTACCTTTCCCAGGTCGACGATGAAGCAGTCTCCCTGGTTGAAGCTGGCCCAACTAAGCTCCACCTCCGTGGCCCTGATGGTCCGCCTCCCTTTGATGTGCAGCAGGCGTTTCACGTCCGTGTCATTGGTCACCACGTGCTGGAAGCCAGAGGCCACTCCCCCTTGCTGTGGTAGGGGCGGAGTCATGTGAGGTCACGGTGGGGAGGAAACAAACGGAGGTCAGGTGGGGAGGTGAGGGTGTTACCGTGGTAACGTCTGTCACACGGAACACATGGAACTGATATGATTCTGGGTTCTCTTCTGGGTTCTCCAGAATGTGGAATCATGTCAGTTCCGCCCAGCAGGTTCTACCTGGGTGTCGTGTCTCAAAGAACCGTCCTGCGGCAGCCGTCAAATAAAAAATAGACATGATGGTGTCAAAGCAGCAGTAAAATGTTGACAGAATCACGTTCACTGTGACACATTTCCAAAGCAGGCTGACAACTTTCAGGAATTCCCCTCAGGGATAAATAATAAATAAATAAATAATAATAAAGTTTGTTTTTTATGGAGTGGAAAGGTTTGAACGCGAATACCCAACTGTAGATGTTTCTCATTAAGATTTACTTCTCCTCTGTGGAAAAAACCCCATGTTTCCACGGTTCTATTTTTTTGTAAACCTCAGAATGGGAAACAGATCCTCCCTCTTTCTCATTTCTCTCTGTCTTTGTCTCTCTGTGTCTCTCTCTCTCTCTCTTTGTCTCTCTGTGTCTCTCTCTCTCTCTCTCTTTGTCTTTGTCTCTCTCTCTCTCTCTCTGTCTGTCTGTCTGTCTCTCTCTCTCTCTCTCTCTCTCTCTCTCTCTTTGTCTCTCTGTGTCTCTCTCTCTCTCTCTCTCTCTCTCTCTCTCTCTCTCTCTGTCTCTCTGTGTCTCTCTCTCTCTCTCTCTCTCTCTCTCTCTCTCTCTCTCTCTCTCTCTCTCTCTCTCTCTCTCTCTGTGTGCCACTGAGTTCCTCTTCAGAAAGACAGCAAACTTTCCATGGCAGCAGTTGCAGCAGTGTTTATTTTAATGGGAAGAATGTTTTGACCTTTCTCTCTCTTTCTTCCTCCCTCTCCTTCTCTCTCCTTTCCTCTCTCTTCCTTTCCCTCTCTCCCTCCTCTCCCTCTCTCCCTCCTCCCCTCTCTCCCACCTCCTCTCTTGTCGTGTCTCTCTGTCTGAAGAATAATGTGTGCAACTTTACAGAAACATCAAAAACACTCTCCACGGACCATCATCGTACTAAACAGTAAACAGATCTCTGGCTTCATTATGTCCGTTTTAAACTGAGGAGGGCTTTTATGGAGACTTTAACCAGATGGCAGATGAAAGCAGGAGAGAAGACCGTGGCAGTAGTAGTCTGTGGAGTTTCAAAATGGCCGACTTCCACTGCAGCCACAGTCACACCCTGGGATGGCAACACTGACAGGAGAAGGAGAGCTCTTGTCTGTCATCCCTCTCTGGACTTCAGACTCTTTCACTTCCCACTCAGGCAAAAGGTCGTGTGATGCTAATCATTAAACATGGTTTTCTCGTCTGCGCTAGTTTTGCAGAGACACGGTGGTTTGTGTTTCACGTATGTGTACTGGAATCTCAGAGAAGATGAAACATGCTATCAATGAATAAAAGATAATAATTGACCTAAATATGACTATAACTATTGATCTTTATATATGTACTATGTCCTGTTTATCAACTTTCACAACTGTATCTGTGAATGGTTAACTAACTATGTCGCTACACGTGAGGTGTTTACGTTTTCACTACCAATCCCATAACTACATCCATATCACGTACTGTAAACCAGGCCTGAACTCTCGTTCACAAAAGAGAATCAACATCATGAGAGATTAGTCATCCTGAGATTCTGCCAGTACTGCCGGCCTACTTCGACTTCGACACTGTGAGAGTCAGACCTTGCACTTGATGCCAGGCTTGGAGTATCCCAGGAAGGTGATGGTCTGCTGGACTGTTTCCCTACTCTTTCCAGTAGCTAAAACTTCCCCATAATTCACCTTGTCCATCTGTTATGTCCTGTCTGCAAGGTTCTCACCTTGTACTTGATGCCAGACTTGAAGTATCCCATGAAGGTGATGGATTCGTTGTCCTGGACCTCCCTGAACTGGACCGGCTTGCCGCCCAAGAAGTCATCCAGTTGAGTGGCAAAGATGGCCGCCGCACCACTCTCGTCCTGGGAACAATTGTTTCCTGTGGGGAGAGGAGAGGTGGAGGAGGGAGCAAGGGGGAGAGGGGGAGGGAGGTGGAGAGGGGGAGGGGGAGAGGTGGAAGAGGAGAGGGAATAAAACCACATTATCATTTCCTCACAGAGATTTCCCACCAGCCTGCAGGAACCAAGACGGGTGTGACCCAACAAACTCCCTGTCGTAGGAACAATTAGGTTAATGCGTCTGAATAATCTGTTTGATCAGTCAATTAATATTACTGCCTCTGCGCTCGAAGAACTGGTCTGAATAGTGCAGAACCAGTCTGCAGGTGGTTACCTCGACGGCAGGGCCTGAGGACTGGAGACTGTTTGTGCAAGGTGGAGTTATTGGAGTTACACCTATCTTTAATTCTCGGAACTCACTGATCCTGTGTGTGTGGGTGTGTGTGGGTGTGTGTGTGCATGTGTGTGCGTACGTGCGCGAGAGACCGTGAGAGAAAGAGGGAGACAAAAGGAGGAGATTCAAAGAAAATAAGGTGTAAACTGAAGAAAGTGTAGTAACGTCTTAGAAAGCTGTAGAAAGCCAAGTAATGTAGTAATGTATTTGGGCTGGTTGGCCCTGCTGCAGAAGGGCATGGGAGGACAGGCTGGGATAAGCCCTGTCATTACAGGGTAATGACTACCCTGACGGGTCCCACATGTGTGGGACTGCAGTCTGGGAAATCCAGAGAAGAGAGAAAGGGAGAGAGGGAATGGGAGAGAGAGGGAGGAGGAAAATAGGTAGACAAAGATAGACACAGAGGGAGAGTGAAGGAGTGGGAGAGAGACACAGAGACAGAGAGATAGAGATAGAGAGAGAGAGAGAGAGAGAGAAAGAGAGAGAGAGAGAGAGAGATAGAGATAGAGAGAGAGAGAGAGAGAGAGAGAGAGAGAGAGAGAGAGAGAGAGAGAGAGAGAGAGAGAGAGAGAGAGAGAGAGAGAGAGAGAGAGAGAGAGAGAATGATGATGATGATGGGGAAAAGAAAGAAGTAGCGTTTGTAGACACAGAATCTCGTGCAGTGTTGTGCACAACTCGTATTCGTTGTGGGCTCTGAGACAATAACAAGCCAGCGTTGCCCTGACGATGAAGCAGAGAGACAGAAATGAGGAAACAGCGATGAAACTCCCAGCTCTGTGTGAACACCAGGAAGGAGAGTTACAACTGCATCCTCTGACAACACACCACCACGGGTCCCCATAGTTACGTGAGCCTGCTAGCTCACGCTGACCTGTCCTGGTGTGTGTGTGGGTGTCATTTCATTTATCATTTAGTAGACGCTCTTATCCAGAGCGACTTACAGTAAGTACAGGGACATTCAAGTAGGGTGAATGACACAACATCATTTCGCTCGGCCGGGAATCGATCTGGCAACCTTCAGATTACTAGCCCAATTCCCTCACCGTTCAGCCACCTAACTCCCGGATGTGTGTGTGTGTGTGTGTGTCTCACCCATCCACATGTGCAGACAGTAGGAGGGTGCAGAGGTGGTGTGGAGAAGCAGGTAGGCGTCTCCGGTGTAGAAGTTTCCGTGGAGGCCCTTGGGGACAGGCTTCAGGTCCATGTTCTCGATGCGCCACACCTGCAGACCAGCCTGCTTCCCTGCGGTCTCAAACTCCTTATGGGACACCATGATGCCTCTGAGAGGGAGGGGAGGGGAGGGGAGGGGAGGGGAGGGGAGGGGAGGGGAGGGGAGGGGAGGGGAGGGGAGGGGAGGGGAGGGGAGGGGAGGGGAGGGGAGGGGAGGGGAGGGGAGGGGAGGGGAGGGGAGGGGAGGGGAGGGGAGGGGAGGGGAGGGGAGGGAGGGGAGGGGAGGGGAGGGGAGGGGAGATTGGGGGGGAGAGTGTAAAATAGAGGGGGAGAGAGCCAGAGATAAAAGGGGAGACAGATAGAGGTGGAGAAGTCAAGACAGATAGAGAGGGGAAGTGAGAGAGAGACAGAAACACACAGATGAGTACGTGAACAAGGAAGTTGTGTGTATACCTCTTCAAGTTATAAATACCTCTGTTATCTTGTGCATGGGCCTCACACCCATCATCATTGTGAATGGATCCTGTTAGCTACATGACAGGAGTTTGCTCCTTGTAGTGTGCTCTGATTGGGCCTGGGGTTCTAAACTTCCCTTTGTACTACATTTACATTAATTTATTTGTAGCCGATTTCCGTTTACTGAAGCGACTTAGAATTGATACAACCCATGAATGTCATGCTGCGTATAAAGGCGCACAGAGAGTTCTCGAACAGGATGTTAAACATTATTTTTTATATATTCGTGACATCCTGTCTCTCTCAAAGTAGCAACTTGTGGAAATACCATCTAATAAAAACTGTCGCTTTTAACACACAAATAAAACCCCAGCAGGTATTGTTGTCTGGTGTCTGCCCACTCGTCCACCTGTCTGGGTGTGAGATGTGGAGTGCTTGTTGATTATAAGGGTGAGGTTTGATTACACAGTGAACACATTACTCTTTGATGTCACTGTCAATACCCTTACTTAGAATAACTGTGGGGTTTTAGGTTGTGTGTATTTATTTGTGTTTGTCGATATGTGTGTATTTGTTTGTGTGTTTGCATGTGTGTGTGTTTGCATGTGTGTGTGTTTGCGTGTGTGTGCGTGCACATCAGTTCCCTTAACATCTGCGACGGTTGATCTAAGCAAAGGGAAAGACGTCATAGCAAACATGACTGAGGCCTACTGCTATACAGATCATAAACAACCAACAGTAGCTCATTTATGGATAAAATGCAAAAGCATCTGTTGATAAAACCAGCTTCAGAAAAATATTTGACACAATGCATCTGTGTAGGAACATTGTGATCAGGGAAACGGAATAATTAGGACCAAGAGATTTTGCAGATTACGCTGAGATTACGCAGGCTACAGATTATGTGTCTTTACTTACGGAAGCAGGGTTTAGTATCACAGAGACAGACCGTACGTGACACAACATTCACTTCCTGACATGACATGCAGCTTCACAGACATGTTATGATGCATCACAGCGGGCAGTGCTTGCAGTACTTAGCCACCCCTGAGCCTGCTACCATCCCACTGTCCTCCGGCATCCTGGAACACAGCCCTCACTGCAGGGCTCTGTCACCTAACCTAACTCATCTGGTTAAAAACTGTTCGTTTACTGGCTCTCACCCTCTATGTGTTTCTTAATATCTGTCTGTCTTTCTCTCCCTGTCTTTCTTTCCAACAGTCTCTCTCTCTTTTTCTCTCCGTCAGTCTCCCGATCTCTCTCTGTCTCTAAGTACATTAAATTCGTGCTCTCTCACGCTTTCTCTTTCTCTGTGTACGAGGCAGAAAGGGAGATGGAGGCTTGTTCTGATCTGTTAGTCCAGAGGATTCAGAGATTGCAGACATGCGAGAACAAGTTTATGTCAACATCCTGCACTCGACAGCAAACTGAACCAACATAGATTATTCATATTTACGTTCAGAACAAATAAAAGACCCCTTAAGTAAATTTTCCCTAACGGGGAAATGCTTCCAGGTGTTATGTAACGAATCGAACTCTTTAACTTGGACCGTAATATCTGCTGGTCTCTTTACCACAAACGAAAAACGAAACATATGTAGCCTAAGTAAAGGTTATTTACCTCGTGACGTGAATAATTAAAATTAAAGAGTTTTGATTAGTTTTAATTAGCTTAACAAACTAAAAAAGTAACCGCGAGAGATTGAATGCATGTCACATCTAGAAGTAAAATCTGAGATGTGCACAAAATCAAAAAATGCACAAGGAAACGAAGGCTCCAGTATTCCAGATGTGAAATATATCCTACTTAGCCTCCCCCATAAGTACCTAAATCAATCGAGAAACGGCCAAAATATATTTCAATCAAAAGTTACTTACGGTTACAGAGGTTCTACGGAAGATTTGCTGTGAGTCGGGAGTTAATGAGAGAGCAACAGCAGATGTGAATTGAGGCAGACTGTTTTAAAGCTCCTAGTTGTAGTGGGAGTGTTCAGACTGTCTGTAAACCAGTCTGTATGTAAGACATTGCGCGAGCGCATAACGACTGTTCCGTGTATGGAAGTTTAGGCTTTAGCCCTAAGCGTAATATCCTATTTACTGTTTTGATTAACAAAACAGTAAACAGATACATCGTATGACACACTCACATTTCTACAGTATATTCATCGGTAGCTACTTGGTGACTGTCAAAGCGAAGTATTCGGTATCAGTCCTGAGACGATATCCCATTCGCTTGTATAAAAGGGAAACATGTCACTCTTTGTTTAGGCTACTCTCATTCATACATTTACATGGATAGTTTGGACTAATATACTTGGGCACTGTGGAGTGCTCCTCACACACACACCCTTACACACCCTTACACACCCTTACACACCCTTACACACACACAGTGTTTCAAGTCCATATGCGAGGAAGTCCGCAGCGACACACCTTCTCATTACAATAACACTCACAATTCCCTGTAGAATGAACAAGGTATGTTCATACCACTTAGGACACACCTGCATACAGAACTGTCTCCTGTTTACACACTCACACACACACACACACACACACACCGGGGTGTCTAATGTAGGCTAAAGATAAAGTCCCTGGTCATGGAAAGAGCCACACTCACTAAGGGGCCCAGTGGGGCAGGGCTCTATATGTATACAGTCCACAAAAACGACCCCCATACAAAGGCATATTTGACTGAAGCACAAACCCTGGCCTCCATGACAGTTAACTATCAGACTGGTTCCAGGGCTGTTTCTGGGGAGCGCAGCAAAGCTGGTTTATTGCCCTCTGATGTCATCTTTCACAGAAGCTCTAAGAGTATGACTCATCATATTCCATCTACATTCCACTTCCCCTTTAATGTATGTATCAGTTTGTGTGAGAGCGTGTGCATTCAACAGTGTATCTGAGTGTGTGTGTGTTTATGAGACAGAGAGACAGAGAGACAGAGAGAGAGAGAGAGAGAATGATGATGATGGAAAAAAGAAAAGAAGAAGTAGCGTTTGAATACACAAGATCTCGTGCAGTGTTGTGAATGACTCGTATACGTTGTGGGCTCTGAGAGAATAACAAGCCAGCGTTGCCCTGACGATGAAGCAGAGAGACAGAAATGAGAAGAGGAAACAGAGAGCGATGAAACTCACAGCTCTGTGTGAACACCAGGAAGGAGAGTTACAACTGCATCCTCTGACAACACACCACCACGGGTCCCCATGGTGACGTGAGCCTGCTAGCTCACGCTGACCTGTCCTGGTGTGTTCTCAACTATGTTCAAGCTGAAGAAGTTGAACTCGACAAAGCTGAAGCAGGGATGCGCTCATTTCTTCTTCTTCTCTTTTCCCTGGAGCCTCTGGAGTCGGTCAGGAAGTGCAGCAGCAGCAGTTCATCTGTCTCAGCAGGGTGAAAGGGTGGATGATGAGAGGCCAGGCTGGCCAGCCATCCTCTCTTGCTCAGCGCCAGTTGTGGGAGGGTCTCTGATCGGAAACCACTTCCCTCCATTAAGACCTAGAGGGAAGCCAAGCATGGATAGACTGATGACGTCCACAAATCCACACTGCATTGTTTTGACAAGGCAGAGGTTTCATACAGCTTTGATCCCATTTGTATTTAGATGTGTTTATTTGTACATGCGTGATAGGCCAAGAACATTGTTCTTCCTTATATGACTTGTGACACTCTGTCTTAGAATAAGTATAATATACAGTACCAGTCAAAATTAAATGGGAAAATGTGTCCAAACTTTTGACTGGTACTGTACTGTCTTTGTATGGTTTTAGTTTATCCGACACAAACAGTTAATTTCCCTTTCCACTGGAAACATTGACGTGACCTTTGATCTTTACAGTTTTTACATTTCACACACTGCCCGAGTGTGGCGTTGCCATGGTAACCGCACGCCAATCGGACACAGAAGCCGTGAGATCTGGAGACCAGGTCATGTTTTGGTGATCACATCCAGAATCCCTGCAGACAGCTGTGTTGATCTGTGCTGTGATAGACTATCATGTGCCTCAGTTGGTTGTCTCCACTGGTGTGTGTGTGTAAGTCATGTCTTTGTATTTGACACGCACTGTGGTCTCTCAGTAAGTACAAATATGTGGAGCACAATAAACCACCAGCGCATCCTGTCAGAGCAAAGACGTGTGTTTGTGGCTGCAGTCATATGTGAATGTAAGTGTCAGATCTCTATGTCTCTGTTGCTGTTTAATTGTAACTTGTCTAACTACGTTGTCTTATTGTTCTTCCCTTTGGGACTTATTTGGTTTGACAATGTATGCTTCATGTTTGGCTAACCGCAATTTTTGGGGCTATCTCGTTGTTATGATGAGTGACCTATGCACTTTTGTAAAACTCTCTCTTAGAAGTTGCTCTGGATAAAAGTGTCAGCTAAATGCATAATGTAATGTAAATGTAATGTTCTCTAGAGAAGGAGAGAGGGTTAGGGTTAGCCAAACAGACAATGTTCTCCATCTTTATTGTGTGTGTGTGTATGTTTGTATGTATATACATACGTGTGTATCTATATGTCTGTGTGTGTATGTGTTAGTCCCTGGTGCATGAAGTAAGGATGATGTCACTGTAGGACCCCGAGGCGTGCGTCCGTCCGTCTGCCTGATTGGGTGCCTGCAGAGTGCCCTGTGCGTGCAGCCAATAGCAGGCAGGAAGGAAGGACAATAGAGTCTCCACTCAGGGATTACAAGATCTGCCTGCACAACGTTTCCTGTCTGACTGAACAATATGCTGAGTAACAGTCCAGACCTGGTTTATAACACAAATATGTGGATAACACATTTGATTGTTGAAAGTGACATTTAATTTGATTGAAAATCGCAAAGCGAGCAATTTGGTAATCCTGGACATTGTTTAAAGTGAACGCTTCTTCGTTCTGGAAGAAAAAATAAATTTTTGTTTTAATTCAGTTTCATTCAGACTACAGGTGGCTCCTCTCATCATATATTATGAGGGCTAAACGTGTTTGTTTCTGTTTAATTCAAGGTTGTTCTGGTGTTGAAAGAGCATGTCCAAACACTACAGAGTTTTCTTGAGGCAAATCTAATTTGTTCGTCATCCACCCCCAACATTACAAGCAGCCTCCCCCGGCAACCAGCCCCTCCTTCCTGGCAACCGCCACTAGAAGTCTGTTTGGGATACGGAAGGCTAAGACGGTCAGAGATTGCCTTGACAGGACATTGCGCTGGTATGCCAAACTCCGTCTCCCCCTCCCCAGCCCCAGCCCAATATCTTCTGGCCCCTTATCCCTCTCCACGCCCAGAGACTACAGTCCCGTGTGGATAACAAATCGTTTTTTGTGGCGACCGTCGTCAAAGTACCCGCTGACGACCTTTCCGTTAGAAAGGTCAGTTTAACTGAGGCGGTGTGTTTTGAGACCAGTGTACTGCAGCTGGAGATAAAACACAAACCTTTTGTCCCAGCTCCGTTCACAACACGCCATCAAGACGTTGAGAGAACCGTGAACCGAACGTTAGGAGAACATTGGAAGTTTTATAGACGCTGGGAGGTTGTGTAGCTAGCTTCTGAGATAAAGTTGTCAGGCAGACGGATGCTTGACCATGTCGCCTCAGCTGTCAGGGACAGATAGGCTGGCTCCTTCAGTCAGCCTCACTGCCTACTGCTCTTGTTCCCCTAACTGTTCCCATGGCCATGTCAAATACTCTGACATTTACACCCAACATCATGACTCAGACTAGGGGAATCCGGCTTAACAAGGCAGCCCAGACGATCGCATTGTGCCTGCGACGATGTCAAACTGCGGTTTCAAAGCGATGAAAGCGTTAAAATCTGATCGGGCGCCGAATTCTTGGTGTACGGACGATCACTTCCTGTGAGTCGATGACCGGCAGCCAACCACACACGTTTCTGTTCAGGTTTCAATCCGAGACCATACCTGACATAAAATTGGGCTTGGTTTTAAGGTTACGTTTTCTCTGTTTTGCAAAAGAGCGCGTGGGATGTTCCGTTGTTCAAGCGTGCGTGATGCTAGAGTGCGTGTGAAACCAGCCTGCGTGTGATCCTAGCGTGCGTGTGAAATTCACGTGTGCCAATATCCTACCGTCTATTTAAACCACACGAAGTGCAGATACGCAAACCACACACATGCACAAATAGGGAGGGGTTTAGCTCACTGTTTAGAGAACCTGACTGCCTTCCCTGTACTGCACATCGCGTTGAATAAAAGCGTCTGCTACACGGAAACAAATATTGGCAACTACACCAAACATACAACGCAAATCACGCCTTACTCATATTAACATTGGCTGAAAAAGAACAGTTAAAAGCGATAAAAACATGATGCGAAACATTCCAAATAATTACGTTTCCTCATTTACGTTCTGTGAACACACAACCTAATATCAAGAGGTATAACAATAGGGAAAAGTTTAAACAAAGTAAATATTCTCCCTTTCTCTCTCCCTTCTCCTGTAGAACACAAAGGTTCCAGGCGCATCAATAAATATTGTCTGCTGCCAATTATGTTCTCTACCAAGAAGCAGTTTGAATGATTCACTATAATGACTCACACCTGGAGGCAGTTTCCAAACTGAGCTCTTTCAGCTGCTTTGTGGTTTAACCAGACACACAAGGTTCACAGACAGGCAGACAGACAGACAGGCAGACAGACAGGCAGACAAGGACATTTCCCATCCACCTACACAGGACAGCTGGGGCCAGCCTGGTTGCTGCTGGCGATGTTGACTCAGTCATTGTCTCAGGTTTCAAAATAAACACGCACGCACACACACAGAGTTAAAACCTCTGTGTTGAATGATGCTGGGTCTTACAATAGAGACACACAGACACACACTCTCTCCGCTCACAAAGTTATCTCATTTGAAATGCAGCTGCTCTGCTAGTGAGTGCGCTATGCTGTGTAGATTCCTCCCCTCAGATCACTGGTTCTGGAAGTGTGACTGAGGGCCAAGTGGATCCTCGTGGGTTAGATGAGCTTGTAAGGACCTAACACAATACCCCCACCACACACACACACACACACACACACAACCCCCTTCAAACCTCACATTCCAAGCCCCAGTCTGGCAACTAACTACGTTACCCTGGTAACATGACCATAAAAAATAAAAAAAAATAAAAAAAAGGTTTAACAGGCCACCCTAGGCGTCCCTTACAGGCACGGTTGGTTAGGTACGACCCGTAAACACCAAGGCTACATACCAAAATAGTTTATTCTAGTAATAAAAATCATTCAGAATATTCACAGAGAAAATATTCAACGTAACACAATCTTAAGTTTGTACAAAACATTGAATCAACTGTACATTTCTACACAAAACAAATATGTTAAGAGCAACGGCCAATCACAGCCAGTCTAGGGGGTGAAGAGCACCAATCCCTGACTGTCAGCCATGTAAGACCCACAGCTTCATTTAAATACACTTCAAAGGCGCTCATTTGATATGGAAACTTTAAAAGGTCCAGGGCCAAACATCATCACACACACACACACACACACACACTAAAGAACAAATGCACACTGAGACTAAAAACACACAACCACAGACACACACACACACACACTCTTGTAACCACCATTCCACTGTGCTTAACACATCCTGAGGGGGCGGGGCTTGTTATTCACCGGTAGCCGAGGTTCCGCCCTCCTCCCTCAACCCTCCCTGGAAACAAAACACACCATCAGTCTTATCATCAGTCATAACACTAATAAAACAGCATCATTAAGAAGCAGCATAACCAGTTATGTTATAATGATACTGACAACAGATGTGTATTAGTTGGAACAGTTTTCCCCTCTTCAAACATTCTCATATGATTGGCTGATCGGTTTGAGAAGGCGGGACTAACCTGTATGGTGAGGGAGTGCTCTGCCTCTGATTGGCTGCTGGAGCTCCAGAGGGAGGTGTCTTCCTGCATGGCAAGGGTCTGGTTGACGAAGTGCAGCATGCCGGTCAGAGAGCTCATGTCCAGCCCCTCCTGCTCATCCTCCCTACTCTGCCCCAGGAGGGTCTCCCTGCCTGGGTCGACATCCTGCACCCTGTCCCCCTCCTGGTCCTGATCCTGGTCCCCAGGCTTGTCCACCATGTAAGTGAGGGGGTTGAAGGACATGTCTGTGGCCGTGGAGGCCTCAAGATGACTGAAGCCCTGCCAACTGTGGTCTGGGTCAGGCTGGAAGTCAGGGGCAGGGTGGGGGAGATGGTCTGGCGGGAGATGGGTGTGGTGGAGCTCTGGGAGGAGGTGGGTGGGGGGGTCAGGGGGAAGCTGGGTGTGGAGGTCAGGGTAGAGGTAGGGGCTAGGCGAGGGGGAAAGGGAGGAGTCGTCCCAGGGTCTCTGCCCCAGCGCCTCCCTCAGGGTGGCCCTCAGGCTACTGGATAGTTCCAGGGAGGAGTCCACGCTGCTACCCCAGTCTGGGGCCCGGTCCTGGGGGTGGGGAGGGAGGGCATGGAGGGTGGAGAGGATCCGCGTGGGGGCGTGTGATGGGGAGGAGCGGAGCTGCGTTTGACCGGGGGGCGAGGAGTGATGGTGCGTGAGGACGAGGGGAGGGGAGGGAGGGCGTGCGAGGACCCGTGAGGGTGAGGCGAGGTGTTTGTGGGGGGGGGGAGAGGAGGAGGCTGTGAGGAGATGGGGGGAGCGAAGGAGCGTATGTTTGGGTGGAGGGGAGGAGGGCAGGGTGGAGGAGGAGTGGAGCTCTGACGCTCTCTCCAGCGACGACATCCTGGCCTGCAGGCGGGTCATCTCCGACTCCTGGAGGAGAGATGGAAGGAGGGAGGGAGAATGAGAGGATGAGAAGGAGGAAGAATGAGAGAGGGAGGAGGGAGGGATAATGTGGGAGAGAGGAAGAATGAGAGGAAGGGAGAATGAGAGAGGGAGGGAGGATGAGAGGGAGAGAGAATGAGGGAGAGAGGGAGGGAGAATAAAAGGGAGGGAGAATGAGAGGGAGGGAGGGCGAGAGAGAAGGAAGAATCTTCTTACCTTGATGAGCAGGGCCTCGCTAGCCGTCTGAAGGGCCTTCTCCCTGGCATGGACCTGGGCCTGGAGGTTAGAGGCCTGGCCTCTGGCCTGGTCGAGCTGGGCCTGGAGGTTAGAGGCCTGGCCTCTGGCCTGGTCGAGCTGGGCCTGGAGGTTAGAGGCCTGGTCTCTGGCCTGGTCGAGCTGGGCCTGGAGGTTAGAGGCCTGGTCTCTGGCCTGCTCGAGCTGGGCCTGGAGGTTAGAGGCCTGGTCTCTGGCCTGGTCGAGCTGGGCCTGGAGGCTGAAGGTTTGGGTCCTGGTCAGGTCAAGCTGGGCCTGGGTGTGCTGCAGTCTTGCATCCAGCTGCTCATGAGACATCCTCATGCTGCAGGAGATGTGCTCCGACACCTTGAGCAGCTGGCCTCGCGTCTGCTGCAGAGACCACAGCTGGGGGGGGGGGGGGGGGCAGGCAAGAAACTGATCAATGTTCACGCTCATGTTTCATCGTTAATATGATGTCCGGGGAGTGGGGCGGGGGAGGAGAGAGACACACGAGAGGGGAAGTAGAAATAGGAGAGAGGGGAAGAACGTGAGATGGAGAAGGATAAAAGACAAGACTTGGATTGTGTGTGTGAGAGAGAAGAGGAAGTGGAGATTAAATAAAAAGGAAGTGAAAATAAGAGAAGGACTTGTGAGGAGACAGAAAGTGGAGGAATACAAACAGAATTGTGCGTTTGTGTGGGTTGTGTTACAAACAGAGAACATGGAACGAACACACACACAGCTCGTTCCTCCGTGCTGTAAACACACACGCACACACACACACACACACACACACAGGTGGTCACCTCCTTGTTGTGCTGCTCCCTCTCCTCCTCCAGCTCCTGCTGCAGGGAGGAGACGGCCTGGCGGAGTCCTGCCTCCTCCTGAGCCCAGCGCGCCTCCCTGCCGGCCTGCTCCTCCTCCACACGCCTCAGCTGCACCTCCTGCAGGAGGCGCAGACACTACACTCAGGCCTCCTCCGACTGGGTTCTCCTCTCCTGCTCTCCTCCTCTAGGCTGACCTGGCCTCCTCCTCTCTAGCTCCCCACCTCCCCGCCCTCCCCCCACCTCACCTTATCCCTGGCGTGCTGTGTGATGACCTCCAGTTCCCTCGACAGACGGTCAAAGCGAGAGCGTGTGTCCTGCAGATCCTGGGTCGTTCTCTGCAACACACACACACACACACAGCAGTGTTACGAAGCATAGCTGAACTCTGGGTCTAATTGAACCAATCAACACAGGAATCATAGAAACATAGACTATTCTACTCGTCCCTCCCCCCCCTCCCCCCCCCATACCTTCTCTAGCTCCTCCCCCTCCTGGAGCTGGGTGTTCAGCAGCTGGACCTGAGGACACACAAGCATGGAGAGCTTCAACGACTAGGACACCATGTTTTATTTAGTTGAACCTTTATTTGTAGCCTTTATTTTTGTGCATGTGTGTGTGTGTGTGTGTGTGTGTGCATGTGTGTATTTCAGACCTGTTGGTTCCTGTCCTCCAGAGCCTGCTGCAGAGACACAACCTTCCTCTCCATCTCCAGCTTGTGATCCCTGATGGCCACATCCAACTGACCCAGCTGAGATGGGGGGAGGTGGGGGAGGAGGAGGAGGGGAGAGGGAGGAGGAGGAGGGGAGAGGGAGGAGGAGGAGGGGAGAGGGAGGAGGAGGAGGAGGAGGAGGGGAGAGGGAGGAGGAGGAGGAGGAGGAGGGGAGAGGGAGGAGGAGGAGGGGAGAGGGAGGAGGAGGAGGAGGAGGAGGGGAGAGGGAGGAGGAGGAGGGGAGAGGGAGGAGGAGGAGGGGAGAGGGAGGAGGAGGAGGAGGAGGAGGGGAGAGGGAGGAGGAGGAGGGGAGAGGGAGGAGGAGGAGGAGGAGGAGGGGAGAGGGAGGAGGAGGAGGGGAGAGGGAGGAGGAGGAGGAGGAGGAGGGGAGAGGGAGGAGGAGGAGGAGGGGAGAGGGAGGAGGGGAGGTGGAGGGGAGGAGGTAGAGGTAGAGGGGAGAGGGAGGAGGAGGAGGAGGGGAGAGGGAGGAGGAGGAGGAGGGGAGGTGGAGGGGAGGAGGTAGAGGTAGAGGGGAGGTGGAGGAGGGGGAGGTAGAGGGGAGGAGGGGGAGGTGGAGGAGAAAGAGAAGGTTGAAGAAGAGGAGGTCACTATGAAGACTAAACAAAAAGAGTTAATCAAATTCAGTTCTACCACACGACATGCAAACAAGTCCTCAGTCAGGTCAGTCATTTACATAACCAGAGTGACAAGAAAAGTCTGTGTACTGCATGCGTGCGTGAGTGAGTATATATTTGTGAGTGTGTATTTACAGTGTGTGAGTGTGTGTGTGTGTGTGTAGTGTGTGAGTGTGTGTGTGTGCAGTGTGTGAGTGTGTGTGTACCAGCTGGGCTCTCTGTTGTAGCTCCCCCTGCCTCTCCTTCAGAGCAGTGTCCATGTCTAACACCTCGTGGTTTCTGTCCTCTAACTCTCTCTGGCTCTCTCTGTAGACGCACACACATGAAATGGAGTTTCATAAACACGTTCAATACGCATTTGTGACATGTAGTAAATCAAACAGTTGTGTAAGCTCTCAAGCACACAGACACACACACAGCGTAATTTAGTATGAAGTGGTGGGCGTTGGTGTTGTCACGGTAGCATCTACTGCTCTTGTGACACCACTGACCTTTGACCCTGTGTGAACTTCAACGCCTAACTCTGTGTGGTGGTGTGTCAGATCACCGTGTCACGCTGTCATTTAGGATGATGTTAGGAGTCATCTTTAAGTGTTGTTTTATGCTGTTTCACCAGTCAGTAGCTCTGTGTCTCTTATATATGTGTGTATGTGCCACACCATGTCTTTATTTATCTTTATAAATCCTGAGGGGGGGGGGGGGGGGGTAGAGTTGGACAAACACTGATGCGTCTGTGTAAATAAAAAAAATACAAAAAAAAGAAAAAAATCTATATAATCTTACAGCATTAAAGACATATTATGAATGATACAGTGAATACAATACAAAAGATACAGCACAGATAGTTCTCATCCTGTAGCAAAGTTCTAGATCAGCAACATTTAGTCTGCTCAGACACGTGCTTCCTGTTGACAAGGCCCTTCCTCCCCCTGCAGGGAGGATCAAACAGCAGTGAGGAGACGCTGGAGGCTCCAGCTCCTCCCGGCTGCGGCCACGTGGCAGCGCTCACCCAGTCACTCGGGTGTCTGCGGCCATCGGCGTTAGTTAGCGGGGTAACGTCGACCTCCGAGCCACGGAGAGAGAGTGATGTTTCACGAGGGTGGGGCCCGAGAGCAGAGTGGTCAGTGCCGGGGTTGGAGAACCAGTGTGTGTGTGTGTGTGTGACGGCAGAGAGAGAGAGAGAGACAGAGTTTGTGTATGCGCGTCGGAAGAGAGTGAGAGAGAGTGTGTGTGTGTGCGTCGTCAAAGAGAGAGAGAGCGAGGGAGTGTGTGCGTCGTCAAAGAGAGCGAGAGCGAGGGAGTGTGTGCCGCGGCAGACCGAGAGAGCGAGAGAGCGAGAGAGAGAGAGCCGGTGGGGGCGTGGTCTCATCCCAGCTCACCTGAGCTCTGAGGCCAGCTTCTCCAGAGAGGCCTGCCTCTCGTCACAGGTGACCTGAGTCTTCAGCAGCAGGTCTCTCAGCTCCTGCAGGTGACCCAGGGTGTCTGTCAGCTCCCCACGCACCCCCTGCAGCTGCCCCTCCAGCAGCTGGGCCAGCTGGGACGAGTTCCTCCTGTCCTCCTCTGACCGCTGCAGCTTCTCCTCCAGGTCCACCACTGACGAGGGGGAGGGAGGGGATCAGTATAACATCACCATACCCAGATCTTTCTCCTCTCTCACCAGCCTCCCTCCCTCCTCTCCCTCCCTCACCCAGACTGCTCTTGGTGTCCAGCAGGGTCTGGGTGTGCTGCAGGCTCTGCTGGGCCAGGCTGAGCTGTGAAGCTCTGCTGGTGCTCTCCCTGCGTAGGCTGAGCACCTCCTGCTCCAGGGACGACAGCTCCCCGCCACACGCACTCATCTCTGACGTCAGCTGGCTGCGGAGGAGAGAGGGGGACACACACGTCAACACACACACACGTCAACACACACACACACGGAGGCACACACACACACACACGGAGGCACACACACACACACACGGAGGCACACACACACACACACGGAGGCACACACACACACACACGGAGGCACACACACACACACACACACACGGAGGCACACACACACACACGGAGGCACACACACACGGAGGCACACACACACACGTCAACACACACACACGGACGCTCACACTGTGGTCCTAAAGGAGGAGCCAGAACAGGACCAGCCCTCCACACACCGTGGGAGGGACAACCTCCCCACCTGACTGTACACACGGCCCCCATCGTCCTCCACACGCACCGCCTGGCCAGGCAGACAGCGCCCCCGCCTGGAGGGAGGGTGGAAGTGCAGGCTGGGGCGGGGCAGCTGGGTAAGAGCCCAACCACAGTCCCACCCTGGAGAGAAACAGTCTTCTGGATGTATCGCAGAGGAGAGAGCGTCTCTGAAGAAGACGTGTCGCAGAGGAGAGAGCGTCTCTGAAGAAGACGTGTCGCAGAGGAGAGAGCGTCTCTGAAGAAGACGTGTCGCAGAGGAGAGAGCGTCTCTGAAGAAGACGTGTCGCAGAGGAGAGAGCGTGTCTGAAGAAGACGTGTCGCAGAGGAGAGAGTGTGTCTGAAGAGTATCGCTGAGGAGAAGGTGTCTTTGATGAAGAAGTATCTTGAATGGATATCTTCGCAGAGTATGTTTGGAGAGGGAGTTCCTTTGAAGAAGTATCTCGGAAGAGTATCGTTGAGGAGACAGAGTATGTTTGAAGAGAGTATCTTCAGGAAGAGAGAGTATCTTTCATAACTAAGAGTTTGTTGGAGAGTCTGGAGATGGGATGAGATGTCCCAGACGCCCTCCCAACCAAGAATACTGTGGAGCTGTGGAGTATATATACCCTGTCTGACACACACACACACACACACACACACACACACACACACACACACACACACACACACACACACACACACAGCAGTCATGGGACGACTCGAGCCCCTTGGGGGAGAGCTGGTCTTTGTGTGTGTGCTGGAGGCTGGGAATGAACTGGAATGACTCCAATCCCTTCCAGCAGTATGGGTTATTAGACAGTTACACGTAGGACAGGAATCCAATGTAACCCGGTGAGGGAGGATGTGGACAGTATTAGTCTCCTCACCTGACTGAGCCTGACAGGTGGACAATCTGGCTCCTCCTCTCCTGCGCCTCCTTCTCGTTCTCCTGCGCCTCCTCCTCTCTCCTCCTCCTCTCCTCCAGCAGGGAGGCGCGCGCCCGCTCCAACTCCTGCTCCAGCTGGGACACCTGGGGGAGACTCACAAGGTCATCACCTGGTGACCGTCTCCACATGCCTCCCTCCCTCCCTCCCTCCCGAGAACAATAGTGAAAAAGAACAATAGTGATACTTATATACTGCTACTCATATGGCTTCCAATTATAATAATAATAATAATTCATTTAGCAGAAGCTTTAATCCAAAGCAAGAAACAGGGAGGGGGGGATTTGAACCCGTGAACTCCAGATCTGCAGGCAAACACCTTACCACTGAGCTGTGCCTGTCCCATCGTGAAGAAGCCTGTTATCTAAGAGGACCACTAACCGGCAGACGTGTAAGACCCTCTGAAAGGAGCCATGCTGACAGGCCAGTAGACAGCCTGGAGGGCCCAGACCCCAACCCTGTCAAAGCTGGCCTTTGTAGGCCAGAAACAGCCAGTACCCTAGATTCCAGATCCTGATGCCTGATCATCAAAGGCAGTCTTTGTTCTGTGTTCTGGTTGTGACAGCAGCTCCAGAGAAAGTACACAGCGATGGAGACACCACATGTCACGCAACAAACTTTGTTTTGTTTTGTTTTTCTTTTCATGAAACCACTTAAAGGAAGGATCGGTGATGTGACGAATGGTTGAAGGGTGACAGTACGAGCCCTGGTTTCTGTCATCAGCACTGAGATCCAGCTTACGTCTGCTCTGAGAGCTGGAGTGAAGAACTGCTCTGCTGAGAGCTGGAGTCAGGGGGGTGTTTGAGGGCATTGTACCGCACTCCTCTCAGAGAAGGGCTGGTTTGTTTCTCAGACATCTTGAGTTATCACGTTTACCTCCCTCTCTGCTCCCCCCCCCCACCTCCCATCATGTTTACCTCCCTCTCTGCTCCCCCCCCCCACCTCCCATCATGTTTACCTCCCTCTCTGCTCACCCCCCCCCACCTCCCATCATGTTTACCTCCCTCTCTGCTCCCCCCACCTCTCCTCCCATCATGTTTACCTCCCTCTCTGCTCCCCCCCCTCTCCTCCCATCATGTTTACCTCCCTCTCTGCTCCCCCCACCTCTCCTCCCATCATGTTTACCTCCCTCTCTGCTCCCCCCCCCCCCACCTCCCATCATGTTTACCTCCCTCTCTGCTTTCCCCCCCCCACCTCCCATCATGTTTACCTCCCTCTCTGCTCCCCCCACCTCCCATCATGTTTACCTCCCTCTCTGCTCCCCCCACCTCCCATCATGTTTACCTCCCTCTCTGCTCCCCCCCCCTCTCCCACCTCTCCTTCCCTCAGTTACTGTAGAACACTCTGTACCAGCTTTCATAGCAGGCTCCAGTCCTCTACTCCTCCTCTCCCCCCTCCCCCCCCCCAGTACCTGGCCCAGCAGCTGGCCCTGGCTGTCCTCCAGCTGGGCGTTGTGGCTGCAGCTCTCCTGCAGCATGGAGCTGCTCTCCTGCAGGCTGACCTGCAGCTGCAGGTTCTGCTGGCTGCAGCTCTGCAGCTGCTCCCGCAGCCCTCGCAGCTCCACCTGCGCCGACGCCAGCTGGACACACACACACAGTTACACACCCACACAGTTACACACACCCACACAGTTCTACACGCACACAGTTACACACACACACACACACATAGTTACACACACACACACACAGTTACACACCCACACACACAGTTACACACACACACACACACACACACAGTTACACACCCACACAGTTACACACCCACACAGTTCTACCGGCACACACCTCAGAGCTGTGGGTCTGCAGCTGGGTGTGGTACTGCTCTCTGGTGTCCTTCATCTGCTGCAGGAGGGAGCTGAGCTCCTCTCTACAGCTGAACAGAGCCTCCTCCAGCTGCCTCACCTGACACACACACACACACACAGAGGCACACACACACGGTTAGGAAGCCACTTCCACAGCAGACTAACCTAGGTAGCAGCCTGTCTGGCCTGCTCCCATGCACGCAGACCCCCCCCCCCCCCCACCCTGGAGGCCGGACAGTGTGCTGAGCCGTGCTGAGACTGACCTGGCTGGCTGACTCCTTGGCCTGCTGTCTGAAACTGTGGAGGGCCTCCTCATTCTGCCTGGCCCTGCTCTCACTCTCCTGCACAACACACACGTCCACACACGTACACACACTTCCATTAGTTTAGAGTATGAGAGGGTGTTTCTCTGTGTTAGGCAGCAGTGAGTATGAGAGGGTGTTTCTCTGTGTTAGGCAGCAGTGAGTATGAGAGGGTGTTTCTCTGTGTTAGGCAGCAGTGAGTGTGAGAGGGTGTTTCTCTGTGTTAGGCAGCAGTGAGTATGAGAGGGTGTTTCTCTGTTAGGCAGCAGTGAGTATGAGAGGGTGTTTCTCTGTGTTAGGCAGCAGTGAGTATGAGAGGGTGTTTCTCTGTGTTAGGCAGCAGTGAGTATGAGAGGGTGTTTCTCTGTGTTAGGCAGCAGTGAGTATGAGAGGGTGTTTCTCTGTGTTAGGCAGCAGTGAGTATGAGAGGGTGTTTCTCTGTGTTAGGCAGCAGTGAGTATGAGAGGGTGTTTCTCTGTGTTAGGCAGCAGTGAGTATGAGAGGGTGTTTCTCTGTGTTAGGCAGCAGTGAGTATGAGAGGGTGTTTCTCTGTTAGGCAGCAGTGAGTATGAGAGGGTGTTTCTCTGTGTTAGGCAGCAGTGAGTATGAGAGGGTGTTTCTCTGTGTTAGGCAGCAGTGAGTGTGAGAGGGTGTTTCTCTGTGTTAGGCAGCAGTGAGTATGAGAGGGTGTTTCTCTGTGTTAGGCAGCAGTGAGTGTGAGAGGGTGTTTCTCTGTGTTAGGCAGCAGTGAGTATGAGAGGGTGTTTCTCTGTGTTAGGCAGCAGTGAGTATGAGAGGGTGTTTCTCTGTGTTAGGCAGCAGTGAGTATGAGAGGGTGTTTCTCTGTGTTAGGCAGCAGTGAGTATGAGAGGGTGTTTCTCTGTGTTAGGCAGCAGTGAGTATGAGAGGGTGTTTCTCTGTGTTAGGCAGCAGTGAGTATGAGAGGGTGTTTCTCTGTGTTAGGCAGCAGTGAGTGTGAGAGGGTGTTTCTCTGTGTTAGGCAGCAGTGAGTATGAGAGGGTGTTTCTCTGTGTTAGGCAGCAGTGAGTATGAGAGGGTGTTTCTCTGTGTTAGGCAGCAGTGAGTATGAGAGGGTGTTTCTCTGTGTTAGGCAGCAGTGAGTATGAGAGGGTGTTTCTCTGTGTTAGGCAGCAGTGAGTATGAGAGGGTGTTTCTCTGTGTTAGGCAGCAGTGAGTATGAGAGGGTGTTTCTCTGTGTTAGGCAGCAGTGAGTATGAGAGGGTGTTTCTCTGTGTTAGGCAGCAGTGAGTGGGACCTGAGTGAGCTGCTCCAGGGAGGTCTGCAGGAGCAGGGCTGAGCTCTGGGCCTCCTCCCTCTCCCTCTGGAGCACCTCCACCTGGGCCTGGGCCTGGGACACAGCCTGCTGCAGCTGGAGGAGGGAGGGAGGGAGGGAGGGAGGGAGGGAGGGAGGGAGGGAGGGAGGGAGGGAGGGAGGGAGGGAGGGAGGGAGGGAGGGAGGGAGGGAGGGAGGGAGGGAGGGAGGGAGGGAGGGAGGGAGGGAGGGAGGGAGGGAGGGAGGGAGGGAGGGAGGGAGGGAGGGAGGGAGGGAGGGACACAAAAACAAAAGGTGATTTATTGAGAGGTATAATTAAGCTCAGTATCTCGGTCTCTCTCGCACACTCACACCCCTACCTGTTGCACTGTGCCCTGGAGCTCCCTGCTGTGCTGGGAGTGAGTGTTCCTGCTCTGCTCCAAGGCCTGCTGGAACTCCTTCTGCTTCTTACTCATCACTGACTGGTAGTGCTGCACACTGCGGGTCTTCTCCTGAGACAGGAGGGAAGGAGATGGACACAAATGTGCCATTTTTGGGGGTTAAAAACATTTGAGCCAAACAAATTCAAGCCCAAAAAATTAGAGCAGAAAATCTTTGCCCCAGGATTTTGAGCCAACAAATTTGAGGCAAAAAGAATTTGAGCCTGAATGCAATCGAACCATCTCACTTTCTTTCTCACATTCTGTGGGAAACACTGATCTGTGTGTGTGTGTGTGTGTGTGTTTGTAGACATACGAGCAGCTCCTGGTCCAGCTGGGTGTTCCTCAGGGCAGCCTGGGTGTAGGCTGAGCTCTTCTCCTGCAGCTGTTTCTCCAGCGCTGCAACACGAGCTGCCTTCCTCTTCAGCTGCAAGTTCCCACCGCCGCCACCAGGGGGAGACACAGCACAGGCCACAGATTCAGACAGAGCATACCAGATCTGCCTGATGAGTTTCCATCCATGAGATTTAACACAACTGGTAGGACCTCGCCTCATAGCACCAACATCTACCAGAGGGTCTCCACAGTTGGAACCGCAAAACCATAAATATTCTCCTTTCCCTCCTCCCCTCTCTCTCTCTCTCTCTCTCTACCACCAGTCTCCTCACCTCTCGGTCGTTGTCGCTGGCGTGGCCCACCTTGCCCAGCAGGTCCCTGTGGAGCTGCTGGTAGTGGGAGTCCCGCTGCTCCATGGAGCCCTGCAGGGAGGAGAGCTCCTCCTGGGCCCGGGACAGACGCTCCTGCAGGCGGGCCGCAGTGGAGCGCTGCCTGGCCCGGTCCACCTCCAGGGCCCGGAGCACCGGGAGGAGCTGCTGGTAGCCCTCACCTGGGGGGGGGGGGAAGAGAGAAGTAGGGAGGGGGGATGATGGGAGAGAAGTAGGGAGGGGGGAGGAAAGGAGAGAAGTAGGGAGGGGGGAGGAAAGGAGAGAAGTAGGGAGGGGGGAGGATGGGAGGAAAGGAGAGAAGTAGAAAAGAAAGGGGAAGAGGAGAGACCAGGCAAGAGTGATGACAGGAGAGGAGGGACCTTTTAATAACCGTTGTTATAGCAACAGTAAATCAATCGAGTCGTTTGATCAGAGGGGTTGTTGAGCTCACCAGGTTTGGGTTTGAGAAGGTCCGCAGTACCAGTGTAGTCCACCGGGGGCAGCATGCAGGGCCTCACACACAGCTCATCACCCTGCTGTACGCACACAAAACAAGTCACCTCAGTCATTAGCACCTCATGTACAATAACATTGGAAAGTGAGTGTAAGTGTGTGTGATGGTGTGTGTGTCTGTGTGTATGTGTATGTGTGTGTCTGACAGTGTGTGTCTGAAGGTGTGTGAGCCTGTGTGTGTCTCCCATACCTCTCTGAGATGCAGCAGTGTCAGTATAGCCTCCAGGCTGGCCAGCTCAGCCCGGCTCTGCTGAGCCTCCCTCTGGCCCTGACCCAGCATGTGTTCCTGACACTGAGACAGCGCCCGGAGATCCTCCACCTCCCTGCGGAGGGAGGCCAGCTCCGTCCCCCCCGCGGCCCGCTCACAGAGCTCCTTCTCCAGCCGCGAGGCCTGCCGCTCAGCCTCCTCAAGCCGAGCCTGGAGCTGGGCTCGCTCCGAGGCCAGACACCTGGCCTGGCCGGCCTCCTCCTTCAGCTGGCTGGAGGGACGGAGGAGGGGAGGGGTGAGAGGATGAGGAGGAGGGGTGAGAGGATGAGGAGGAGGGGTGAGAGGATGAGAAGGAGGAGGAGGGGACGGGTGAGAGGATGAGGAGGAGGGGTGAGAGGATGAGGAGGAGGGGTGAGAGGATGAGGAGGAGGGGTGAGAGGATGAGAAGGAGGAGGAGGGGAGGGGTGAGAGGATGAGGAGGAGGGGTGAGAGGATGAGGAGGAGGGGGAGGAGGGGTGAGAGGATGAGGAGGAGGAGGAGGGGTGAGAGGAGGAGGAGGAGGAGGGGTGAGAGGATGAAGAGTGAGAGGATGAAGGGGTGAGAGGATGAGGAAGAGGGGTGAGAGGATGAGGAGGAGGGAGGGGGGGGTGAGAGGATGAAGATGAGGAGGGGTGAGAGGATGAAGATGAGGAGGAGGGGAGGGTTGAGAGGATGAAGATGAGGAGGAGGGGAGGGTGCTGGTAAAGAGGAGTTCCCTCTAGGATCATCCCTCATTCCCCCATCCTAGACGATGACCTCTGACCTGATGGTCTGAGCCTGCTCGTTCCTCTCTCGCTCAAGACTCTCCCTCTCTCGGTCACACTGGATCAGGCTCTCCTTCAGCTTGCTCTCACTGTCCAGCACCTGAGGACCACAAGCAGGCCTCACATGAAGGTCCCTCGCCCTCACCTGAGGACCACAAGCAGGCCTCACATGAAGGTCCCTCACACTCACCTGAGGACCACAAGCAGGCCTCACATGAAGGTCCCTCGCCCTCACCTGAGGACCACAAGCAGGCCTCACATGAAGGTCCCTCACACTCACCTGAGGACCACAAGCAGGCCTCACATGAAGGTCCCTTGCCCTCACCTGAGGACCACAAGCAGGCCTCACATGAAGGTCCCTTGCCCTCACCTGAGGACCACAAGCAGGCCTCACATGAAGGTCCCTCACCGGAGGACCACAAGCAGGCCTCACATGAAGGTCCCTCACCTAGGACCACAAGCAGGCCTCACATGAAGGTCCCTTGCCCTCACCTCAGGACCACAAGCAGGCCTCACATGAAGGTCCCTTGCCCTCACCTCAGGACCACAAGCAGGCCTCACATGAAGGTCCCTCACCTGAGGACCACAAGCAGGCCTCACATGAAGGTCCCTCACCTGACGACCACAAGCAGGCCTCACATGAAGGTCCCTCACCTGACGACCACAAGCAGGCCTCACATGAAGGTCCCCCACCCTCACCTGAGAACCCCGGCTCTCTCCACTCTTCCAAAACGGAGTGGGTGAGACATGATTTGACATGCGCTGGTGACCAGAGAGAGGGCTGGATGTTTGTCGCTATGTTTGAGAAGGCTGGGGCGCTGGTACCTTCTGCAGCTTGCGGGAGACGTTGGTCTTGTACTCCTTGAAAGCGTCAGTCAGCTTCTCAGCGTTACGGAGGGCCTGGTTCCTCTGCTGCTCCGCCCTGGAAGACCACACAAAACACACATCACTAGATACACACACCACACTTCACTAGATACACACAAAACACACATCACTAGATACACACGACACACAGAGTGGGCAGTAGGTGTCAGTATTTCTCCTAGATGTTTATTTTGGAGGTGCAAGACAAATTCCACAGAAAATTATGAACTGTCAATTAATCTAGTAAAGATTAGGGGGGAGAAGATGGAGGGAGGGAAGGGTGGAGGGAGAGAGAAGATGCAGGGTGGGGGGAGGAGTGTGTGTCTGTGTGTGATGGCTTATTGTTGCTTACCGTTTGCCCTGCTTGGTTCTGTCAGCGAGCTGTGTTCTGAGCACGCTCAGTTCCTCTGTGAGCTCGGCCACTTGTCTGTCACTCTGGGCTGCAGCCTGCAGGCTCTGGTCTGCTCTCAGCTCTGCAGCCCTGCAACCACGACAACAAGTTCATCAACAACAACAATTGTTTCTTTAGCACCATTGGCTTGGTGCTCCTTGAGTCACAACATTAGAGTACTAGCATCACTGGCTATTGTGCATCAATACCACCAGTCATTGGGTTGACATTGTGATTATCGTCAGAGCGACGCGTGTGAAACGATGGAAGGTGTTACCTGAGCTCTTGGATCTGGGCCTCCACCTCTGCCTCCAAGCCCAGAATCTGCTCCTTCAGGACGGACACGCTGGAGGCCTTGGCCCCTACGGTGGTTCCCAGCAGTCGGACCTGGAAGGAGAGAGCGGATGTGAAGGGCAAGAGAGAGGAGATGAGAGAGGAGAAGAGAGGAGAGCAGAGGAGAAGAGAGGAGATGAGAGAGGAGATGAGAGAGGAGAGCAGAGGAGAAGAGAGGAGATGAGAGGAGATGAGAGAGGAGATGAGAGAGGAGAAGAGAGGAGAGCAGAGGAGAAGAGAGGAGAAGAGAGGAGATGAAAGAGGAGAAGAGAGAGGAGAAGAGAGGAGAGAAGAGGAGAAGAGAGGAGATGAGAGAGGAGATGAGAGAGGAGATGAGAGAGGAGATGAGAGAGGAGATGAGAGAGGAGATGAGAGAGGAGATGAGAGAGGAGATGAGAAAAAAAGTAGAGCAGAGGAGAAGGGAGGAGAGCAGGGGAGAAGAGAGGAGAGCAGAGGAAAAGAGAGATGGAACGGGGGGCAGGAGGGTCACCTACCTTGGTCCTGGAGCTGGCCACTTCCAGCTGGGCAGCCTGCAGGTCACTGAGGAGCTGCTGGTTCTCCTGCATGAGGGAAGCGTTTTCCTGGCGCAGGAACCCCAGCCTCTGTTTCAACTGACCTGCCTCCATCTCAGCAACCAACCTGCCTGAGGACGACTGGAGGCATGTGTGGGAAGGGGTGGGGGGGGGGTCAGAACGAGCTGGACACTGAATGGAACTGCACAACGTACATCTTATATAATGATGGGGGGATGGGAGTTCCCTCGTAGATTATTTGACAGCAGATCAAGCGGTTGCTAGAGGTTAAAAACCCTGTATGCCGCTTAGGATAACATCATCTGCTAAATGAATTTTATACATCATTACTTTGTTATTTACTCTCTTAACGTTCTCTCTTTCACATATCTAGCTAATGCTTTCTCTCTCAACATAGGCTACATATCTCCCCCCCTCACAGCCTCGCTAACAAAAAATACTGTTTCCCTCTCTGTTTCTCCATCTTACCCTGGCGTCTGAGGCAGGCGGGCTAACCCGGCGACCGGTGGTGCTGCTCAGGACTCCCTCCTGGCAGCGCTGGGCTTGAATGAGCTGGAGGTCATCCGGTTGCCGAAGGTCTTCTACGGTGAGACGCCGTGCGAACCCGTGCGGAGGGCTATAGTCGGACCTCTCGCTGTGGCCGTCATGTCCTGACTGACTGAAAGGACGGGGAGAACCTCCATGATTAAATCTTTCTTCAGCTTTATGCTATGTTACTTCACAGATATAGACATTAACAACTACAGCTGTCTTCTTTGGTAAAAATCAACCACCACCCCCCCCCCCCCCCCCACCGCCCAAGCTACCACTCCCCCCCCCCCCCCCCCACACCCCCCACCAGACTTCTGACAGTCCAAGACAAGAACGAAGTCGAGAATAACTCTTGTCCTGTGAACTATGATGGGAAAGGCATGAAAAACAGGACTAACTACTTACCTCAATAGTTCTCCCAAACTTTGTAGTTGTGTCTCAGTTGATTGTAGCCGACTCCTTAGACTAGCAACGTTCTCGACTAGATTCTCCTCGTCGTTGAACATTGATTGATGTCAGGTTCTAAATCAATAAAGCTTGCTAGATAACTAGCTAGCTTGCTGCAATTACTGTTTGCATTTGTAGCTAGGATGCTAACTACCTAGACATGAAAATATGTGGCTTTTGAAAATCTAGCCAACCATTAAAGACTGAAACACACTTTCGAAGCAGCTAGCTAATGAGCTAGCTGAATAGCTAACGTGTAAACAGAACTGATTGAAACTCGACATTCAACAGGTTTCTTTCTTGAGTCGTACAGTACCATAGACCAAAGTTAGGTAGAGTCTCAGCTTGCAACGCTAAAAACTATAAAGTAAGCTTAGATAGCGTAAGGTGTTCAGTGAAAACGTGTTTAAATGAAAGAAGAGCTAAAAAAAAAAACATAAAGAGTACTGTTGTCTTGACACACTTTCTACAGTTGATCAAAACGGCAAACTACAATTTCAACTCTTCAACATTGAGCTACCCAATTGGCCAAAAAGGGAGCGTCTGGTTTCTGATTGGTGAACGAGTGTATGACGAACTGTCAAGACCGCGAATGGTGGCGCGTTCTAAACTCTCAAGACTGTCATTCGTTTTCATACATCTGGTTTTATTGGGCTTTAATTAGGCATCTTTGGTGCCCTTTGCTATGCTTTACTAACAGGACAAGGAAAAAATACCGTGAAATTGTTTTGCTTTTTCTCTGTTCATTTTGTAATCCATGTTTTACCTCTCAATTATACCAATAATGGCTTGCATTTTTAGGTTAACGCTGCGGTTTACACTTCTGTAATTGATTCTAGACCTTCTCATGTATCTACTTAATTTTTAAACAGAGGCTTGCTGACAGGGTCTGCACGTGACGTCACCGTCCGTGCGCGTAGACTAATCCTTGAAAGGATTTTATTTTATCGTTCGGTGCGACATATCATTGTGAATAATTATCACAGAGCGGTATCAAGACAACTGCACAATGAAATTCAAACTATTTTCTATTTCAGAACGCATTTCTTCGCATTTTGGGAGCAAATCTGGAGCAGATAACATCGATGAGGACCATTCCTGGAAGAGATAATGCGACATACTGGAACCATCCTACAGGCCTATATGAATGCTAAACGTTATCATGTATTTCAACGTTTTTTAGTGGATTTTGCGCTGTTATTCATCGTATGTGTTTATTTCAATTCTTAACAAAGAGATGTGTGTATAGGAAGTCTGTGTTTTAAAGGCTAGGTCATTGACTAATCCTTACACCTCATTCGTATAAGCTATTCTTCTTATATATATAATTTTGGGGGGACTTGATTTAACGATATTATAGTTACCATTGTTTCAGAATGTTAGGCTATGATCCTATATGCGCTGTTTGGGGTTACGTAGATGGTAATATTGGCCTACATGTGCATCCGTTTTATAATGCAAATATTTACGAATAATAGTACATCCATTTATTTTATTACAGTTTCATGTCATTCGGGAGAGCCAGAATAGTCCTCTATTATTCGTTCATGGCCCACGCAACATGACAGTCTCAAGCGCCCTTTGAAGGGGATCAAATGAGCCGCGCGGCTCTGCGTTTTCATTGTTTCACAACCTCCAAAATCTGAGCTGTGTTGCCGCATTGACAAACACGGTTGTGCGTAGCCCACTGCAAGCAATTCCATAATGGCAGCAGAGGATTATCTTGTGTGGCTATAATGCGTATTATTTTTTAATCTTGGGGATCATGTATAGGATTTTTGGGACAGCGGTTTATTTTATAGGGTGAAAACATTCACAGAAAATTGTAGGATTAAGTGAAGTCCAATGAAGATGACCGCTGCAGCTCCTAACGGAAAATAGGCCAGTATTGATATCCCATCAAACAGGGATGAGATGGGGTGGTTTTTGCCGTTGGAAAGAAAGTCCTTTTTTTTTCTCCAGAGATATAGACTCCTTCTCTCCGTGTTCACAGTGGACCTTGATTTATAGTCATTCAATTAAGGCACGCGGTGAATGCCAAGAGCGGAGTCTTCGGCCTGCAAAGGACATCGAGTCAATTTCAAGGCCTACCTTACCGAATGTTTAATAATGCCTCGGTGATCTCATTGCCGCTATGTGTTTAGGTCTTTAAAAAGCTCGTCAAATATGGAAAACGCTATTTTTTGTTCCGAATTGTGATTATTTGCTTTGCTTTAACAGGAGGGGGGGGGGGGGGGGGGGGGTATTGTTGTGTCGAGAGAGGCGCTGTCCATGGCGCGTAGTTCTGAATATGAGCAGTGACAATTTATAATACCAATCAATGTCGATGACTCCGTTCATAGACGCTGTTCATTCTACGGCGAGCATAATTCAAATGTTTAGGAGACATAATCGTATATAGCATAACTGTGAAGGCCTAAGCCAAATATCTTGTGTCCATTTATGCAAAGGACCTGTATTTCTTTCTATAAATATATAAATATATATTGGTATGTGATTTTCTCTCTCAGTTTCTCTGGCTTGCACCACGCACGCGCAGAAACGCGCGAGCGCAAACACACAGCTCTACTGTTACATCTACAGCAAAGAGTCAACTTCATATTCCAGAACTAATGGCTTTCTGAAAGGATAAACAATGGAGTAGGAGTTTGGAGCCTAACAATGAGTGCCAACGAGAGTAAAGACAACGGTATGTTTGTCCTGAGGATGTGTTGACTTTGTGCACATATTGTACACCAGGGGGCGCAAGTGTCAAAAGATGAACATTTGAACTGTTGAAGCAGTTCCTCAGCCCAACTGTTCCATTCTAACAATAAAAAATAAAAAATGAAATAACGATAAGCTCCGAGTATATGTACAAAAGGTGTGTGTGTTTTTACAGACACACATGCCTTTCAACGGAGATGCTGGTTCAATCAATCCCCTTATGTTATATTTTGGAGTGTAAGACCAGCGTCAATTCTCACCTACAAAAATGGTACCGGCCTTTTCAGTTATAACGGTGAAGCAATAGACGGCATGAGTCCGTCTCTATAACAAATGTTTCAAGAAGCTCGGTCCAGGAAGGAAGCCAGTAACAGGCAGCTGTTTCTAGTAACGTATCGGTGATAGGTCAGCCTCATACACACTACGACCTCAATCTGTTGACATAAATTACATTTATGTGCGAAACACTGATGTTATACGACGTGTCAGTGTGAAAGTGTGATGGCCTGGCAATTGAGGACATGGTGTTTTATGGTCTAATTGTTGATTAAAACAAACATACGTTTGTGAACGTGTCCGTCGTATATTTAAACTACTTTCTCATTCATGCACCTTAATGGAGGGCGATTAGGATGACAACTTTGTTTTTCACCTGAGCATTCCATACGCGATGACGCCACATAACGTCACTTCTCCCCATACTGGCTCGATGGCGTCGAAACGATTTCTCTGTAGAAGACGCGGGGGTTAATGAGCAATCGCCGACAATACTGTGCTTGTGCTAATCCATGACGTCGTAAGACTTTTCTAAACACGAACTCAAGACAATTCTGGAGAGGGGGAAGCATTTAAGCTATAGTTATGATTCGATGTTGTCACTCATCGCCCAGTCTCCGACCATAAACAGTATGGGAGGTAGAACGCTAACGTTATCCATCGACTGAACACAATCCTAATCTGGATTGAGGAACATTTCCTAGCTAGCTGTCAAACCCTGCTTTCATTATCACGAGGTTGGACATTTTCTTTCCGTGGCTCTTCGGCAAACACAGCAATCAAGATCAAGTTCCAGCGGGGAGCCACTCAGAGACAGAATGAAATTCACGGAGCATCTTTCAGCGCACATCACTCCTGAGTGGAGAAAACAGTACATCCAGTATGAGGTAAATAGCTAACGTTAGCTGTAGCCTGCGAGCTAGTTATGTTAGCTAGTGTGATTTGCCAGCTAGCTCCATATATGTTTTTAGCTGTCTCAGACGATAACAATAAATCATTTACAGCTACATGGCTAACAGGTTGACTTTTGGCAAACTGCTGTGGGGGGTTTCTGGTTAACTTTGAAATTATATATTTCTAGAAGGATAACTCGCTAGCTTGCTTAGCAAAGCAAACTCGAGTCACTTTGATTGGTTATTGTGTGTTTTTCAGGTGACAGTCGCCTTAGTGACAGCTAACTATTTTGTCATTACTTGAACGTGATTTACGGACTTTGCCCTTTCTCCTTCTATTATAAAATGCTGATGATGCCAGAAATGTTCCTCTATGCTGACTAGCAACACCAGTGTTATGGTGAGTGACGAGGTCAACACGGTGGTAGTGATTGCAGACAATGCAGAATTCTGCTACCTAGCTAGCTAATTCCCACGAACTGTAGGAGAGCGACTGCGTTCAAGAATGCAGCAATGCCAACGTGCATTCTGCAGAACCTATGATCCACGACCGATCAAAAACACAGTCCGCTGCGAAAACATAGCGTCACTTGCAAGCTAACTGCAATTTATCCAGCTGCATACTGCTGCATGGCGAGCTTGTCATGCCTGTCATGTTTGCAAGCTGCCTTGCGTGGTGCAGCAACAGCTGTACAAATCACGTTCTAGCTAACAAGACAGATTGCCAACTAGATCAAGACCTAGGCATGCGGCCGTCCCCCAATTGTTCTGTGGCAACAAAGTCAAACTCAAGGACACTTTTTATTAAAAGATTTGGGAGCGGAGGCACGCGGGACAGGCTGTCTGCCGACAAATGAGGAGTCCGTTTGCTGACTCGAGCTTTTTTCCATTTGGACAGCAAATTGAGCAAAATTATCCTCATTATTAAACCGTTATTCAAAATATATATAGAGGGGTTGGCGTTCACAAATTGAACCTAGATAATTTGGAAGGGGGCCAGTTTGGTGAGTGTGAAACTATTATTATGAACCAGGCAGTGAGGCATGAGGTGGATATTTATATAGTGAAGTCTAGCAGCCAGTCAGCCAGGCAGTCACCACACCCAGCAAGACAGGGCCTGCTTTTTAAAACAGCACCCATCTTTGTCTCTGAGAAAAGAGCAGTGCTCTCAGATAATTGAATCATTTCACATCAGCAGTGCTGAAGTTTCTGCTGTGGGATTAGTCTAAGAGCTGCTGGGCAGACAGAAAGACAGACAGACAGGCAGACAGACAGGGACACAGGCAGACAGGGACACAGGCATGCCGACAAGTAAGCAGGCAGGTAGATGCAGACAGACAGCTGGCTGAATGGACAGACAAATGAATAGACGGATAAATCAAAGGACTCACAAAAAAAGTGGTTTCAGAGAGTGACAGACAAGAGGAGACTGACAGGCAGCTACAGATGTGACAGACAGGCTGACAGACAGACAGACAGACAGACAGGCAGGCTGACAGGAGGGGAGCTGTAGCATGTGGAAGGTTCCAGTTACAGGCTAAACACACGACCACACATAGAGATCTTCTTCCTGGTCATGCAGGGCCTGATTGTGACACCTGGGTGACACATTCCTGTAAGCTGCCTCCTGTGGCCTCTCTGCAGGTGTAGCTTCTAGCTAGGTGCTGTGTTGGTTCACTGTGCTGTCTCTCTCT